>NC_139719.1:15428275-15748275 GCF_964188405.1 Protomyctophum parallelum
TCACTGAATGAATGCACATCGGACAGATCAAAAGTGCCTTGGTTATCTTGGTTCTGTCACCAGGAAGGTCAAAGTCGCTACAACTAATGAAACGTTGCAGTGGAAAGAGAGCCGTCGGGACGAAAACACTAGATTTATGGACTTTGTATACTGTAAAACCCTTGGCCTTGTCTGTCCTAATTGTGCCTGTTACACTTGTACCTTTTAGTGTAATAAATGTTTTACAGTTTTTTTATATCTTGTTTTATATAAGCAGAAAACAAAGTGACATGTTAGGTTTCGGTACCCAGCATTGGATGGATTATTGTGGGTGAAATAAGCTCTCTCACTCTCTCTTTCCCTCTCTCTCGCTCCCTCTCTCTCTTTCTCTTTCTCTCTCTTGCTCTGGTCTAACATCACACACAACCTCCCTCTCTCGCTCCCTCCCCAGCACCCCCCTCTACACACACACGCATGCATGCACGCACACGCGCCCACGCAAACTCCTGTCATATGAAATGTTCTAGTATTGTTGTCATGTCCAAAAGAAAGTCCTCTTATGACACTTTTCCACCGCATAGTACCAGCTCAACTCAACTCTAGAGTACATGCCTTTTTTTGTCTTCCATTACTAAGGTACCTGGTACTTTTCTGGTATCACGTCCATTAAGGTTCCAGGAAAGTAAAGAAAATCAAGTTGAGCTGATAGTACCATGCACTGGAAAAGCGTTGGACTTTCCAACTGAATTGGAATGTTTACTGTGGCTGCGGTGGCACTTTGCTGTGTATAGACCCCTGGCATTACCAGGTGTTTAGCAGAGTCTCCATATAGAAGGCGTTAACCATGGGGCTATCCATCTTCAACCGCCTATCTGTAGTCGGTGCGAAACACCAATAACCAGGTGTTTTGCAGAATCTCCATATATAGAATTAGAAGGTGTTAATGCCGTCTATACTCTCTGGGAGTAACAACGATGGATAGGATCAGGAATGAGTATATCATAGGGACAGCGCATGTCAGATGTTTTGGAGATAAAGCCAGAGAGGCCAGACTGAGATGGTTTGGACACAAACAGAGGAGGGATAGTATAGTAGTAGAGGACAGTAGAGTATATCGGTCTCTTAGCATCCGATGCAGACCCTTCTACCTCCCGAGGGAATTCGCTTCAATCATCTTGGTAGCTGTGTACATCCCCCCACAGGCTGGAGCAATGTCAGCTGCTCCACAGCTAGCTGCACATATCACGGAATTGGAAAATGCCCATCCACATTCAGCCGTCCTTATTATGGGAGATCTGAATCATGTTAACTTGAGGAAGTCGCTTCCGCGGTATAAACAACAGATCCACGCTGCCACTAGAGGTGAGAAAACTCTTGACCAGTGCTACAGCACCATACCCCACGCGTTTCATGCCGTGGTGCGTGCCCCTCTCGGTCTGTCGGACCATAACTCTATCTTACTGATCCCCCAGTAGAGGCTTTTAAATTAGCCAGATATGAGTTTGAACATGCTGTGAAAAAAGCTAAAGCCAAATATAATGACAGTCTGCAAGCCAAGCTACGTGCCAATGACACCAAGGGTGTTTGGCAAGGGATGCAGACCATCACAGGGTATAAAGGCAGCCGCCGAGCCCCAGATGATGACCCCCTCCTCCCTGATAGATTGAACGAGTTCTATTGTAGATTTGACATGCCCAGAGATGTCCATCCCAGTGAAGCAGCAGCAGTTAGTATATAGAACAAACTACCCCCCCTCCCTTTATAATTAGTGAGCAAGAGGTAAGAACCCTCCTCCTTAAACAAAACAGCAGGAAAGCAGCAGGCCCAGATCAGGTCTCTGCTTTTACTTTAAAGCACCAATTATCTCCTGTCTTTACTGATATTTTTAACTGGTCTTACACTATGCAAAGTCCCTGCTTGTTTTAAATCTGCTGTGGTTATACCTGTCCCTAAGAAGCCTAATGCTGTTAGCATGAATGACTACAGGCCTGTCGCCTTGACCTCTGTCGTGATGAAAATATTTGAACGCATTGTCTGTAATCGCCTGTCCAATTTTGATATGGATAACTTCCAGTTTGCCTATCGAGCTAACAGGTCTGTAGAGGATGCTGTGTCTCTGTGCCTCCACAGTATCCTACAGCACCTGGAGGCCCCTGCCACATATGTTAGAGTTTTATTTATTGATTTCAGTTCTGCGTTTAACACGATTTTGCCCATCAAATTATTTGATAAGCTCTTGGCCATGGGTATTAATCACTCTCTTTGTCTCTGGATTTTAGACTTTCTGTCAAACCGGAAGCAAGTGGTTAAGATTGGCAACATGCTCTCTCAATCCAGGACTCTTAACACTGGGGCCCCCCCAGGGCTGTTCTCTCAGCCCTCCTCTTCGCACTTTATACCAATGACTTTATTTCACATTCTCAATTTGTTTCTTTTTTTAAATATGCAGATGACACAACTGTCTTTGGCTATATTAAAAATGGTGACGAATCAGCCTACAGGGCCGAGGTGGCAGCCCTCATAGACTGGTGCACTTCGAATAACCTTATCCTAAACCTGGCTAAGACCAAAGAAATTATCTTTATTTTCCGGAAAAAGGGGATTATGCCCCCATCCCTGGTTATCGATGACCAGCCTGTCGAAAGGTTCGACAGTTTTAAATTCCTTGGCACCACTATATGCTGCTCCCTGAAATGGGAAGTTAACACTAGTAACATCTTGAGTAAAGCCCACCAGAGGCTTCACTTCCTACGCCTCTTAAAGAAGTTCGGTGTGACTGGGGAGGCGTTGGTTCACTTCTACAGAGCCACTGTGGAGAGTGTCCTCGTCTTCTCAGTCACAGTGTGGTATGGAAACACCACCGACTTAGAGATGAAACGGCTGGAAAGGGTGGTACGCACAGTGTCAAAAATCATTGGCCTCGACCTCCCATCCGTCTCCTCTATCTACACCATACGCACTAAGCGCAGGATGTAGAAGGTGATCGCTGACCCCTCCCACCCTGCCTGCTCTCTTTTCGCACCCCTGCCCTCAGGTAAGTGACTCCGGTCTCTAAAGTGCAAAACCTCCCGCTTTAAGAACAGCACTTATCCCGAGGCTGTTCGCCTCCTGAATGCTGACCCTCTTTTCACTCGCACTTTACAGCGTGAAGCTGCTTTGTAAAACGATGAACTGTGATGAATTTGCTATTTATTTATTCAACATGAATCGTAACGTTTTGCATTTTCTTATTTATTGGTCCCCCTCATATGATGTCTGTACTTTTGTATCGTGTTCTGTCTGATTATGTGATGTGAATATGTGTATGTATCGTATGTATGTTTTTAGTGCACTGAAACAAATTCCAATCAACTCTGTTGACATGGCAATAAAGTCTTGAATCTTGAATCTAGAAGTATGTTGAGGTTGGAACTGCCAGGCAGGAGACCTACATATAGAGGGAGACCAAAGAGAAAATGTATGGATGTACTGAAAGAGGACATTCAGAAGTTAGTTGGTGTGAGAGAAGAGGAGGCAGAGGACAGGGTGAGATAGATAGAGGCAGATGATTTGCTGTGGCTGAAAGGAGCTGAAAGGAAAAGAAGAATGCCGTCTATACAGGTGTTTTGCAGAATGGTCTCGTGGTGGTGGAGGTGGTGAATGTCATGCTTAGACTAGCAGAGACTCCCTATTTACGCGTGGATCAGTGGGCTGGAGTGGATTGACAGGAAAATTACCGCCACAGTGACGGAGTGCTTACATTTTTCTCGTCCGCCGGTGGAAAAACTGGCACTGATATGAATCTATAATATCAACAAAGTGGATGGCATAATCCAAATAGGGTGTATGGAATCCAGTCTAAATATAGTGTTTGTGTGCTCCTAGGTTTACAATATGGGGGGGGATTTCTGTTATTGCCTAGTGCTGGCAGTTTATCTGACACCACCATCATTATCCCAGCTTCCAGCTTTCGGACGATTTTTATCCGCACTGAAAAAGGCCATTGTCTCCCCGACAGCTGATTCTGACTTATCACCACACGGAAACCGACAAGTTCTAGCGTCTTTTTTTGCATATACTGCTGTGTTTGCATAACAGTGTGCACAATGGCCTCATTAGACGGATCATTACACAACAGGACATATAACATATAATTAACATCAGCCGAGAAAGTGAGGTGAGACAATTGTGGGGTATACGCATCCGCCATAGGTTGTGTCACCGTGACGCCAGAGTATTAAAGTGATTCCTCAAAGCCGTAGTAAATGCTGCTCGGTTAAAGCAAAAGTCTGAAAATAAACTAAAGGAATACCGCATCGCGGTTGTACGGATACGCCTCTGCCAACCAGCCATAGTTTACTTCCACAGTATGGCTGTCATAATATTATATCAGCTACACAGTTATTCCATCTTTTTTCCTTGTAAATTAATTATATTGGTCATCCTTTCATTACGTACTGTAAGCTCTATTTTATACTTTGCTATGTACACAACTACACATAGCCTACAGTGCTGCAAAAAAAAAGTAGCTAAAATTGCAGATGTAGGCTACAAGCTTGTAGATCTGCTATACTTCCACAATAAGGATACCAGGTTGAAAATGATTCGTCTGTGGGGGTTTTATTTATTTATAAATATTTAACCAATGACAAGAATTAACGAGAGCTTGTGATGAATTTATAACTACAAAGCATTCAATGGAACACTGGCTATTTCTTTTTTCATTAGGCTACCTGAAAAGTAACAGCTTTGGACTGGTTTCTGCTCGATATGTAATGAAGACTTTGAAGGATTTTAATCAAATGTATTAAGTGTATTTGTAGGCTAAATATAAGTAATTTGTAAGTTCACAATTACCTTGACCTGAGCTTTTTGACTACCAAGGAAAAGTCAGTTCAGGGGCGGCTGTGGCTCAAGAGGTAGAGCAGGTCGTCCAATGATCCATGGGTCCTGGCTCCTCCTGTCTACATATCGAAGTGTCCTTGGGCAAGACACTGAGCTTGACACCATTGGTGTGTGAATGTGGGAAGTGAGGATGCTGGCGTGGACTGTTCGCCGCTTGACCTCCAAATGTATGAATGAATGAACCATTGTAAAGCGCTTTGAGCACTTGGAAAAGCGCTATAAAAATGCAATTCATCATTCATCCTTGAGTCCAAGTGGATGTTTGTGCTATTATGGGTAATGACAGTGTTGGCTCTATAGCCAGAAGCCTGATAGTGTCTGGGTGTGTGTGTGCATTCACATCGGACACGTGCACACAATTTTTTCTTGTCTTTTGAGGTTATTTGCCTTTTTTGTAAACCTTTTTTTTCTTCTAAAAACCATACTGTGCGGTGGCAGGTCATTATTGTGTCCCACTCCCACCAAACAATAGGAGAAACACTGAATGAAATGACCTCCATGTGTTGAGACACCATGTTCATACCGATTGTGACGGACTTGAGGTCACAGTGGCCTTGACCTTTATCGCCACAAAAATATAATCACTTCATCCATAGAGTCCAAGGTGATGAATGTACAAAATGTGAATACATTCCCTCAAGGCAGTTAGTGACATGACATATAAAGACGAACGGACAACCGGCCATGCAGGGCTCTCTGCTGGCGGATGGAGGCATGAAAATGCAGGTTATGATGAGAGGGAGGAGGAAATTCTGTCATGTTCCGCGTGACGGGTGATTCTAGAATTCCTTTTGAGGCTCTGATGAGGCTTCCGGCTGACGGGCAACTCATCAAAAATGTAGACAGCCACTCGTCAGATACGTGATGTTGTGTGCCCTATCCGAGGTGTGTGTGGTGTATGTATGAGTGTGTGTGTGTGTGTGTGTGTGTGTGTGTGGGAGGGTTGGATGGATAAGAGGGAGAGCGAGGGAGCGAGTGAGAGAGAGGGCCTATAGGCATTTTTGATGCGCTCTGCTTGTGATTTGGAGATCCACCGATCAACCCGCTGTGGGATAAACCTTCGGTGTCGAGCGGGGGGGGGGGGGGGGGGGGGGGCGAGCGCTGTCAATCACGGTCCCTATAGCCTGCAGGTGCGGAGCTGCCTGCTATCAGAAGTATTTCTATCAGAGGGTTTCTTTCTCCCTGTGGAGAGAAACAGAGAGCTGAGCTGGGTGAGAGAGCAGGACACAGAGGGCAAACTGCTTTGAAAGTCCCCCGTGCGTGGTGCGGGTTGGGGGTTATACCCATGAAGGCCCGGGGGCCAAAACACTGGCTGCATCCCCAAGTACGGATATTTTTAAATCCGTCCTTTTGACCCTGCCAAAAACGTCTGGCCCGGGGATCACCGGGTGTCTAGATGGACCCTCACGGGTCTGTCACTCTGGAACCTCATAGGACCACTTCACCACCTATCTTCATATAATTGGTCCTGACCAATTATACCACCGTTATTTTCTACTCAGTCTGTGTCTCATAGGAGGGCTGTGGGCAGTTCAGAAACCCGTCCACATCATCGTTAGGCAGATTATTTTTTAAACAAGATTTAAGAAAATATATTAGATTTGTATTATCGTGAGAACGATGGCTTCCATTATCACATTGCAACTTTTCAGGAATAGAAAGCCTGCCGTTTCTATTAGCTTGGATTCCCCATCGATAACATCACATGGTGGACGGGTTTCTGAACTGTCCACAGCCCTCCTATGAGACACAGACAGAGTAGAAAGAAATAGTGACATTGTATCATGAACATTGGTGAGGACCAATAATATGAAGATAGGTTGAAAAGTAGTGAAGTGGTCCTTCCATTTGTACGCCTTTGCAGTTAAATTAACATTAACTAACCGCTGCTACATATGATGCTAATGTTTCAAAATAACATCTGTTTTCACATACGCTTTGCTTTACACCTGTGGTGTGACCATTAAAACCGATTCGGATTCTAAAGTTTCGGATTCGCATTCTAAAGGATTCAATGAATTAAACCTTTCTGAAATAAATACCACAGATCAACACACATGTAAACAATGTCCAGATCCCAGGATAGACGCCCAGCACAGTAAGAGCTGTGTTCGGCCAGCTGTGAGTTCGTCTATGACGTTTTACAGCCAGCCCTGTGTTGGACCCCAGGGGCACTGCCGTATAGAAGTGTCTCCCTTCAAACTATTTTCGGGGCCGTTTCCAGCGGGCCCGAGACAGAGCTATATATAGGCCTGTCTTGTTACTATGGACTTGGCAGGCGCTCTGAACAGTCGCAGCCCTGTGCGACAACACCACAGGAATTTCTGATGTTGTAATATGAAAACCATGGCCCCTCATAGATGTTAGCTCTGGCAGGGCCCCGTCACCGAGGTGCTGCAGGCTGGCGGAGTGGAAAAGCAAACTTTTCACTGATTTTTTTCACAGCACCGGCTGGAGGAAAAGCAGATATACTGTAGACTGTTATAGACGGAACATCAGGGCCGGGGGGGAGGGGAACCTGCGTAGCCGGGCCGAGTCGGGGTATTATATACGAAATGACGTGCCGAGTCAAAACTGAATTTATTCTTATGTTTTTCTGGTGTACCTTTGTCTGTGCGCCGGCCTCTTGCTTTGTTCACATTGTTGGTTGCTTACTTGCTTCGTCTTTTTGGAACAGAATAACCATGGTGTCAAAGTAACTAATTACATTTTACTCAAGTACTGTACTTTATATACAATTTTGAGGTATACTTTTACTTGACTGGAATCCCAATGTTCAGTACATTCCTTGTACTCCACTACACCTAATATTGTACTTTTAGTTTTAACCTCACTACAATTATTTGAATAATTATAGTTTCTTTGTAGATTTTGATTATTATCACAAAACACACATTAACCACTTCAGCCCTATATACTTTTTGGGCCATTTGAAAATAGCCGATCTACAAGCTCACAAAAAACTAGTTCTTAACAGGCCCGAAAATTAAGATATTACCCCCCATGACAAAGCGCCAGCGCTCACCCAGCACAGCTGTCACCCAGGCGGATATCTACGTTGATACGACACCCCATTCCAAAGCGCCAGCGCTCGCCCAGCAGTCTACTGTCACCCAGGCGGATGCGTGCCCTCAGGCGTCTTACTGGTACTTAGTAAAAGTAAAGCTTTTTACGCTACTTTTTTCCACCATGCACTGAGAATAGCGTGCGGGTGTCGTCATGGCGTCAGACATGGCACAGCCAGTCGTCCAGATGCTCATTAGGGGACTAGTATACTCATCATCTCACCGAACATCATTTACAGTGAAGGCTACAGCTGTGGCACTGTGTGCGAGGAGGCGCTGTTAGCTTGTAGATCGGCTCTTTTTGGCAGACGACACGGTCTGCTTATCGCTCCCTCATTATTGACACAGCAGAGCTGTGTGCCATAATATAGCACTCACCACACTGGCCCAGAAGGATGACTCATTCCGAACTCTGTGCTATTCATACATAAATATACATTCCAATCATGCTTTCCAAACCACAGCCTCAGTTTATGCTGAACACACGCACGCGCGCGCACGCACACACAGCTTTGTCGGAGACACTGTGATGATTATTCTCAAGGGTAAAAGGCCAATCATTTAGACAGAAGTAAGTCCCCGAAATGTCCATTAGGCAAGTCTGATTCACACATAAGCACACAGTACACACACACCCACACAACCACATACAGTACGCACGCACGCAGCGAGCGCGGCAGTCTCCAGACAGACACGCATAGTTAACTTGCCCGCGGCTGCAGGTGAGCACACTGAGGCGAGTCATCAGGCCCGTCTCGTCTCATCACTCCGTTAGACACTGCACTGGCTCTGTGACAGACAGCCTCATGCACACACACACACACACACACACACACACACACACACACAGTGGAGCTGTGAGTCTGATGTATGCTTCATAAACTGGCCCATCTGAAAGCTCACAATATGTCGTCAACCAACATGAGCTTAGCTATGGTCGTTGGCCATGCACGCAGGGTGGAAATTCATGTATATGCAGTGGTGAAAAAAGCACTGACATTTTTTACTTACGTAAAAGTATCTATACTGCAATGTAGAAATACATTGCAGTATGTAACATTTACAAGTAAAGGTCCAGAATTCAAAATTGACTTGAGTAAAAGTATTGGAATCAAAATAAAATATACATGTAGAAAATACTCATTATGCAGAAGTTTTCAAATGTAGAAAATCTTTTGAAAATAGCAGCTCACTAACAAGTTATTGTTGTGAGCTAAATTGGTTAGCACTTAGTTCCGTTCCCGGGCGTCTGTATGTGGGTTTTTATACATATTTTACCAACGAAAAGCATTAACAAGAGTTAATGTACATAGAATTCTGTGGAACACAGGATCTTTTTTCAATTTTCTCTAAAGAAACCCTTTTGATCGCAGTCCGATCAGCGACGATTTGTAGTGAAGACTTTGGCGGAATTTAGTCGAAGGTATTAAGTGTATTTTTAGGCTAAATGATAAGTTGCGTTGACCACAACAGTCTAATGTGTTCGTCCTTGAGACCAAGTGGACGTCTATGCCATTATGTAATGAAATTATACCTCCAAGTCCTCCATCCTGAGACTTCATGTTCGTGAGATTGGCATGGACTTGAGGGCATAGCAAGTAACCTTGACCCTTTGACCACCAAAATCGAATCTGTTCGTCCCTGAGCGTATATATATTTGTGCCAAAGCAATGACATTATCTCACGGCGTTCGTGAGATTTCATGTTCAGGAGAATGGGACGGACTTGAAGGTCACTCTGACCTTGACCTTAAATTTCCACCAAAATTGAATCAGTTCATCCGATGTTTGTACGACATATGGTGCACAATATACGGCACACAACGTCGTACAAGCGAATAAAGCTGTACGCAAACATCAGTCAGAATGTGTGTGTGTGTGTGTGTTGTGGAGAGGTGGGATGTGCTACTGTATGCTATAGGGGCCCCTCAGCTCCCACAGGAGCCCACAGATAGGAGATATTATACTCTGATGGGAGGTGTGATGTGTGATAGGAAAGTATCATCTAGAATGAAAGGGAAGATGTACAAGACGGTGGTGACACCAGCTATGTTGTATAATGGTTTAGAAACAGTTGCACTGAGGAAAAGACACGATGCCGATGTATAGGTATAGCAGAGACTAAAATGTTGAGGTTCTTTCTGGGAGTAACAAGGATGGATAGGATCAGGAACGACTCGACTCGAGCACATGAGAGCGAAGAAGGATGTTGAGGTTGGAACTGCCAGGCCTAGAGGAAGACCAAAGAGAAGATTTATGTACTGTATGTACTGAAAGAGGACATGAAGTTAGTTGGTGTGAGAGAAGAGGAGGCAGAGGACAGGGTGAGATGGAGGCAGATGATTCGCTGTGGCGACCCCAGAAGGGAAAAGCCGAAAGGAAAAGAAGAAGATACTCTGATGGGAGGGTTTTAATCTGAGACATCGATTCAATACATACACAAATGAGATGATGTGAACTGATTCAACTGAAGGACTGTAGCATTCCGTATAGTGATGCACAGTAGAGTATTTTATGTCTTTTAATGCACTGAACTGGTTTGCTAATCAATTTCGTTGTCCCCGAACAATGACAATAAAGATATTCTGATTCTGATTCTTCAGTTTTGAACGTAGTGCGCGGCCAGTTTGTTGGAGGTCAGCTGTGCAGTGTGTGTGCGCAGCGTTCGGTTTGGTAGCCACTAGCCGCCCGAGTAGGCCAAGTTCACTCGAGTGCTGATGATGACGCACATACATATATAGGACTGCCAGTGTTGAGACGACGCAATATTCATGCACAAATCGGCATCTATAAGCGAACACATACGTAATACGCCTTTCATTTGGCGAGCCGACAAAAGTGTACGAATTACGGAAATAATTAAAAGGCCTCCTTTTGTGTGAGTGCGACAGCTGTATTGATCAACAGTCAGCATTGTTGATGTCAATGAAAGGAACATGCGTCAAAATATAGCAGCTGAATGTACGCTGCAGTTGACTCTTCCAATACATCACTGCCTTCCTCCTCCTCACCCCTGCTGCCACATTCACTTCTGTGTGTCTTATTCTTTCTTCTTCCCGACTCACCCCCCCTCCGCCCTCCCCCCCTTCTCTCATCCAAACAAACTCTGACTATTTGCGCCCACAGCTGTATTCAGATGGTGCTTGGCAGTGACAGAGCAGCTTCACAAAGCTCTTCCAGGGAGATATGAAATATGACAACTGTACGCATGCCTGTTTAAATGTGAACTAACTCTCTTTGAGGATTCAACCGTGTTGTCTCACTATTATGTTTCCACGATTGATTTATTTCAAACAAATGGCCATGGCCGGGCTGGCTTCCAGTCGGAGGAGGAAAACAAAACTCAATAGTGTGCATACTGAATAGTTATTTTACTGACTCAATTAAACGTGCCTCTCGTGTTTTTATTTGTATTTTTTATTGCAAGTATGGAATATATACAGGAAGTAATTGATCTCTTTATAGCTCACACCCGACCTCTCTGTTCTCTCTGTCTCTTCCCTCCCATGATACCTATTTGGGAGTGCTTTCCATATATATAGTTTATAATACTGCGTAATAATACTCAAGAGCTGCCACTATAAGTTTTGTATCCAAGTTAGAATAGTAAATTAAGCCACGGGTATATGAAGTCTCCGGTGGCTCCCCTGGCTTTGTTCAATAAAAAATGCCCTCGCTTCTTTAACGGCTGCCATATTCCGCAGATGGCTGCCCCCACATTTACGGGGGACATTTTATGCATCCTTCCTTTTTTCATTAGCACATGGTGTGTGTTCAAAAGCACACCAAACACAACACATCATCTACGGGGCTATAGTAGACGCGTTAAAGTCGCTCTCATTCATCTATTATAACAAGAGAGAAGTTGTACCCAACACACGGAAAGGGACCCAAAGCCACAACCGCTACGTCACTACTGCAACACCCACAACACCATCTTACACACTACACTCACACACACTCACACGGCAGTGACGTCACACACTTACCCGGGAAATTCTAGTTAATCACATTCGTTTTCATTCTTGTTTGTCTCCAGGGTGATTATTTAAATGGAATGTACACTGACTAACCCACTGTTTCTCAATATCAGGTCCACGGATGTGTAGATTGAGGTCCCCTAGAGGTATTAATTGTATGGAATGGGGTCCGTGTGGCCTAATGCTATATCAAACTGGGTGTCCATGAAATCCAAAAGATTGAGAATCACTGCATTAATCAATTTTGGGCGGGAACCCCTTTTGGCATTATGCTATGCTTTATCTATTGAAAAATAGCAGATCTAGAAGCTCATAGCGCGCCACCGAGTGGCGCGCTACGAGCTTGTAGGTCTGCTATTTTTGAAAAATCGAAGAACGACTGACATAGAAACATAGCTTTTTCAGGATGTACAGTAGAAGACATTTTTAGAATCTGATCTCAGGTCAGAATGGGTTAACCAACAGGGTGCGGACCCTATAGCTGTGAGAGAAATGCACACACGACACTGCAGTGCACACGCCACACATCAGCATCATAGAAATTACTCAGTCAGCCCCCGTTTTGCATGTAGGTATCGAACTACCTGGCAACCGCATTCTGCAACCACGTCATGTCCTGTCCGCCTGAGTCTTCAGTTCATGTCTGAAAATTGATATTGGCAATTACTGTGGATGTGATTGAATTTTCACATAGAGTACAGTGGCGAGGCAAGGAAAGTTATAGCATATTTAATAAACAAAGATGAATCAAGGTGCTTTTTAAGGCAGGAAAGGTCATTTAAGACATAAAAGTATCAAAGCGTAATAAACCGGTGTCCGGGCTGTAGAGCACAGAGTCGGTAACGATGGAAGTTGGAGATCCATGCCCCACCTGGCTGTGCAATAGCCGTTGTACCCGTCCGTGTCAGAGTATCCATTCCACCCATCTGTCTGTGTCCCTTCTATGCCCATATATGGAGATTTCTGTATCTGTGTCTCTGTGTTCCTTTATTCCTATATATGGAGTTCTGTGTCAGGCATGCCCAAATATGGAGTGTTATGATGTCAGAACATGCCAGCTCCATACATGGACCCTGGGCAGGGGCCCTGTCCAGAGGCCGGGCAAAGGCCTTTTGTGGCGGTTCTGGACAACCGTGGGTCCGATCGACTTGACACCGGGCACTGCACTCCCTGTGGGGGTGTAGAACGCTGTGTCGAAATTGAAGTCGCAGGGCGAACGTTCTCGAGTTACGTGCATTACAGCCGTACACACGTACAGACAGACGTACTACAAACATTACACAAGCATTTATAGATAGATGTGGTATAATAACGCTGTGGCTTTCCTGTAGATCACTTACTGTATTGTGTCACGTTAATGATGTCATATGGTATTGATGATGATGTTCTTGCCCAAATATGGAGGGATGGAGGTTTGGTGCGTCTGAAGTTCATGAATTTACAATATTATGTGAATAATAATAAGGGGGTTAATTTCCTTGTCCTACTGGTAGAATGCACAAAAAATAATGTGCTGATCTGTCTGGTGGTTTTCATGCAAGATTAGCTGTGGACTGACAGTTTTCAACCAGTGGTCCTTGCGGGGGTTCCAGGTGGTCCCCAGCTAAATGATGGAGAGTTGGTAACCAAATGGACCCTTATAGATCTTTAACTCTGGACTCAAATTTCAATTTAACTCAAATGGACCCATACGGGTCCATTTGGTTTCATTTTACGCTCTCAAGAGTTAAATTATTGTTTGAAATCGGCATTACTTAATTTCCAAGAAGTCTACACAATTAGTCAATCTAGAAGAATTGTTATTTTCAGCAACGTTTGCCTGTTGTGAACAAAATGTTCAAAGTTTTGCATGGGCCTGAGAGGCTAAATATCATCAAATGGTGGTCTGTATAGCTCAAATGCACAATGGGCCTTGATATGAAAGGGGTTGAAAGCCACGGATTGCTCGCCACGCTTTAAAAAAACGAAATTAAACCAATATCTTCAAATAAATTCTACGTGTCACTGGAAGTCATTCCAGAGATCTGAGGTGAAATTGTAATTCATCTTTCTATAGTTCTACTCCAGCACTCACTTAGCTGTCTGCAGAGAGAAGACCTCAAATCAAACCTGCTGGATATAAAGTCATGTCAATACATTTCTCTTAAGTCTTGTTTGGACATGTATCCTCCAATTCTTACATGTTTGAGATGATTAATTTATGTGGCTATGAAATATTTGATCTGAAATCCATAATTACTATAATCAAGGGAAATTACCTGCAATTGCGCCAATATTTCTGGCTCGGCCTTTAGCCTTCAAAAACAGGGAGTGAATGAGCACTAACTTTAATAGACATGTTATACAGATGGGGGGGAAATAATTATATATATATATATATATATATATATATATATATATATACATACATGATGAACAAAGAAAATAAACAACAAAAACATCAACAATAAAAGTAAGTCCATGCATGTCATAGTGAGTATACTCTGGACTGGGAGTGTTGTTTTTTGGGGGTTTTTTTGGCCATTGCCCTCAGCTTTGCAGCATTTCTGGGTTTCTACAGATAAGCACTTCTCCACAGCCTGTTATTTTTGTTTGCTCAAAATGGTGTTAACCCCATCAGGTGCAATATAACATCCATACAACACTCCTAGTAGGATGTAGTAGAAACCATTATAGCATTGACAGATGAATGATGGGTCGATGACATGGGGGGCAGCGCAGAGTGTGGGATGGTGATGGCGAGCCGCAGAGGGAAACGTGATGAATCATGTGGAAGGTGTGATCTCTGAAATGGTCTGGTGGTGGGAAGGCGGGGGGTGGGGTGGCGTGGAGCCGTGGACAGAGGGATAATAGGAATACAAAAGGAGAAATGTCTGTGAGAGAAAGCACTATATAGGCAGAAAGATTATAGAAAAGAAAGACAGGGTGAATGTGTCTGGATGTTGTAGTTGTGCTGGAAAGCGAGACCAGCGTGGCTGAGTCCTGCCCCCCCAGCAGCACACAGTAGTGGTATTGTACGTCTCTCGTCCGTTCCAACAAAAGAGTCTGGGGGTGCTGCCTATAGCGTGGCTCCGCCCCTCATGCACCACCCCCACCTCCCCCGGCCCCACCAGCCATGCAGGGCTGCATGGTGGCCTAACCTAACTGCTGTCTACTCAAGCCTGACTTGATGGAAAAAGCCCTTCCTATAGAATAACTCAATTTTAACCATGTTAGATTCATTGAAAAGACCCGTCCTTTTTTTCTGGTGACTGATGGTGTCCTTCTAATTCGTGAGGGGCCATGGTTTTTCATTTACTGTTTTCTTTTCTTTTTTTAATAATTATTTTAGATGTTTTTATCTCCTGCATGGACTCCTGGTGGAGGAGCCTTTCCGGAAAGAATATTAAAAAATAAATGAAAACGGTGAATGAAAAAAACACGTATTAGAAGGACAATATCAGTCACCAGAAAAAAGAACGGGTGTTTTTCGATGAATCTATCATGTTAACATGGAGTTTGAAGTTACAATGGGTTTGTATAGGAAGGGGGCGGGGCAGCTAAAATGAATGTCCAATATCTAAATACTGAATTGAGCAACTTAAACACTGTCTGCGGCGTTCACATAAGCTGGAGTAGACGATAAAATGACCAAAGTTTATTTTGTACAGCTACTTAGTTACTTTAGAATACCACTGCTGTATAGTGCCATAGCGTACTGCTGCCTGACTACTCAAGCCTGACAGCTTTCTTCTCCGTCTCCTGCTGCGAGTGCTTTTGACGAGTCCTTTTGTACTTCTGGAAAGTCTGTCTTTCTGTTTTTTTTACCCTGATGTTTCTGTTTTAGTTTTTGTTTACTTGAAGTTATAAAAGGAAAGACGAGTAAGGTTCAACAGAAAGCGAGGAGGACCACAACGCAGTCCTGGACTTTATTGTGCAATGTAACTAAACTCTGCAGTACACTGCCGATACACCGCACAATCCTGGCTGTCGTTTTTAAATCTGTCCATTGTTTACACTCTAGTCTAGAGTCAAATGCGACACATCTCTAAAAACAAATTGTTCTTAGGCTTCGTATTTTTTATAAATTTAGCTTTTTCGCCTTTGTGACTCATGATCAGCCCTCTCTTTTAAACATCCCATATACTGTAGTGTAGCACCTTCATCAAATGGTTCTATACAGCCTATATCTATTATTACATTTGAGACCGTAACAAGTTGTGAGCACACATTTTGTGCGCAATTCAGTTGGGAAAGTCATAGCGGTGCTTCCGCATGCTTTGCTGAATGTTTGGCGCTTCCACATGCTTTGCTGAATGTTCAGTAGGGGGTGCGTTAGCGCGCGCCTCGTGCATGCAAATTTTCGTGCATTTTCACACGGAAAAGTGGCTTAAACTTTCCCTCTCCACACGCATGAGCAAAATAACACAATTAACCATGGATAAGGCGCCGATACTGTGATACAGCATATTTATTAGGCCTAGTAACAGAAATCTGTTATTATTTTTCCCCTCCGATCCGAGGGGGGCTGTGCCTGGGGGGAGGGGGTGCTCCAGCCCCCCCAGCACCCCTACTTCCCTCAGCCATGCCGTGCTCCGCGGCCGCGATACGTCACCGACCCTATACCCCTGCGTTTTCAACCCAGCTCCGTGGTTTCCCTTTCCGTGATGCGATGGCCTGAGAATATACACACAGTCACAGACAGCGGACACACGACATTCACAGAGAATTCTAGCACTGTAGAACCACTATATAGGAACTGTTAAACTAAACGACTTGCTCAGTAAATAAGTGCCACAGCAGGTCACGTCGAGGGAATGATACAGAAAACGGAACATGCTTATTTTTCAATAAAAAGAGTATTTTAATCAACTCTGTCTCGGAATCTGGCGGCCATCTTGCTTTTCTCTCCATTGTAAATGCGCAAGAGAACCCTGGCCGCTAGGGCGCGGGCAATATTCTGTTGCGCCGTTTACCGCATTTACAATGGAGGATTCAGAAACAGAGTGGATTAAAATACCTTTTTTATTGAAAAATAAGCATGTGCGGTGTTAATCTGATTGCGAACACCTCACAAACAAGTGGGGCAACATTTAAAGCAGCTTAGATTTTGCATTTGTACAAGGTAAGAGTGATTTTGAGGCACAAACGTTCAACTTTCGACGTTAGGGGTGGTGTTATCTTTTAGACTCTCGTAGAGAGATTCGTCAGAATCGAAAAAAAACCTCTACGAGAATCTAAATGTTTGGGCTACAAGGAACCCAGATTGACGAGTTTACAAAAAGACTGGACTAGAATGGCTTGGATCTTGGCTGTACGGTGCACGGGCGCAGAGACATAACGTTCAAAGTATCTAAGCACAGCCGTGTTTGTTCACAACATTTTCCTTGTCCTTGTAATGTATTTGGGCCCGACGTTCTTTCTATCCATCCTGGTGTTGGTTCACTATGTTGTCGCCAAGAACGAGCTCAATATTTACAAAAACATACCACCGCGGCACTCTATTCTGAGTGATGTAAGCTAGAATTTAAAGCCCACAAGAATGGCGCCGCTAGCTTTTCAGACGCCGCGCCCCTCTTGGTGACGTACACGTTTTTACACCCTATAGAACCATACAGGGGCTTAACATGTTCTATGTACAGCAGCGGTGTTATATACAGTAGCACCTCAACCACCCCAAAGAACCACTGAAGAACCAATCATATCTTTTTTGTGTAGACTATACTGCGGTTCATCACCCAGACAACATCAGAATTACAAAAACCAGAGGAATGCGTGGAACTCGTTCCTCATGCCTTGTTTGTGTGACTCCGGTTGGCTGTTCGTCCTCGACACGACACCCCCGGCTGGCTCTCTGACCGCGTGACGCCCGTCTCGACGGACACACACACACATGTGTGTGGGAAAAGGGAAAAGCTGTGCGATAGATAGCAAAGGCACCAGTCATTATTTCGTTCCATTCCCAGTTTTCCACAACTCGACACAGTACACTGCAGACCATAATGATCATCATCGCTGAGTCGCTGACCCCATCCTGTCCAGAAATCAAAGCTTTGGCTTTGCACCCACCCCCACCCCCCTCACCCCCCTCTCACACAAACACATAAATATAATGTTGAAGTGAGATGGAAAGAAAGTTAAATGCAGTATGGCGTGGGTGGGGGCTTTGAAGATACCACAAGCTACATTGTTTTTTTGTTGTTGTTTTCTTTAAAGGAAAAACAAAGGCTTTTGAAAAACCATGTTTCTGGGATGCTGTTATTGCCTCATTCATCGTGCTTTCGAGCGAGCGGGCTTTTATGTTCCTTTTTCTTTTAAACGGATAAAGGAGAGCAGGAAAAATAGGGCAGGAAGATGGTCTTCTGGGGGGGAAAGCCCTATACAGTGGGTGGAAGAACTGTAGCTTAAATTCCACAGATTACATTTTGCCGGGGAAATGTCAAGGTGGATAGCATTACCTGTTATCTATCCGGGGGGTTCAGAGCCAGACCCAGACTTGGCAAGCGATGAATTCACCATTAATGGATGAACAAGAGCGGGGGTGGAAAAAAGGAAAAGGCCTTTCCACTGTGTGGTAACCTTCTGCTCAAGTGTGTTTCCCTCTGCGCTTGGGAACGTGCTCAGACTCACTGTATCAACTTGAAAGTGGGGCTTTGTGGCGAGCACAATGGCAAGTTTGTTCTTGTGCTGGTGCCGGTTCCGTTAAAAGTTCTTGTAAATTTACAGTAATATTCCACATAAAAAACCTCTTAACCACTGAAGTTCTTAGGATGGCGTTGCAACGAAAATAGCGAAAATTCCCAACCTATACAAATTAAGTGAAAGTGAAAATGGGAGCTTTGTAGATCAATTTTTTCAAAATGAAATGAAAGACGGCCCAAAATACGGACGCCAGGTTGAAATTAGTTCAAATGTTGTGTCACCAATGTTTGCCTGTGTGCGTTTATGAATGGTGAACTGTAGAAATGTCATATTACCTGCTTTTGGAAAATGGTTATAACATGCCACATAGTAGCCTACATACATATCGCAGTGAGTTTCTGGGGGTTTCGAAGGGTGAAAGTGCACATTTACCAGTGCATAAATGGAATAGTTGTCTCAACTTGTCTGAGGAAAACAGTTGTCATTGTGAAAAATGACTTATTATAATTATGATTAGTTTTATATCGAGTATAACTTTCAGACAATCACTTCAAAGAGAGCAGCACTTTTGTTTAGTTTTAGTTTTCTTCCACATTATATTTGCAGGAACCGTATAATAAAGACTAATTATCAATTTTCAAAGGGTGAGCGAGGACACTGGAACCCCTTATTTCTAAAATATCAAAACCCTTCATCAATATTAATGTGTTAGGTAATCACACTGTGTAAACCACAGTGGGTGGGTGGAGTGTAATTCCCTGACTGGCCATAGCTCTCTGCCCTCCAACGCAGAGTTTCAAGGTGCCCTTAAGCAATGTACTTGACCCCTTGTTGGTCCAGTGGGGTTCAGTAGACGACTCCGGGTGTACTGGGACAAATGTAAGTAGAGCATTGCCGTAAAAAGGCCACATAAGGCCAGCAAAACGTCCCTGGATATATAATGGCTCAAATAAAACATTTAAGCGGACCTACTTTAGCATAATAAAGAAGGAAGGTCTCAGATTGCTAATCTAAAATTATATCATGCTTTTGAAAGACAAACCTATACTCTCTCTAATGAGTTTTATAATAGCCTCATAATGCCTTTACAAATGTATTGAAATGTGTTTGTATCGCATGCTAAGTAACGAGTCTTCATTTGGCTCTTACTAGGCTGGTTGGAACAGACGAACTGCATGTACCTTTGTGACATGCTTGCTTTGTAGCGACTGAATCTCTTGTGTTTTACCAAATAAACGCTGAGATCTGGAGAACCTTTGTCCTGCCTTTCTTCTTCACTCCCTGTGCGGACGACACACACATCGGTGATTTTATATACAACACTGTTTAAGTACTTGAACAGTTGTGATTTTAAATTGTGATTAAAGTTTGGGCAGTATACCGGTAGTTATAGTGGCACAGCAATAAAGTGGGGTTTAAGTGATAAATAGCTCTGTATTATTCCAGGTGCACGCTGAGTGATTGTTCAGTAAACAGGAGTCTCTGTGTCTCTCTTAAACAGAAAATACATTTTCAGTTCAGGTTACGTATTTTATCCAATCAGGAGAGAGAACTCAGGATACAGGATATAAACATGTGAAATTGGAAATGATGAGATAAAAAAATAAAACAAAAAATGGAACACTGTAAAACTGTGTGGTTCTCTCTCTTGAAAATGTATTTTCTGTTTTTGAAAAGACGGCGAGACCCCTATTACTGAACAAACACCCAATGGTTGATATCGGAATATAGAGCTTTAAAAAGTAATATTGAGTTAATGTGTTAATATCATGTTAATTATAATACACTGGAATGAGGTACTTTTAAAGTGCTAAAACAAAGTTAACATTGTACTTTTATCAAAGTCACAAAAAAGCTATGTTGGTGATAAAACAATGTGTCTATTTGAATATACAGCAACAAGTCAGCTATAGGAAATATATACTTTTTATGTTAAGCATTGCAGACACTTTTCCTTTCCTGTGGGCTTCATCAGCTAACTTATGTAAAGGATAATGTATGCATGCTGAGTGGTCATTGTTTATAGATAAATCACAGACAGGCTGATTAACTACACGTTGGTGGTTAGCAGCCTGAAGGTGATTTATATATAAACAATGACCACTCAGCATATTACACGGCTACTTTAATACATAAATGAATAAATTGACCCAAAACACAACAAAACGAGGCATTTTCTGCTTGTATTCCATAAGTGTCGCTGTCTGCCCAGCTGCAGCACAGTCGGAAAACAGGGAAGTGAGTTGATCAAATAGAATCCATTTTCGGGTACGGAGTCGTCTATTCCTCGCTCAAATGTGTTCAAAAAATGTTTTGAGAGCAATGTTTAGCTGTAAATGACATTGTGTGTTTACATGGCTGTCATGTTGGAAACAGCCGTAAATCAGCGGGGCACAGCAGATGCTCCGAGGGTTTGATTAGGCATCGGTCTGTTGTAGAGCGGGGCGGTCATTATCCAGAAATAACAGACCGCTGAATTTGGTGATTGACCAATCAGAATCAAGCATTCAACGAAGCTGTGTAATAAGATATTTATAGTACATGTGTCGTGTGACTCGTGTCCAGCAAATCCATTGTAAATTCACTGTTGTACACAGTTCACTACAGACATTTATTGGCAATAAAGGAAGCATGAAAGTAATGTTTTGTTAGTGTATTCTCTATATTATTCTATGGTCAGTTTTTGTGAAAGCAAAATACGTCATATTTTCATTATGTTATTTTTGTGATTACTGTAAGATTGTTGACTACTTAGTTTTGTGGAATTTAGAACAAAGACACACACACACACACACACACACACACACACACACACACACACACACACACACACACACACACAATCAATTCCTTTACCTGTGGAGCCTTTGATAAAGAACGGCTCCAGTGTCATGTCTTGCCCCCCTTTGGGTGAGAATGGCAGTCTGTGCCTGAGCAGCTCCTCTGATTGGCTATTCCCGGGTGGAAATTGGGTGTCCAGATAAGATATTGGTTCGATATGCTTGAAAAAAGAGACGGGTGAGTGAGCAACAAGCATAACAAACAAAGTCCCCTGTTGGCGATCGTCGCTATCTGCCTAATTGCAACATCTGTCAGTTAGGCAGGGAAGGAGAGATGCTTCAGGTAAGGCAATCCAAATGCCAAAGTTGATTTGTATCACTGCGTGTCAGATTGCAGACAAACTGCACACTGAAGGCGTTTCACAAGTCACTTTTGGAGGCCATAGAAGACATTTTCCTCTGGCATGGCACTCTGTTATTTTCATAAACTGTACGGTGGCTTGCGATATTGTGCAATATTCCCCCTCAGGCAAATAACATTTGCATCGACAAACAAGCAGTCTGAACAGTCAAACAGTATTCCAAAATTAAAATATAAACAGGTATGTTGCTTGTTGCGTGGACCGGTTATTTTCATCAGCGCTCTGAGCACCATCCAATCACAGGTGTTTTGGAGAGAGAGCCAGCATGTTTCATTTCACCCTGTGTCACGTAGAATTCTCCGTCTGACTCTGACACCATGCAGCGAGAGCATGCAGGCTTCTGTCACCGCGCGACACCACTGGCATACTAATATCAGGCCAGTCCGGCCGCTCTCCACGCCTGGGTGGGTGAGGTTGATTATGAAACATTACAGAGGCTCCCCCGTCTGTCCACGAAGCAAGCCGCTGAACTGCGCGTCAGAAAGGTTGACCACCGAGTGTGTATACGTGGGCGGGAGGTGACCAGCACGATGTCGATGTGCATTCTAGTTAGCCTCTCACAAAGGAGCCTGATTGCTTATTACTGCGGCCGGTGTCAGACTCACTGATAGGTTGCCCCTGAGACCTTTCCCCGCTGGCTCTCTATATAGTTCTCTATAGGATTTGACCCTGGATGCTGCAACGCACAAAGGCGAAGCGGAGACGCCACAGTTTACTCCTTGTTCTGTATAGAGGTTTTTATGTCTCGAAGTGACATTTTCATTGAGTAGTTATATGAGGCCAGTGGAAAGAACTAACCCATGGTGAAGGCCATTGTGTGACATCAGCCACTGAATGGCCAGCATGTGGTTTTCCTTTGGTCAGCAAGGTTGTAGGTACTGCCCAGACAGACTTTTCACGATTCCTATTACAGTATGTGTGCCAAGTCAGTCCGAGACATAAATACTCTGAATTTATGGATTTCATAAAAAAAGGCATGCAAAAAGTATCAAGGGGGTGCTTGTTTGGGGCGGTCCGCTGGTTACTGCCTGCGGCGTGCAGACACTGCGAATGGCCCTACTGAAAGGCAAGGTTATTGCAATGTCAACACTTTGGTAAGATGGATGTATGCGCTGAGAATGAAGCGAAGTGGCCCTAATCACCCCATTAGGTTGCTGTTAACAATAAGGTCAGTGATTTGGAGCTGAACGTGTTCTCCCCCGTACTAGCGCATAACCATTATGGGACTCTGGGAAACAACGGTCTTGTGGTGGTTAACGGATGGCCCGGCAGAAGTGCACTGTTTTAAAAGTATAGGGAGCGCAGGCATCATCAGCCCAGTAGAGTTTGGCCCTCTGCATAGAGAGAGGGTAATCCCACCCCAGGCATCTTGCATATAGACAGGTGGATATTGTGATATTAACACCTCCTGGCTGTTACGTCCCTGGGTCTAGTGCTGGGCTGTCAGCGCTGGAGTGACGATAGCCCCGGGCCGATATGAAGCTGTGGCAAGCAAAGAGGGAGTTTGCTTTACATTTTCCCAGTGGACAGTGAACTGCTGTGCTGCTGCTACCACATGAGCAGAGACGGAAAAGACAGCAAATGACACAAAAAGATCAAAGCTGGGTGGAAGTTAACTATTTTGATTTCTTTCCTACAAACTTGTAGGTTGAATGTGCGTGCGAGTTGTAACCACAGAGCTCTCTAAGCGTCTACTCTCTACGACGTGATCTGGTTTGTTGGGGATTCCCAGCAGGAGGAGGATAAACTTCTGTCTGAAGCAATTGGAAAAAGAACAGGTGATAGAAATCAAAATGTCAGCTCCGTGTGTGAACGTGCTATACTGTCTGAGAAAGGAGCCAGCACCTCCACGCCCCAGTGCCCCCCCCCCCCCCCCCCCCCCCCCCACACACACACACACACACACCCCACAGCCCACGGCAGATCTTTTCAAAAACAGCACACACCCCCACAGCCCACGGCAAGTGTTTTTAAAAAAACAACTCAGCCTAATTCATACCTATAGTTGCATGCCGGTGTGTTGTACTCCGAAAGTAGCTGATCTACAAGTTCACAACACGTCGCAGCGCCGACACGCTGTGAGCTTGTAGATCTGCTGTTTTCGTTGCGTGTCACTGCGCGCAACAAAGCATATATCAAGCCCTTTAGGAATGTTGAAACAATTTGCCATGTTTTGACAGATTGAGGTTGAGGTTCAATGCCATTTGCGTGTCAATTGCTCTAGTACTAGTCGTAGTGCGTGTACGTGTGCTGCATTCCCGTCACGGGTAATTGTGTAGGGAAGAATTGGTTGTGAAGAAAAGGCACACATCTTTGATTAAGGTGTCTATTGACTATTTGTCTCTCTGCTGGAGCAGACACCGCCATTCTTCTTCCAATATACGTGGTGGGGAATTGATGTTCTGGCAGATGTGGGAATGACCTCCTCCTCCGGAGTCCACAGGATCCACCTTCTAATCAGTATCAAACCCAACGTGTGTGTATAGCAGTAATTGTGTCACAATATTAGCTCAGTGAATAATGTGACGTGCAGTGTCAAAATATAAAGTAGGTTCCTCGCGTTTCATTTGAACAAACACGCAATGAAATATCAATCACAAGATGACCATGGGTTCTTTGCTTTGCTTTGCTGGTTGTTATTGAATTGGCTCAGGGCTGGCTGATGAAAAGAATGAGTAACTGTCCCCCCCGGTGTAATCAACCAGATTACCTGCACGGATTCCGCTGCACTTGGACATGGCTGGACGGAAAACACACGAAGTCTGACATCCTTCATTAGTAATTAATTTGTCACACCCGTGTCGTGACCCAGGGAGGGACGAGAGTCATGTTGCTGATTCACTTCGCTCCAGCCCCATAATGAGGGGAGGGTCCTTCTGCCCTTGGTAGCAAGGACAAGTGGGCAGCTTTTGTTCTCGCTCTGCTGTCTTGCACAGTGTTGCACCATGCGGCCGGCCATGCATGCATGGACACCAGCAGGTAACACAGTGAAAGATATGTCTCTGTGCCGTGAATTATGTGGCACATCTGTAGCACAGCTGGTTATCACTGATAGAAAACGCTGAGTATAAAAAATAAATGTATACATTTTTTTGTCATGGTCTGTTTTTCACAAAGCAATAGTGCTGCATCAGTGACGGTTAATGTTGTGATTAATACTTTTACCACGCGTGGGGGGGGGGGGCACGACCAGCCCCGCATTTCTCTACTCACCTTGTCAGTACCATGCAGTCTCAATGTGATATAGTATATACAGGCACCTGATCTTCCTGGGACCCCCCCCCCCCCAGCTCCCTGCTCCATTACACACTCGCACAGGAAAAGAGACAGACTGATAGACACACATAAGCCACAGACAGACGTTTTCCATCCGTTTCACCACTTTGGATGGGAGCGGTGTTCTGTGCACTGTCTGCATCCATCCCAGACCAACGCTGGATGGGAGCGGTGCACTGTGCACGGTGTACGGTGTACTGTGCACCGTCTGCATCCATCCTAGACCAACGCTGATAGATAAAGTGTCACGCTTTACAGGAAACTGGCCGAACTATAGCCGTCCTTCACCCCCTCGCCTCTCTCTCTCTCTCTCTCTCTCTCTCTCTCTCTCTCAGTCCCTCCATATCCTTCCTCTCCATTGTGCCAATCATCAGTTTAGAGTACAGTACATTTTTATTTGGTTTTGGTTCATAGTCTTTTGAATAAAATTCCCTTTAGTTTTAGTCTTATTCTATAGTCATCTTAAATATACAGTTGACGAGTAAATCTACAGTTCATACTTAGTCGTGTGTGCCACGAAAATAGCAGATCTACAACGTGAGCATGCAGATCGGAGCGTGACACCCGTTCCCACACACATCCAAGCATAAAATGACTCTTCCTCGTTAGTCCCTCCCTAACATTTTAGTCCAGTTTTTTTATTTGTTCATGAAATTGTCAGTATATTAGTATTTAGTCATCATAGCTTAGTTTTTATTTAGTTTTCGTCAGTGAAAAAAGGTAGTCGACATACATTCTTCGTCATAGTTTTAGTCGACTAAATCAACAGTCTCTCCATATCCTTCCTCCTCTCCTTACCTTGTCCACATCCCTTGTTCTTCCTCCCACACTGCATGCTCTCTCTCTCTCTCTCCCTCTCCCTCTCCCTCTCCCTCTCCTCTCCCTCTCCCTCTCCCTCTCCCTCTCCCTCTCCCTCCCCCGCCACCACAACTTCCTTGTGTAAAGTGTGTGCTCTCCTCTCCAAGGAGCATGGCGGAATGGCTTGCGCGGACGTTTTGGGGCCTGAAGTCCGAATTCCTGTGGGCGCCATTATAGTCCCATTTCCACTGGTCATTTTTCTTCTCCTGCAGCATGCGAGGCGAGGCCTACGTCCCACTGTTGTTGTTCCTCTCCTCTCCTCTCCTCTCCTCTCCTCTCCTCTCCTCTCCTCTCCTCTCCTCTCCACTCCACTCCACTCCACTCCACTCCACTCTACTCCACTCCACTCCACTCTTCCTCTCCTTGTAGATCTTCTATTTTCAAAAGATGAAAACATGAAACAGGACATCCTGCATAATGAGTACTTTTAAGTACATTCACAATTATTTTAATTTTTTTAAAGACGTAAAAAATGGTGAGTACTTTCTTCCCCACCACTGATGGTGTTGAGCTACAGTATAAGCATGGTATACACACTGAGGCTTTGTCTGCAGCTGTTGCGGTCAGAGAGACGCGTATACAGCACAGTCCCTGCGGAGCATTGGCCCGCGTGTGCCCTTCAGAGTTGATGGACGGCCATTCTGGTTGACCGGACCAGACAAGGGGAGGCAGTGCGGTGGAGAGTTGTCGTCTGTGTGGTTACATCCCATGCCCTCCATGCTTGCTTGGGAGGGACGGGAGGGCGGTGCAGGGTGCATGTGACACTGTGACCAGACTTTTTTTAAACTCACTTTACCCAAAGTAAATTGAGTTTTAAAGTGTGCTATTGCAACAGCTCTATGGCCGTCCTCCCCTTCACTTTAACCACTATAAGCTTGATTTATATTGTTGTGATGACTGACTGTGTTGCACAGTGGAAATAGCCAATCTATAAGCTTGTAGATCTCCTATTTTTGAGTGGTGCAACCACTCCTACAACCAGGAATGTCCGTGTGTATCATGTGTGTATCAGTCAAGAGCACGAGTGGTGTGCGCATGCGTGAAATTGGAACGAGAGAAGTATGTGACATGGCTGCCACCTGCTGGATGCAGATCCAACTTGTGACTGTCTAGGTTCATTGATATCCATAATAAAGCTAATCTGACTGAGCAGAGAGAGAGAGAGAGAGAGAGAGAGAGAGAGAGAGAGAGAGAGAGAGAGAGAGAGAGAGAGAGAGAGAGAGAGAGAGAGAGAGAGAGAGAGAGAGAGAGAGAGAGAGAGAGAGAGAGGTTGCACCACTCGGTTCACACAGGTGTGATTTTTTTCTCCTATAATGACATGGCTCAAAAGAAGGACACACAGGTTGAAAGTGGTTAAGAAATGTCCATCCATGTACTGTATGAATGCCTCCCAGGTGGAGTTTTGAAACATTTCTATCTACACAAGCAACTATATTGATGCATTCTCACTTTGAGTAAGTGTGTAGGTATTGGTAATTCAAGTCCAAATTCACGTTGCTTTCAGTGGCATATGATACTTTCGCATCTTCTTATCAATTATCCTCGGTGTATAGTATACAGTAGGCTTATGTTCAGAATTCTGATGCTCTCCAACTTCATTTGAAACTCATTTGAATCGGCCCTCTCTGCCAACAGACTGTGACCTTAGTTATGGTCATCTATTTCCTTCATTGCAAGTTATACTGGTTCATTTATTACATACAAGCTCTACTGGTTTACATTCACGCTCAGCCCAAACAGTCCCAGCCCACAGCTTACTGATGTTTTGACCTACTGTATATATATATTTTTTTTTCAAATGCAATCAATTTTGGGAACAGTTCGATTTGATTAAAGGTTTTCAAAAAAATAGATAATTTTAAAATAGCCCATCTTATCTATACAAACTATTCTTTTTTAACTAATTGTGCCCCTTGAAGATCCCCCAGACAATCGTTTCCTCAAACAAACCTCTGTCTGTGGACGACGGAATTCAGTGAATTTGAAGCTGAACAGAACGGGAACATGATTCATCCCCAGCTATTCTGCATTCTGTATACCACAGCATCCATGCAGGAGAAGCATCCATCATTCAGATAATGTCTGCTGTGATCCATTGCTATTTTGGGCATGATCACTAGAGCCTAATTTAGCTTTACGCCGCGGTACCATGGACAGATTATGGACCGGGCCAATGGGACCAGTGCCCATGGGCTCTTATCTACCGCCGGGGCCCCCGGGGCGTGCAGCGACTAGACAATCTAATAAAATGTATTTAGGTTAACACCAGTGTTGCACGCTGTACCCCCCCCCCCACACACACACACACACACACACACACACACACATCCATCCATAACAAACAACCTAATTTTGCACCTCAACAAATAAAGGTTTACAAAATCAGCAATGCAACACTGGTTATAACACTTAAATATGTCGGCCCCGCCACTATACATGATACAAGACCCTTCCAGACTAACAGGACTAATGTCTGACTAATAGAGCTGAAAAGTAGTTTTAAATTATAAATAACACCTCAAACTGTTTAGTGTTCTACTTCTAAACACGTATATGACTGACTTTTGATTGTATACCTAAACACATAAATAAACGATTAAACATGTTCTTCTGTTCATAATCTAAACACTGTGACACGTTTAAATGTTGTTACAAATAAGTGTTCAGAACCTAAACCCTTGCATTTAGTTTGTTCCCGGACGGTTTAAGGCCCACCCTTCCGCATCCGATAATTCACACGTGAGCATCGTTTCTGTATCCATATACAGTCTAGATCCAGACGGATCAGCAGAATGCAAAGCAGCTCCATCCCAACCCAGTCTACCATTTTCTGATTAATTGTAAATGGAGGACCCTGGTGTAAACAAGTCTTCTTCTGGGTTTCATCATCATAGCAGTTTTTGTATTGACTTGTGCTTTTGTTTGAAATGTAAACCATACATACTGCATAATAATTACTTAATTAGTTACTTTCCAACACTGCATAAAAGTATACTGTATGTCTGCTGCAAATGTTTCTCTGCTTGCACTTCTTGTAGACATCTTGTATACAGACAAGTTTCATGTGCAGGTGAGACAATTGAGCAGCATCATAGCCTAGGCCTATATCACAGCATTAACATGCACTGAAAATGATATTATAGTAGCATAGATATAAGTAGTGCATGTGGCTTTTAGAATATTTCCCCAAAGACATTATATTAAAAGTTAAAACCTTTGACAGGTCCAAAAATGAACATTGGCTCTAGTAGTGTGTCCAACGAACAGGAGTTTCAGTGATTGTCAGTCAGCCGCTCAGCGTGGAATAATGGCTGGAGTTTTATTACCCTAGCTGCAAAGTGAATTAATTCATCAATCTACCGCGAAATATTAATCACTTGAGACATGACTGAGTCTCTCTGTCTGACTGGTCTGGCTCCACTCGACCACGAAATATGCAGGTTGTGCAATGAACTGGACTCTAGTGCTAACCTCTTGAGTGCAGTGCTGTGGAGGGCGACCTGGGCGAGTCGTAGTGCGCCATCTACTGGCTGAATGTTGACTGGTGCGTTGTTACCGTTTATATAGGCTACAACTATGGCTGTTACTCCATGGGGAGTGTTGGGGGGGGGGGGGGGGTGGCACTAAATATAAATACATAATGGCCTATAAATAACACATTTCAAGCAAGTTTAACCATCTCAGCCCATAGGGAGTTGAACATTTATTTGAAAAATAAGGATAGATATAAAGACTAATTAGACTAATTAAATGAACTGAAAAATGAAGTGTGTGTGTGTGTGTGTGTGTGTGTGTGTGTGTGTGTGTGTGTGTGTGTGTGTGTGTGTGTGTGTGTGTGTGTGTGTGTGTGTGTGTGTGTGTGTGTGTGTGTGTTGTGTGTGTGTGTGTGTGTGTGTGTGTGTGTGTGTGTGTGTGTGTGTGTGTGTGTGTGTTGAAGATTTATTTGTTTCCCTGGCACAAATGGGCGAAATAATAACGCCAAAAACAAAATAAACAAATATCGGTTTCAATATCGGCTATCGGCTAAATTGTTAGCCTACGGTATTTTAAACATCGGTATCGGCATATTGGCCATATCGATTCACGCCTATATTAGAAAATGTAATGTAAATGGATGTAATAATGGATTTGGATTGTATCTTATTTTTCTATTTTGCAACCATGGCTACTTTGGAAATGAGGGCTTTCTCCTGTACTCCTGTGTATAAATAAAGGTGATGATGATGTGATGCGCTGCCACGTGTGACCTTGCAGGTCTGCTATTTTGCGTATGCGATACAGCGAGCAACCGCAAGTATAAATCAAGCTTGACCCTTCACGATGACCCCTGCATTTGATCAGTGCACCACTCAAATGCCATAAATTGAACGGACTTTAATGCAAAAAGGCACATTAACGATAGACGCAGGCGGGAGGGCCCAATAATCCCTCTTGGTTTATCTGTCGAGATGGAGGAAAATTGGATGGCTTCCTATCTTGCTGCAGCAGCAACAGTCATAATTCTTCACCTGGCAGCCTATAGGACTCCACCGACCTCATGGATTTGGAGTTTTAGCAGTCATCCTCTCCTTAACTCTCTGCTTCATCTGAATTTAATTATTCTAGGCAAGTTAGTATTGACGGCTCCTCTAAGTGTCTCAGAGTGTTTTGTTGATTTCATAAGAAATGGATTCTGGACAAATGGATAAATAATGGATAGGCAGGCTGGGCGAGAGAAGACAGAAGACAGAGAGAGAAAGGCACATAAATAGGTACAGAGAGAGAGAGAGAGAGAGAGAGAAAGGGAGGTGGTACTGCATGGCAAAACAAGACAAGACAGATGAGAGAGAGAGAGAGAGAAAGTCACATAAACTAGATAGACCAACGGAGAGCTAGCTGGGCCGAGAGAGACAGACAGACGGAAAAGGCAGGAGTGCAGAAATATTCAAAGAGCTGACAGAGATCCATCTGTTCATGAATAAGCCACTCCTGTCCATGTGAGCTATATAGGCACTACTTGGTAAAGACAATTACAGAGGAATGGATCCCAAATTGCTGCCTGGTTGCCACTAGAGATTGGAACCTCCTGTCTGTGATGCCAGTCCTCTTCCTCCTCCACAGCCTTTGAATGGGCCAGGTTCTGTTGTTTGTGTGTGTGTGTGTGTGTGTGTGTGTGTGTGTGTGTGTGTGTGTGTGTGTGTGTGTGTGTGTGTGTGTGTGTGTGTGTGTGTGTGTGTGTGTGTGTGTGTGTGTGTGTGTGTGTGGAAAGCAAGCAGCCATAGGCTATACAGGTGGAACAAACGCTATAGATTTGGCATCAGTCAGCGATGTCAAAATGCCCCGCCGCCGCCACGGCCCGACAGTTACTGGCCCCCAGGGTTCCCCCGATACCTCACAGGAGCGGTGGCCTGTCACCGCCACGCCAAATCTGGAGCTCATTTGTTGGAATACGGTGTGGCCTCTCCCATCGCGGAGGAGTGGGATGCGGGGTCCCCCTCTGTGGTGCGATCAAAGTCTACGAGAGAACTCGAGCACATTTCTCCGTGTCACTCGGTGATAACCCTCACTTCTCCTGCCAAGAAGAATTCCCCTCATATTTCACAGGCAAACTCTGGGTCGCATTCACTGCGCTCACGTATCCCGGCAGCTGTATACCGACCGGTTCACATGAAATAATGACCTGTTCTGCACCTTTCCTCCCAACCACAGGTCTCCTGTTTTGACTGGAAACCCATTCTGGGCGGGAACCCCTTTTGGTGTTTTACCCCCTCAGGCCGGGAACCCATTCTGGGGTTCTGTACAGTATGTACAGTATTCAAAAATGTAAAAAGATTGATGCTGCTATATCAATATTTGAAGTTTTCAGAAAACTTAGGTCAGGATTTAGAGGCGTTTTTAGAATCGGCCTCCTGCCTAAATGGGTTGACAACTTTCAATCTGGTATCCCTATTTTTGGCATGACAGAACTTCTTGAGAAACCTGCCTACCATGTTGACATCATTTGTGGGGATTACATGCCAGTGGAAAACACAGCCTTTGTCTTTCTATAAAGTTAGCATGCTGAAATAGAAGCCAGAATCTTGTGATGTGATTGGTATAGGTTTCTGAACAGTCCATAAGCAACACCATCAGCAATATATCAGATGCAGAGGAAGTAGACAAAAAGTAGTGCTATAATGAGTGTTGCCCATGTACATCAAAAGTATGTGTACTTGAACTTGAGATACAGTGTACTTGAACATGTATTGTGTACTGCCTGTACTGTAGCATACTTTATAGATAGGCTATGAGAGACATCTCAGCGCCAGCAAGGTCAGCCTTGCTGCATTAGCCACGATACTTTGTCTCATATCTTATCGTCATTATGATCCAGCACTATATATGTTTCCTGTTGTGTAATAAACTTTGTGAACTGTGATACTGCCTCGTGTCTCGTTATTTGTTCTCCCGGGCCCGCCGCCGCAGTCGCCGTACCAAAGGAATACTTCAACCGGAGTATCACACACCACCCAGCCCGCACACACCATTCTGTCAGAACCAGACGAGGGTCCAGTTTAGAGAACACAACAATGAGCATTAGAGAGGAACATAACATGAACATAAGGTTGAAAATTGACAAAGTGCTTCTTGAAGTGGTTAATGAAGAACAATTAACCTTCATGCTGGTAAACTTTCAAAACATCAAACCATGCAGAATAAAGACTTATATAACTACATGACTAATACTAGTAAACTAATTAGACCTGCATCATCATCTTCCTTTTATAGCTACTACTTTTTCTTAACCCTTCAACACTAATGTTGTAAATTGTCACACCATCACTATACAATATACATTTGGTATATTTTATAATAAATTCCATAAAATATATTTTTCAAAAACAAAACAAAATATACAACAATGCATGGCAAAGGTACCCTTCTTTAATATTTATTTTTAATATGAAATTGCACAAAAAAAACAACAAACGAGAAACAGATATCGTATTATTAAAAAGCATCAGAATCTGTGAAAAATGTGGGTATTGTTAAAAACAATATTCCTAAAAAACAGTTGAGCTGGGAACTTGTCCTTTGATCCACCCATTCGTGGGACACGTGAGCCTTGTTCAGTGTGAGTGAAGGCACAGTCTATTGCATCAGCTGACCATTTTGTAGGAGTATGATTCTTTATTTTTATTACCCTCTATCACTAACGAGTAACGATGGGTGACAATCACAAATACATAACCTATTTAACGCTGTAACACTATGGAGACTTACATAAAGGGAGCAATGAGCATAGTGCCAGAGTCCTCACTCACTGGCTTCATATGATTAGACTGCAGGGAAGTCCCTCAGAACTCACAGTCTCACACACTTCAAGTAGATTATTGGAACTTTATAGAGAGAGACAGACAGGGAGAGAGACAGGGAGAGAGAGACAGAGGAAACACAAGGAAAACCACGGAGTCATTTTTTGGGTGAATAGTTCTACCAGTGAATCACACTCACACTGAACCAGAGTCTGCCTATGTACACACTCCTCCTCCTACACACACACACACACACACGTGCAGGAAGAACCTCCCCCATGTCATTTGATTTCTGGGAAAGTGGAACCTAACTGAACTTTGTCTGTTTTGGGAAAGTGAAACCGAAGTGAACTCTGTCTGTTTTTCAGAAGATTCAGACAGTCAGTTGTAAAATGGCACAAGCTGCAGCAGTTGTGGATCAGGATCAGTTCTGTTCTATCTGTGTGGATCTACTGAAGGATCCAGTGACTGTTCCCTGTGGACACAGCTACTGCAGTACGTGTCTCGAGGGATACTGGAGTCAGGATGATCAAAGAGGGCTATTCAGCTGTCCACAATGCAGTGTCACGTTCATGCACAGACCTGTTCTGAAGAAAAACACCATGTTGGCTGACATGATGGATACACCGAAGGAAACAGGACTCCAAGATGTTCCTCCTGATCACTGCTATGCTGGACCTGGAGATGTGGCCTGTGATGTCTGCACTGGGAGAAAATGTAAAGCTGTGAAGACTTGTCTTCAATGTCTGGTCTCTTACTGTGACACTCACCTCCAGCCTCACTATCAATCTCCTGCCTTTAAGAAACACAAGCTGGTCAAAGCCTCCAGCAGGCTTCAGGAGAACATCTGCTCTCGTCACGAGGAAGAGGTGAGGAAGCTTTTCTGTCGTACTGATCACCAGTGTATCTGTTATCTGTGCTCCGTGGTAGAACACAAACGTCACGATATTGTCCCAGTCGCAGCAGAAAGGACCAAGAGACAGAAAGAGCTTGATACGAGTCAGAAAAACATAAAGCAGAGAATCCGGGAGAGAGAGAAAGACGCGAAGGCGCTTCACCAGGAGGTGGAGTCCATCAATCAGTGTGCTGATGGAGCAGTGACGAACAGTGACACCATCTTTAAGGAGATGATCTCTTCCATTGAGAGAAGACAATCTGCGTTGAGGGAGCTGATCAGAGACCAGCAGCAATATGACGTGAACCGTGTTGAAGAACTGAGGAAGCGCGTGGAGCAGGAGGTCACTGAACTGAGGACGAGAAGTGCTGAGCTGGAGCAGATCTCAAATACAGAGGATCACATCCATTTTCTACACAGTTACCTCTCCCTCTCAAGGATCAGTGAATCCACAGTCCCCCCAGTCAGCAGCAATGTCCGTCCTCTGAGATACTTTGAAGATGTGACCCTGGCTGTGTCAAAGACGAGGGACAAACTAGAGGACATGCTTAATGAGGAAGGGACACATGTCTCAGAGATAGTGGATAGAGTTGATGTTTTACTCTCAACCCATCCAGAACACAAGACCAGAGCTGAGTTCTTACAACATTCATGTCCAATCACACTGGATCCAAACACAGCCCATCAACTACTGTCTCTGTCTAAAGGGAACCGAAAAGTAACATGGATGCACAAAAAACAATCATATGGTCCTCACCGAGAGAGATTCACGACACAGTATCAGGTTCTGAGTACAGAGGCTCTGACTGGACGCTGTTACGTGGAGGTAGCGAGGAGTGGAGACAATGTTGATATAGCAATCGCCTATGAAGACATCAGCAGAACTGGAGATTATAAAGGAAGTGCATTTGGATCCAATGACAAATCTTGGTGTTTATTTTGTCACTCAGGATGTTATGTTTTCAGACACAAAGACATTGTTACTAAAATCCCAGGCACACGCGTGTCCTCCAGAGTAGGGGTGTATCTGGATCACAGTGCAGGTACTCTGGCCTTCTACAGGGTAAATAAAAACTTCTGGGTTTCCGAGGCTACTGCCACTATGACTCTCCTCCACAGAGTCCACACCACATTCACCCAACCCCTTCATGTTGGATTCTGGGTTCAGGGTGATGGAAACTCTGCTGAGTTGTGTGACCTCAAGTAGATCAGACGTCGTGTTTGTCTCGTCATGACTCCAAGATGTATTTAGAATTCAATTCATCAACTTTCTCAGTGTCAAAAATGTAACTGTTTTGTTCATTTAAAAAAAAGGAAAGGAAAAAAAAAGCTTTGTTCATGGTCATTTCATTTGTTAATTTTTTTTCTTTTCTATTGTATAATTTGTTAATCCATTCTCATATTCATATCCAATTTATGTCAGCATTTTATTTGATTTTACATTTTGTGTCTGACAAAGTCATTTTATTTTGTGGGTTTGGTACTCCAAAATTGACATGATGTAATGATAGTGATTCATGTTTTCATGTAATATCCGAAAAGACCTTACAAATGCATGTACAGACCTTTTCAAATTAAATTATTCTATTCTATTGAATGTAATAAATGTCTAACCACCATGATAATAAATGTGTGTATGAATGTATGTGTATTGTGTCTCATTATTTTAACCGGCTGTATTATGTTCTGTTATATTGTTGTCATTGTTTCAAGTGAACTTTCAATTAATTTAATGGCCAACTTCACCATACAAGAGTGTCACACAAAAGTAGTGAAAATGGCAGATCTTTTCCAACATTATGGCTTCATGCTGCATGCATAACAGTATTATAGATGTGGGCTGCATATAAGGCGTCTTTTGTTTTGCAAGGTATATACCTATCTGTGATGACCTGTGAACACACACACACACACACACACACACACACACACACACACACACACACACACACACACACAGATACAGACTACAGATATTGATCAACTCTTTATGAGGGAGAGCAGAGACTGTACTCTGGAGTGACTGACTGACTGGCTGGCTGGCTGACTGGCTGGCTGATTGACTGACTGACTGACTTGACTGACTGACTGGCTGGTCAGGCTGCAGCAGTGCTGTTCAGTCAGATTTACACTTTGTGGTCTGACAGGTTAAATGCTGTCTTTTATCTTTGCTTCAGGCACATAGCCAGGACCTAGCTGAAAATATGCTCGTTCACACATGCTCAACAGCTATGTTTTTGTGATGGAGTAAAAATGACAGATGACACCATTATATTTAATGAATTCAAACATAAAGGGCCAAAACTTCTAAATCAATCATGTTGACAGCTGCCAAGTAATAAACAAATGTGTTCTTTCTGGAACATTATCATGGACATCACCAGCAGTGGCAGTGTAAATCACTGATTGAGTTTGAGCATGTGCACACCGCCATCTAGTGGTTGAAATGTAATAATCAAGCAGGGATTCTGTGCTGGGAACTCTGACAGCTACACATGTAACCAAAATGTTGTTTTGGTTAAATGTAAATATATATAATAATGTTAAACAATGCCATAGCCCCATAGACCCTTTATCAAAGGCACCCTTTCACATACCTATTCACATTTCACACACAGACTCTGAGTCACAAATTCATTAAATGAACACTGGGGAATTTACTGTGGTTGAATATTAAATGTCTTTGACATTAAAAAATGAAGTCCACCTCTTGATATCGGATAAAGACAAGGCATATGGCAAATGAGATGTAAATTATTTATTATGTGGTATAGATCTGAAACATTCAACTAGCAATAGTCTCTCATCACTCTCTTTTCTTTAATAAGATTTAACATTCAATTGCAACACCAAACAAACACTATACAGATAAATAGCTTGAGGCCCAATGGGGCGGTATAGCTACAGTATAAGAACACACTTCATCCCTCTGATATACGTCTCCTGGCAGAAATAATATGTCCCAATTCCAAAATTATACAGCGTAAAAAGCTATAGATTCTGCCCTCACTGTTCCACTGGAACTGTTGAAACCTCAGCGATGCAAACGCATTATTCTTCCTCATAACAATTCAGTTATATGAAATAACAGTGGATGATATTCTAAATGCACATACATTTTTTACTCGTTCGGAGTACAATAGCACTCGCCCCGGGTCAAATCCGGCGACCTCGGAACAGTCGCCACCAGGTATACCTAAACGTAACCTCAGTAAAACACTGCCTGAACCTAACCTTATTCCTAATCGTAACCTCAGTAAAACTATGCTGGAGCCTCCCCTTGTTCCTAAACTTAACCTCAGTAAAACTATGCCTGAACCTAACCTTATTCCTAATCGTAACCTCAGTAAAACTATGCTGGAGCCTCCCCTTGTTCCTAAACTTAACCTCAGTAAAACTATGCCTGAACCTAACCTTATTCCTAATCGTAACGTCAGTAAAACTATGCTGGAGCCTACCCTTGTTCCTAAACTTAACCTCAGTAAAACTATGCCTAAACCTAAAAATGTATTCCTAACCTTACAAATACAAAGACAAATACAAGAACCGATGGGGGCGAGCTAGTGTGCTTTGGGGCGAGCGTTCTGGTTACCCTAGGCCTAGGACCTAGGTCATGGCAGAATGTAAAAGCTTTATGAATACATGGGTTTTAGTGGAAAGGCCAGTAGTACAGTAGTCAACATTTCACTTGATTAAGTGGTACATTCACATTAATACAATTCCCAGGTTATACAAAGTACCTCCGCGTCCATCAATAACAAAAAGTGTGACAAATCTTTACCCTGCTTTGTCTCACACTGTAACACTGAAATAGTAACACTGTAGAATGTAGATTCTACGCTCGTATAAAATCAGTACAACACCACTGATCTCATTTCAGAACCAAAGGATTTTGATTAAAGGCATGTTTGACCGCCATGGTTCTTCTGTCCTGGATTTGGTGTTTTTTGGGGCTGTGAATATTTGGTGGGGGGAAAAAAAGGTGCTTATCCTGCAGTTCACCAGAGGTCCTCACTCACTGCACATACTGTAGTCTTGCTCAGTCTGGACTTTGACTTTACCACACTCTGTGCGAAGCTCTGTTGGATTTCTTTGTCTTTGATTCATTATTGGAGTGATTTCAGTTTGTTTTTTATGGAACAGGTTATGTTTGGGAGTGTCTTTGTGTGTCGCTGTGACGTTGTTCGTCTTATGTTTCCAGTGTTTGGTCTCGTCAATGGTTCCAGTGTTCCAGAGCTTCTATGTTCCTAGTTTCATGCCAGCCTGTATCCTGTACACCCGCTGTTCCTCATTAAAGAACTTTCAATTGGTCATTCTGCCACGGTATACCTGCTAACCCCATGCCAGTAACAGTGCCTTCTCCACTGCAGAAGAAGTTACTCCTTTTCATTTGTAACAATGTAAATTAAAAAATATATATAAAATCTTATTTAGGGCAAATAAAATGTGTGAAAGGTCCAGTTATTTTGGGGATAAAAATACCTCATACGCCTTTTCTGAACCCATCTGAGTCGCTGGCAGCATTTAAAACCGAGAAATACTATATATAGTATGTATATATAGTATAGCAGGGCATTGCTAAAACGAGATTGAAAACAGTAACATTGTAGCTAAAGGCTCAAATGTGTGTGTGGGGGGGGAGAAAAGAACAACCAACAACAACCATTTCTTCAAATGGTAAATGATTAAGAGCAACTCGAAAAATTGGACAGTTCATTAGAGTGCGGTGGGCAGAAGAAGCCGGTCGAAAGTGGTTCCTGCGCGTTTGGAGAGCGAGATCGCTTTAGAAGGATGCGATGGTTCTGTGGATGATGCTGACGCTCTCGCGCACCTCGTCCTCTTTGATGATGAGGGGAGGGGCCAGGCGGATGATGTCACCGTGGGTGGGCTTGGCCAGCAGTCCATTGTCGCGCAGACGCAAGCACACTTTCCAGGCGTCATAGTCTGTGGTAAAGGATGAGGAGGAGGGGTCGCGTTATCATAGGTCAAAGTATTCGTCTGGAGGGTGACATAATATTGACTGGTCGATGTGTTTATTCTGCGTTTGGACAAACAATAATGGTATGTGTGCTCAGTGTGCTGATGTGTAAGAGTTGTGCAGTGGTGGAAGTGGTGCTAACTGTACCTTTGGTCTCCTTGATGACAATGGCATTGAGCAGGCCCTTCCCACGGACCAGGGAGACGATGTCTTTTGGCAGCTTTCTCAGCTCAGACCTGAGCAACTTGCCCATTTTCTCTGCATTCTCTGCCAACTTCTCGTCCTCCATGACCTGCATGCAGTCAGACAGAAACAGGAAAACCGAATACAGCTTAGTGGTGTATAAAAACAAAAACTAAAGAAAAACTAAAATTACCATATCTACCATATCAGTAGCCACGTAGGCTAAGCAATAACCGATTGCTGTGAGCCATTTGAAAAGACAAAAATCATCAAAGAAATCTGTATTTCTCAGCACGTCGATGAGAGCAAAAGGACGAGACTATATTGAACGGTTGAAGATAGAAGGTGCAAAGACAACGGTCAGGCGGCAGGCCAGACGATCACTGACCTCTAGAGCTGCGATAGCGACGCGGCAGGCCAGCGGGTTGCCTCCGTACGTGGATCCATGCTCCCCCGGCTTAATGGTCAACATCACCTCGTCATCACACAACACCGCAGACACCTGGGGAGAAGGTACAGAAACACACATTATCACACTACAACTCAAATAAAAGATATGGATAAATACAGCCTTCTATGATGAACCTAAATGTCAGATTCGAGGAGGTTACATGTGGGTGATAACTTACAGGGTAGATTCCTCCAGACAGTGCTTTACCCAGAATCACCACATCTGGACGGGCGTTCTCGTGGTCCACGGCCAGCCTCCGGCCCGTACGCGCCAAGCCCGTCTGCACCTCATCAGCGATCCACAACACCTGGAAGCAAACCAGAGAGATCGGTACATTTGAATTATTTCGTATTTTGTGGAAGAGCGTCAAAGAAAACAGCATCACAGAGAAACATTGTAATAGTTGTAACTCCTTTTTTTTCCCCCTTAATTTGCGGAAGACAAAGTAACAACTCACATTGTATTTGGTGCAAAGTTCTCTGACTTTGGTCAGGTAGCCCTGGTCGGGTACCACCACGCCGGCCTCCCCCTGGATGGGCTCCACCATGAAGGCTGCAACGTTTGGGTCCTGAAGGGCTTTCTGAGAGAAACATCCGGTAGAAAACATGAATAAATAAACCACTTGAACATGAGCCTAGGATTAGCTCACATAGAAAGCCAAAGGCGATAAGATATTACATAACATTATTATTGAAGATTAGAAAACAAAACAAAATGTGCACCTCTAGTGAAGGAATGTCATTGTAAGGGACGAGCTCAAAGCCGGGCATGAAGGGACCGAAACCCTCGTAGCTGCTGGGGTCGGTGGAGCTTGAGATGGCGGCCATGGTGCGACCCCAGAAGTTTCCATCTATTCGAGGGAATAAACAACACAGATTTAAACATTGTTCCTGGACTACATTGCTTTCTCCTTTGCATTTTATGCAAGCTGCTTTATAAGACATTAAGATGTGTCCTACTCTTGACGTGACGTGACTTACCTGCAAAGATTATTTTGGCCTGGTTCTTGGGAACGCCCTTGACATTATAGGCCCACTTGCGGGCCAGCTTGCATGCAGTCTCACCACCTTCAACACCTGGTTTAAAAGAATGAAAGATAGAAATCAGATACCTCTCTGTGTTGACCCAGTGAATGTATTGCAATAGGTACACATGGAAAAAGACTGCTGACATATACCGTACACAGACATTGTATGCTGCACAATGACTTAACATACATATACGCGCATTATAGAGCACCGAAGTCTGACGTCAATATCGCTAGAGGGCGCTAAGTCCACGGGTTCGTGTACTTTTATATTATAATTTGTATTATAATCCGGGGATTTTAGCTCGCCTCATATAAGAACTGTTTGAAATACAAACAAATCATCCCAGCCGTTTCTCATTATGGATATGAAGAATCAACTGACTGAGAGAAAAACGCTCATGTTACTGCTGCCAAATTAGTTACATTTTCGCTAGAAACAGATTGTATCAAATATAAGTGACTGACTACTGTCGTAAATGACACAGAGACACCTCCCCGACAACATCGCCCGGACAGTTTGCTTATTTTTGGACCACAATTCTTATATGAGCCGACATGTTATTCTCCATAGAGGAAAAACTTCCGCGACCCCCCTTGGAATCAGGGGATGAGCGAGTGACGTCAGGACTTCGGCGCTCTTATTGGCTGGTGCTTCTTTCTCTCCTACCGGTATTCATGGGCAGGACTTTGTCGTAGCCGAACATTTTGGTGATGAACTCCTCGTACTCTCCCAGCACGTCATTGTAGAAGGCCCGGGAGGTGAGGGTGAGCTTCGAGGCCTGGGCGTTCAGCGCCGCCACGATCTTTGGGTGGCAGTGGCCCTGGTTCACTGCACTGTAGGCACTCAGGAAGTCAAAGAATCTGTTGCCGTCCACGTCCCACACATAGAGGCCTGGAGGGAGGCAGCGAGGATACAATTAGATACAATTTGCCAAAAGGCCAAACAATGATTGAACATTTTGGCAGGCGAAGTCCTAATCTGCCCCATCACACTAGCACTCAATTTTTTCCTAACCCATTTTGACCTGAGATCAGATTCTAAAAATGTCTTCTACATCCTGACAGTTTTCTGAAAAACCTATGTTTCTATGTCAGTCGTTCTTCGATTTTTCAAAAATAGCAGACGTACAAGCTCGTAGCCACTCGGTGGCACGCTATGAGCTTGTAGATCTGCTATCTTTCAATAGTTAAAGCATAACATAATGCTAACACCAAAAGGGGTTCCCGCCCAAAATAACAATTAGAAAATGTAGAATTATGATGTTTTGGTAATATTGTTCCTGCTGTTCTACATATACAGCAAAATAGGTGAGGAAATCACAGATTGAGGCTTTAATTAAAACCTTTGACTTTTATGAAATATCCCATAGATTCTATTGGATATTTCTATGGCATAGAAGATTCTTCTGAACATGTATTCTATTACTAGTTTGACCATGACTTCAAACACTCAAATCGTGAAACATAAGGGAGAACTATAGCCGATCTAGCCGTTGTGAACTTGTAGATCTCTATGCTTTCATAGAAGACGTGCTGGCTTCTATATGGAATCCAAATGACTGAAATCAGTAGTGGGGACTGAGAACACTTTAATGCATGGATATGGTTTCCATGACATGACAACACCACTGCACTCACCCTCTGCCCTCTCCAGCGCCACGGGGAGGGGGTGATAGTTGTGGGCGCCGTACTTGTCTTCCCGGGCGTACACCTCCTCCGCGGTGAGGCGACTCTGCTCCTTCCTCTTGTTGGAGGTGGCGGTGGAGGCGGGACGCGTTCCAGAGTGAACGCCGCGAGCGAGCATGGGGGCCGCGCCCCTCAGGCTCCGGCTCAGCTTGGAGATTAACCCTTCCATTGCACTACGCCTACACAGTCTGAGGGGAGAAATGCAAATTCATTATGAGAAACTTAACAACTGTTGATTATTTTCTTATGTGATTATTCTAGCGCTTTAATTCTTTTTTATTAGTTTAATAATTGAGAAGCGTGTTGTCGTTGTTTTTTTGTGGTGGGGAGGAATTGACGGGAACACATTTCTAATTTATTGTATAATCGACTCAATCTAGTAGTCTTGAATAACCACTTGGTGACCAGATCATAACTTACTTAACCAGCGATATCTAACCGTGATCCAAAACAAGGGTTTGTCTTTGAGGGACAGGGATGGAGTATTATAGGTCTGCTGTAGTGTGTCAAGAGCTTACTCAGCAGAAATATATAGATGTGTACAGTAGATCAAGTTCTTTGAATGCGCTGCTTAGTGCTTATATATCCGTGACCGTCTGGCAGCGTTTGCTCTCTTGTCACCATGATGAGTCACTCACGACTGAGTCATTCATGCAACAAATATGGAGATCTCTATCAGTTATGCCCAACTATGTGTAGTTCTATATATTGTGTGGTGTGCCCAAATATGGAGTCACGTCCATGACGATTGACGACAAAATCAAGAATCAGAATCAAGCCCTGGAACCCATTTAGGCCTGAGGCCGAGACATCGTATGGCTCTTACACCAGCCCCTTAATTGCTTATGGCAGAAAATGACAGTGCAATTATTAAAACAAATGTACAAAGAGAGGCCTGAGGCCGATTCTAAAAACGCCTCTAAATCCTGACCTAAGGTTTCCGAAAAACTATATATATTTATATAGCAGCTTCAACATTTTTACATTTTTGAATACTGTACATACCGTACAGCCCTGCCGTTTCATGTTCGCTCATCTCGGTCATTGGCGACATTAAAATCCTTGCTAAAGACTCATTTCTTTTCAATCGTGTTCCCTAATTAAGTTTACCGTGGCCTTTATAGCCTACCTATGCACTATGTTCCCATGCACTTATGGAATTGCCTTTTGTTTTTGATATATTGTTCTGTTCTGACATTTTTTATATAATGCTTTTCCTTCCTTTTATTTTTTGCTTTCCTATCCTATCCTATCCTCTTTTGCCTCAATGTATGTTTTTATGCTCTGTGATGTGAAGCACTTGGTTCGACCTCGGTCGGTGGAAATGTGCTATACAAATGAATGATGATGATTGATTTTGATTTGATAAGAATGTATAAAATATAACTAAGCACACTTCAAAATTAATCGATTAATCAAAACTCTTATCGATAGAATAATGGTAACAGGTACGGTCGCCCCTTTTCCATCTTGCCCCACTACTCTACCTAGCTGTAAATAACAAACATAATTCATGTTGGTGATTATATAAAAGGTATTATCATATTAATTTATCATTGTTAAGGTCACTCTGTAGTCTGTATATCCACGGACATAATAGCATGATGATGCCATTACAAAACATGGGCTACATAGAAGAAATGTGTTTAATAAAACAAAATTAACTGCTAGAAGGCCCTAAATTAATCTCTATACAGAGTATAGAGATCAACTACTATACAATCAAATACATCTGTATACAAGATCATTTCAGAGAGGGAGGGAAATACTAAATTAACTGTTAACTAAATTAACACATTTTGCGGGGTCGAGTTGGTAAAGGGGCGAGTCGTCTGATATTCAGAATAATCACTAAGAAAACAATCAATAATTGCAGCCCTATAATATATATATATATATATAGTCAATAATGCACCAAAGCCTTTCGCAGTTTGACAATTCATGGACTCAGCGCACCGCTGGCTTTACAAGCCTGCTGAAACACACTTCTCTTTCATATTCAGCACAAAAGAACGAGGAGGACCAAGTTGACCTTGGTTAACCCCTCCTGGACCCACATGAACTAATCCCACAGCATCCAGGCCATGTTGTCCACGGGTCAGGGACACAGGAACATCACATAGTCATGATAAAGTGCATGGGGTTTCAATTTACAGAAGACAAATAATTTAAGGGTAACTTGGCTAGCTATTAACTATTAAACTGTCTCTTGTGTTGACATACACGATATGGTTTTCAGACATTGATATCTGATTATTTAAATCCCTTCCATCCAAACCAGCTGATGCTAAAATCAATTGTCATGAAGAATTAAAATGTCATAATAATGGCTGAGTTTTTTTTCCCAGACATGCTCTGTCAAGTACTAGTATCATTAGATCTTGGGGAGTTACTGGGGACTTAGTTTAGGAAAATGTGTTTATATGTATAGTAAATCTTAATAATGTCAATCACCAGTCTTTTTGGCAATCCTCTCAGCTTTGGTGGTTTCATTATTGCATTGTGCATGTATATACATTCAAATTCTACCTGCAAGTAAATAACAGAGTTGAGATCACACTCGTTTTAGAAAAGAGTGGGACATTTTTAACATATGAGGGGAATACCGTAGGAAGGCTGCCGGGAGAGACAACCAGCAGTGCTGCATGGCCTTCCCCCTGGTCCCCTGCTGGAACAATCAATAATCTACCGTGGTGAATAAATACACACTGCAAACAGAGAGCACCTGGACCACAGCAGAAATTACAGTGGTGGGTGACCTGGAGGAAATGTTTGATTTGTCCCCCCTGACAGAGAGACACCGTCAAACTTGGTCATGGAAGATGATAGGTTGCTGTGGAGGTAACTCCCCAAGCACACCCCCTTGACATCACAGCCAGGAGCTAAATTAAGGCCAGACACACGAGTTCACGTCAGCTGCGTACTAGGAGGAACACACTCTACAGTCTACAACAACGTGCGACTGCTATTATCCATAACCACTTAAGCCCTATAATACTTCACTGACCAATAGGTAAAATAGCCAGTCTACTATTGTCGTTATTTTTGTTTTTATGGTTTAACATTCCCACCTATATTGGTTATATACCTATGCTATTATTTTAGTTACCATTTGTCAATTTGCATCCTTCCGTGTCAGCATTCTTCATCTTTGTATTCAACAAATAGTGCCTAAACTGTACATAACATAAATCTTTCATGCGATTTGGATTTACTACTATATAATCGTCCTATCCCATTTTTATTATCTCCACCAGGACGGAAGGCTGGGAGTTAGTAAGCAGCAGTAAAGCTGCATATTATACACCACTTTGAGCTGCATGAAAACTGTTATTTAAAGTTTATAGGCTTGCTTGCGTGGTATTTCTTTTTTCATACCTCCCTGACACATTTCACCAGGGTATACGGTATTTGTACAAAAAATAATAATAATGCTGAGCTGCTTGTGATAGAAGTCATAATAGCATGTATGGTATTGCTTAGCCTACAATGATGTGTTCTAGTAATATGTAATAGGTTACTTTTGTTGAGTTGTAAATATGTCCCATAGAATAATGAATGGATAATAATTTAAATAAGTGTACAGTAATTCTTCCATAGATTCAGCATACTTTTTTAGAAGATTCTATGACACTTGTTGCCATGGCAGATATCCACAGTACACACATCCATTGTCTGAACAGAGATGGTGTTCATGTGCATTTGTAGTTGAAATTAGTCACTTTTCCCCGTTTTCCCTAGTGCCTAGAATGTTTTGGTGCCCATGTAGGTTCAGAGCCTCAGCCGAATGGCCTCACAAGTCTAATATCTCCCCTGGTCCATAGGGATATCCGTTTGGTCTAGTGGTCAAGATATTGGACTTTCACGCGGGAGACCCGAGTTCAAATCCTGGGCGTTACACCCACCTTTCCTGTTACTAGTGCCCACTCTTCTCACCGGGGGGGGGGAGTTCGGCACTAGAGAAGAGTGGGTACCAGGAAAAGTGGGCATTTAGAGAACCTTTTTGTAAATCTATGCCTAACCCTAAACTTAATCCTAACCTCAATAAAATGATGCGTAAAGCTAAGCTTAACCCCTAACCTCAGTAAAACTATATGCCTAAACCTAATCTTAACCTCACATAACTATGCCTAACCTTAACCTTAATCTAATATAACATTTGCCATAAAATGTTCTGGACGGGGGGGATCATCTGAAAATGTAGTTGCATTCCAGTAATACACATGCCAGACCGGTGCAAAACCTGTTCTGTGGACAGGAACCTACCTGTATAAGACTTCAAAGAATTCCTGTTTTGACGCAGTATGTGGGCACCAACACATAGTGTTGGTGCCCACATTTCCTTAGTGCCCAGTTTTCCCGGTGCCCACTCTGTTTTGATGCAGAGATTTCCCTAGTGTGCACTGTCCACTCTTCTCACCCCAAAGTGCCCACTCTTCCAGGTGGCCACATTTTCCTAGTCCCGACTCTAGCCTTGGATCAAGACTATCATAGATGTATTTTACTTTCATAGCTAAAAACAAATGTCAGACTCGATAAAATACATCTATGATAGTCTTGATACAAGGCTACCAACAGTGCCCAGACTGTTTTGGTGCAAGCATTTCCTGTTACCTATAAAAGCTATGATGTCGGCTATCATCATGGTCACCCAGGTCAAAACTATGGTGATGCTTTGACCTGGGGAAGAGTCTATGATGATATGGACCTGCCTGACCCTCTGGCATAATGCTATTTGTTTTGTTCACACTGTCTCTGATTATTATTATTATTTTATTTTTTATAGGCCTAATTATATATTGTTTTGCCTACCAGTGATACAGTAAATGGTGGCTAACTATTACTTAGTAATAACTAGCTTTAGCTAAACGAGTTAAGTTAACTTATCTTAGCTATCTATTCATCTTCAAAAATCTAACTAACAACTAACTAACAACTCTGCTGTAGCCTATGCCAACCTGCCATATGGTGTGGGGAAATTACAAGTCATTTAAATAGCCGGTAACGATGCCATAGTTAACCAATGATAGCTAGCCTGTTACTGTTAGCAAATAACACAGTTATAAGTTATAACACAGATTTCAGCTATTATTTACAAACCAAGCGATCACGCTTCTATTTTAAAACAGATCAAGAATTGAAGCCGTACCACAAAATGCGTAGTGCGATATCCTCCTCTTGATGTGTATTCAGTTGGTACAGCCGACAGACCAGCCTCACTATACGCACAGCCTGGGAAGTACAGTGACGATCCCATAGCCTGGTAGTGGGAGTAACAGTAAAGTCTTGTGTGTGTTGTGAGTGGGTGGCTGGTTGTCAGGCAACCACTGACGCGACTTGACAGCGTTTTATAACTTTTATTTCCCTTTCCCAGATGTATGTTTATCTACAATCTAGCCCCAATATGTTCCCTCAGTCCCTACGCTCATTCTGCATCTCCGAGCAGACCGAGCTACAGAATGAAAATGCATGTAAATGTCTGTCAAATGCAGAGTTTACAGTGGTTGCTTGGCAACCAACTAACCAATGACAGGCAGCACCACTGCCCTCCCGGCTATGGGGCAAATTGCTCAACTATGACGCATAACGTGTCATATGCGTCACGACCAACACCCACACATTCAGTTCAGATGGTTCAGATCAGACACATGTTGCAACTTTTAAGGACATTGCAGAACGTTATGTGTGTTGCATTGTTTTCAAACGGTGACCTACTTATATAATATCAAACTTATCAAATTGGTCAGGTCACACTAGAACTCTATAACCCCTGCTCATAATGTGCTCATGGCTCATTACTACTAGCTTATTTTGGGAAATGGAGCTATAGGCAGTGGCGTGCACAGACATTTAGAGGGGCAGGTGCTCAAGTGAAAAAAGGGCACCTTGTGCAGCGCATTTTGGGGCGGGAAGTTGGGAACCCATTTTGGTGCTTTAGCTATTGAAAAATAGCAGATCTACAAGCTCATAGCTTGTAGGTCTGCTATTTTTTATTTATCGAAGAACCACTGACACTGACTGGGCCTAAATAATATAGTAGACGCGTTTTTTTATCAAGATTTGATCAATGTCACCATGGTCCACACACTACAAATAAAATAAAATAAAAAAAAAACTTAAAAAAAGGGCAGGGGGTGCTCTAGCACCCCCTAGTGTCTATCTGTGCACACCACTGGCTATAGGTTCCATTCCTCAGCTCAGCTGTCTGACAGATTTCCAAGGATGTGTCGTTCAGGTTCGAGGATACAGGTGAGCCGAGGGCAACCCTCCTGGATCCTATGGCTGCAAGAGGCTGGATTGTAATTTATCCTTGATGATTTGGTATTAATATGTTATAAATGTAAAAAAAAAAAAGAAGAGAAAAGGTTCTGTAGGCCTACTCTTTGCTTTAAATGGATGCAATTGTACCCATTTCCAATAGCCTGGTAAAAGCATATATCTATGGATAAAAGTATCAAACTCACAAAAATCCACCAGAACAAAGGAATGACATTACTCTGTTAAAATGTTTCGGGAGGAGGAGTCGAAGGACCCCCATTCTTGTCCCCTTGACCTTGATTACCAGTTGTTGCTTTTTGAATACTGATTAGTGATTACTATATGAATATAGAGTGGTTGTTGAGACAACAGGGAAAACATGCACATATGTTACTATTATTTTTATTTTATTTTCTACTCTTTGAATGCTCTTTCTTGCACTTATTTTATTCCTTTGTTTGCTGTGTTTTGTATGTTATGCTATCCATGCTGCTGCATTGTCTGTATGGAAGCCAAACAAAAATAAGTTTTACTCATAAAAACCTGTTCATGGTTTAAGGTTGTACTTTAAGGTTGTGGTTTAAGGAACTTGTACTTCAGCTGACATCATGAGTTACTTTCATCATGATGTCTTTATTTCTCCTGCCTGAGTTAAAGTCTAGTTAAAGTCTAGATAGATATATAAAAGGAACGCCTTCCACGAGAAGGGGCGTGGCTATATCGGTGACGTAATTACAGCGGCAGTAGCACGTGTTTAGTGTTTTCTGCGCATGCGCTCAATATCTGAGCCTCAAACAACGTTGTTGGACTCTGAATCATGGCCGCTGACAGCTGGGCCAAGTCTGCGAAACACCTGAAAGGTGTCGTTCTAGACATGTGTGGTGTTTTATATGACAGCGGAGCGGACGGCGGGGTTCCCATTCCTGGCTCGGTTGAAGCTGTAAAAAAGTGAGTCGTAAAAGAGAAGCGTTCAAATCTCTCTTTGCATTCTTCGGTCGTTGAGCTGCCATTCAAAGTAGTCTACACATAGTCGAGTTATTAGAGACTAGAGTCACACTTACATTCCATTTCACATGTCCTATACTCCCCATGCACGCAGGCTCAAGGCATCAGACCTGCAGCTGCGCTTCTGCACCAATGAGACCCAGTCCACTAGGGAGAAGTTTGTCGCCAAGCTGCAGAACATGGGCTTTGACATCAGCGTGTCCGAGGTGTTCTCTCCTGCTCCTGCAGCAGCAGCTGTCCTCAAGGAGAGAGGCTTACGTCCCCACCTGCTGGTGTATGATGGTAGTGCCCTACTTGTCCTTTACAGTTCTACAGTTTCATGATTCATAATGCACCCGGGGTCCCGGGCCGTACGGGTCCATCTGGTTTAATGATATGCTCTCTAGAGTTAAAGGGTCTATTTGGTTACAAACTCCATCATTTAGCTGGGGACCACCTGGAACCGCCTCAAGGACCACTGATGGTCCCCGGACCACTGGTTGAAAACCACTCCTCTAGTATAGTGTATTGATACACACATTTTGGGGCTAAAAGTTTGAGAATAATAATATTAATAATAATATAAGAGGGAGTGCCACAATTTTTGTATTTTTCCAGTTTCTCATGTGTCTATGAGGTGACAGTACTTCATTAGACACCGTGGAGTCGTTTTTATGTGCAATGGTGTATTTTAGGGTTTCTTCCTGGAGGCTGAACCCTCGACAGTCAAACGGGCCAATGAAAAAAATCGTATCACTCCATCTTTAATCTTTATTGTCCCGAAGGATATTCGTCCTCACAGGTCTGTTCAACACCCACAACAAAACAACACATAGTACAGATTAGAAAACGATACATTATGGAACATAGATCTAAAGGATTACAATATCAGAATAAATTGGCAGAACATCTCGTAATTATAACAATCAACTAACCCATTACAAATTGATTTTAACACCCAGGAAACTGACAAATTAAAATACTACAAAGTCCTCTATGCTCACTATGTCCGCAAAAACCCATCAGCACATTCTTACACATGATGTGGGAATGCCCAGGAGTATTAGCCTTTTGGGCAAAGGTAGCATTATTCCTGTCCGATATACTCGAGACAAACATACCGTGTTTACCACACATTCTGTTACTAAATGACGATTCATCTCTAAGCCCAACACTTCACAAGAAGAGAGTGCTATTTGCTGGTTTAACAGCTGCAAAAAAGATGCTGGTAATGAGATGGAAACCGCCCCATAACCTCAATATCCACCGTTGGAAGTTATCCTTCTATGACGTCTTGAGTTTGGAGGCTTCCAGTGCTCGAGCACAGGGAGCAAGGACAGATTCCATCCAAGCCCTACTCACAGCGGCACAGAAGGTTAAATCAGGACTCCGTTAGGTAGAATACTTGTACTCAAAGTCTGATCCATCCATTGTTTTGTTTTGGTTTCCATCATATTTGTTTTGTTAGAAAAAGAAACATGTATTTTGTTATACGTATCGTATATATCATTGTTGTTTCCCTCTCCTGTAATGTCTGCTAACCCGGGGTTCTTTAAAAAAAAAAAAAGAAGAAAAGAAAACGATACATATTAGAAAACATTACACCTAGAAATGCTCCGGTGATCGGCAATTCACCCTATCTGGGGAAACCGATCTTTTACACCATTTAAGTTGTATACATGTCAATCAGATATATAGTATAATATCATCATTCTGACAGGCCTAAACATTCTCCCCTTCCTCCCCACACACAGGAACCGTTTTGACGTGGGTTTTGACATATAATAATTTTGTAAATATTCAAATTTGCCCCATACACACAAGACCGGTATTGAGAAAACAATGAGAAAACAATCAGTGATCGGGATCGGTCCCAAAAAACCTGATCGGAGCATCCCTAAAAACATGAGGTCGCCACTGTATACAGAACGGAACCATCCTATCAGCGGAGCAATTTGTTTAATGCCGCGATGGCTGAGGCGACACAATTCCTACTAAAACAGACCTTTTTCCATGGCAAGGTTCTGTATCTTTGGCATGATGTTGAAAATGCGATACAGGGGATGATCATTGTCATGTGATGGCCTTATTATTCATAAGAAAGTGTAGGTGTGGGAGTCCGAGGATCTTGGAAGCAATACGGGTAGGCATGGACAGTACCGTATGTTGTAGACACATGCGGAACAGTACAACAGAACAGGTTGAATAATGCTTTTGTACAATAATAACAGCAGATGAGGAGCTGCAACAGATAATGATCTGATCTTAACTTATGGATTACATGGAGTCTTTGCGGAAAGTGTGAACAATGGATTGATGTAATGTGTTGATCAAACCTAAGTCTTTTCCAGAGTTAGTCCAAACTGTCTGTCAACCTGTCCTGTACTGTAAAAGTAAAAGTTTGAGAAGCAATGGTTCTCAAACCTTTTCATGTGAACTAACCCCCCCAAACTGATACGTCTGTCTTTGTCTGTCGACCTACAAGTCGGTTATTTTCAAATGGTCGAAAAATTAAATGATGCAACTATAGCCGCTTTAGTGTTTAAAGTGTTCATTTAGCTGGGGACTCTAGTCTAGACCACTGATTCTTAACCTTTATCATTTCAAGGACCCCTATTTTGATATAGCCGGGTAAACGCGTCCCCCTTGAAGACAAATAAAATGTCTTTGGGGGAGGGCTTTACCAGGCTAATTTTGATATGCATTATTAATTTAGGCCAAGTACCCCCATTTTAACTCTTGAGTGTGTACAAAACAAATGCAACCAAATGGACCCTTACGGCCAGGTCCTTTGTACACTCTCTTGGAGTTACAGACCAGGGTCCATTTGTTTCTTAACTATCATTCGTTTAGCTGGGGAACCCCTGGAACCAGCCAGCACCAATTGAGAACAGGCTGAAATGTAATTTTGAAATATTTGAAATATTTTGGTTAAAAGTGTATGCTTTAGGTTGCTACTGTATTTGATGAAAAGTTAGCAAAATATGACGACATTTGGGGGAAAATCGTATTGAAGGATAAGCCATCTTTTTCCAATATTATGTGTCTGCGATAGCTGTGTTGAAGTTCTGTCTGTTTTCACATTGAATTGTGAATCGTTTTCTTTTTCACTGCAGGTGTTGTCCCGGAGTTTGACAGTGTTGACAAGACCGACCCAAACTGTGTGGTCATCGGAGACGCGGCAGAGAAGTTCTCCTACCAGAACCTGAATGACGCCTTCCAGGTTCTCATAGGCCTGGAAAAGCCTGTGCTGTTCTCTCTGGGCAAAGGGTAAGGATATTCATGGAAAGAATACAATGTGTTTTAACAGCCGGTCGATTGTGTAGAGTAGACGTTATGTCATTAAAGTCGGTGTGTGAGTGATATTTCTTTGTTAAAATAAGTGTTAAATAGCTCTATATTTTAGCAGTCATTTACAGATTCTGTGCTCGCTGTCTCTCCAGCTCTTTAGTTAAAAGATGATCCATTTTCTGTTTGCGATATACCAGTTTCATCAGTTTCAAATCAGCAGAGAGAGCTCATGCAGGATAAACAAGTGAAATGATTAATTGTCTTTATTGTCCCACAGGGATATTCAGCTTCAAATTGGAAGTATTAAAACACATTTAAGAGACTAATATTGTAACTAGAATTTAAGGTGATGAATTATTTTTCTCTCTCCTGATTGGATGGAATGTGTAACCCACTTGAAAATGTGTATTCTGTTTTCTAAAGAGCTGGACAGGTGGGGAGACCCCTGTTACTGAACAAACAGTGACACTAATAGATATGATTACTATTGGAAGATAGAGATTTACCTTAGGTTTAGGGGTAGAGTGGCCTGTAGAGCAGCCGGATTGGCCCAGTTCGATCCCCGGCTCCCCCAGAGTTGGTGTCGAAGTGTCCTTGAGCAAGACTCTGAAGTCTGAACCCCTAATTGCTCCCAATGTGCAGGTTGGTGCCTTACATGGTTTCCTCCACCATCGGTGTAAGAATGTGTGTGAATGTAATGCACATTTACCATTTTTCATGTACAGCACATTTACCTACACCAATATAACTATAACACACCTGGAATACAGTTACAAATTACTTATGTGTGATATGATCAAATCTTTCCCTCAGGAGGTACTATAAAGAGACGGATGGTCTTAAACTGGATGTTGGAGCCTTCATGAAGGCTTTGGAGGTATGTGCTCTCTTTGACATACTATATATGACATTCACTATATTATATTACGTGACTAATTATCTATTAACATCTTATATGTACGTCAATGCATTTATTCAACAGTATGCCTGTGATGTAGAGGCGGAAGTCATCGGCAAACCATCCACTATGTTTTTCCAGAGCGTCCTCAATGACATGGGGATTCAACCACACGAGGTAGTCCAAAATATGTTCCATGCATATGGAATACAGACTTAAGGTCCTTGCAGACTGATGCGGTTTTTTGTGGTGTGCCTTGGTCACAAAACCATTGCCTTAGTTTTTCTATTGCTATTTAATTAAATCTTTTTTCCGTTTACTTTTAATCTCCTGTAAGGCATTTAATCAAATCTACCTCCCAAAAGTGCTATACACAAATTAATTATTATTCGTATAATTGAGCATACATGACATGTCTTCACTGTCTTTTCTCAGGCACTGATGATTGGAGATGATCTGGTGAATGATGTAGGCGGGGCCCAACACTCTGGAATGAAGGGTGTTCAAGTTAGGACTGGTAAATACAGGTCAGTGGAGATAATGTAATCTGAATCTGTACGGCTGGCAGAACTTTTAATGGTAACCCGGAACGCTTGTCCCCAAATCATACGCGGGCCGATTGCCCCTAGCAGTTCTTAGTATCATTGTATTAGTTTTACTGAGGTTAAGGTTAGAAATAGGTTTAGGGTTAGGCATAGTTTTACTGAGGTTAAGTTTAGGAATAAGGTTAGGTTTGGTCAGTGCTGTAGCCTAGGTTTTTTTCAGACTGTATACCATAATTATTCCATGCTCACTTCACTTATAGGCTATATGCTCGTGCGTGGTCAATGGATGAAATGATTAGCATATTTTGGGTATCGTAATAGGTCAACATTTGGCTTTAAAATAGCCTATCTCTACAAGCTCACATGATCGCGCTGTGCCACGTTGTGAGCTTGTAGATTTGGCCAAAAATATTTTACGTAGAGGGAAACAAGGAGGGGACCCAATATAGATCCCTCGGGGACTCCAGTCAGCGAAGTAGTTATGTAGTACACTATCGGTGTTGTTTGACATCTTTTCAGTTGACAATAGGCTACACCATTGTTTTTCGTGCAACAAGAGTTGCTCAAAACATTACATTACACTTTAATTTTTAAGCATTGAGCTGTTGCTCTTTTCCAGAGCTGTACTTGGAACAACACATGCAGCAAGATAAGATTGATTGATTGCATTTATATGTTGCCTAATAAAATATTCAAACAGCACAATGTACAGTCAGGCATTTTTGTCCAAAAAAGGATTTCACCAAAGAAAGACCTTGCGGCCTTGTTTAAATAAGATGCATGTAAACATTTTCAACAATAACACCAAGCTGATTATTATTGTAGTTGCAAATGTAGAAATACGATGGATAAAGTTTCATGAGAGAAATGGACTTTCTGGTTATGGCAGCAGATTGGAATTGACTGCGGTCCTGAATGGGTTGGGGGACTGGAGGCCGCTGTTGTAGCCAGACCATTAATTAAGCACAATCCATAATGTGTCTTGGAACCACGTACAGAAAAAAAAAGAAAGCGTAGATCATGCCTGAGTCCATGTCTAACTTGTAATGTAATAAAATGTGTAGACATATAAACTTATATAAGCATTTTTAATGAAACATGCATAACATGTTTTTGGGGTGGCAGCCTTCTCAAAGTGAAAGAGTGATGCCCGTTTGAATGGACATGGAGCCAATCCATTTGTGTATCACAGTACAGGTATTGAAAGTCTATAGTTAAGATAGGTAGATAGATAACCCAGTACGCCAAATACTAAGTGGTCAACAAGTGCTGCCCTCTTTTTTGTGAGCTGCATCCAACTGATCCTATCCTATTATTTATTGATGTGAGGAGCCTTGAATCCAACAGAGCAGAGCCTACAGTACTCCATGAAATGCAAGCTCAACTGATACTCAGTACGTTTGGTTGCATGCGCCTGTCTGTTTTTTTTTTTAAGGGACAGATAGTAGGCTGACAGGAAACGGGAGAGAGATGGGGGGATGCGCCTGTCTGTTTACCCGGCGTAAATTGCGCAATTTGCAAGTCAAATGTTTGTTTCTGCTTTGTCCCGGTGTCACATTCAATATTAGCGTGAGAAATGGATCGGGTGCAACACGGAACCTATTAACCACACGAACCCTATACTGGGCATGTCATAATAGGTGAACATTCTGAGAAAATGGCAAATCCACAAGCTCACATAACAGGTTGTGAACTTTACTTTACTTTTTGTGTAATGTAGGTTGAGTATTTTCAGTAGAGTGATGTGTAGAGGGAGGCCCAAGTACAGGCCACTGGGGGACCCGGGTCAACAAAGTATATACTGTAGGGTTTAAGTGGTTAACTTAGTGGTTAAAACTCCTAATAATTATTCAGACTACACATTTACGGCACTTCTGTAGCCATTTTTGTATACTTCTATCATCTATCGTCAGTGTGTAAGTATAAGACTAGTGTAAGACTATATTATCGGACTTCTATTCAAAACTCTTTGAGTTTTGAGTGGTTGAGTTGGTAACCAATGGACCCTTATTAGAACTCTAACTCTCTAACGCTCTCAAGAGTTACATTATTGTTAAACATCTGCATTACCGGTACTTAATTTACAAGAAGTCTACAATTTGAGAATGTAGAAGAATTGTTATTTTGATCAACATTTGCCTGTTGGTACCAACATCAATACAGCATGGAATTGTGAACGATAGCAACATTCTTTAGTTTTGGATCTGCAAGGCTAAATCTCATCAAATGGTGGTCCGTGGGTCGAATGCCCAAAAAAGAATGGGCCTTGATATGAAAATGGTTCCCTTTATTACAAATGGCAAACCAAAAGACGTGTACTGTACTGTACGTGGCTTCATATTGTGCTGCATGCTGCTTCTCAGCCGTATTATTGATTTATTTTGGAGTGTTACAAGTTGACTGTCAACCAGATGCTGTGCAGACCTCCAGCCCGCCACCACAGGCTGGGGGGAAATGGCTGCTTTAAAAGGCTCTTGACTCGTCGTGCTTCTAGCAGTAACATACCTAACCCAAGAAAACTAAACATTAAAATGTTTTCGGTTGTTGCTAGCTCATACTCATACTTGGCCACAGAGTGGGAAGAAAGACATGCGTGAAATTTGGCAGGTCAACTGGTTTTGTGCCTATGAACAGGTCCAGGATAATGAAAATCTAAATGTAAATGAAGCATGACATTATTTAGCTTATTGCCAATTAAATAGGCTGCTGCTGGATTTCACCCAGTAGTACTTGTTGTATTTACTGTAAGCCTTTCATAAGCTGCTCTATAATCAGCCTACAGCATAATGTGAAATGTTTGATATGATTGGCTGCAGATCTCAGTAATATATAGCCATGAAGTGTTAGTAATAGTGAAAGAATTTAAGATTAAGACTCCTGGTCTGCCCAGCCTTATGTTTTACCACCCTGGCACTTCCCCAGGGATTTGGTTTCTGGCTGAACATTGTGCAAGATAATGTTGTAGCATTAGCTAATGGTACAATTTTTTTTACATCCAATGTCCATTTGCGTGAAGTGAACTAACTATGATGTCTGCTAACCTAAACAAAAACAAAAGCTTTTCCTGTGGTTTACTCTCAAGTGATTTAGAATAACTTGCATGCATTGGTAGTGAAGCACTGTGCAAACGAGCAGCGTAAGGGTCCATTTTGAACCAAGGAACCCTGAGTGTCCCTGATCCCGACCCCACTTTGAGTACCCCCACTGTAGATTATTTTGGCAAAAACTGTACGTGCAGAAAGAACATCGGTTCATAAAGCTGCCACAAGAGGGCAGCCAAAGACAAGAACTTTGAATGAAAGTGAGCCGACTCAGACTGCCCCATTCCTCCCTCTCTCTCTCTCTCTCTCTCTCTCTCTCTCTCTGCCTGTGAGATGTTTGTTTGAATTAGAATACACTGAAAATAGCTTCATTTCATCCACATGTTGAATGCTGGTCTCTCACAAGGCTGCAGAAGGATTTATGGCCCTGTCTCAGCAGATTACTGGAGTGCCGTTATGTTGTAATTACAGAAACATATGGTCACTTATTTAAGATGAAAAATGAGGCGATTTTGGCTGTAAAAACGAGAGGCGGGACGTGGAGACAGAGAGAGAGAGAGGGCCTGTAGAGAGACTGTTATGGGAACTATAAGTTATATTACAGTCTAATGTGTGTTCAAGGACCCGAGTAAGGCCTGTGTAAATGCACGTTCATATTACAGTAGTAGTGAAACATTTCGGGGACGTTTTTGGTCGTGTGCGTACGGAGGAGTCTGAAATCGTGAAGATTTGTGATTGAAACATTGAACAGAACTCACGCTGTTTTGGTGTTAACCTAATTGGTCAGTCTCCTCTTCTCTCTTGCGTAGTTTTAGTATCTTGCGGTACACAATAATGCTCCATTGGGGTTGGGAGCGGTGACCCCCTCAGAGCCTGTAGGGTAGCCCTAGTCTAGTCTAGGTAGTGTTAGTATAATAATAATAATATCTCAAACTTATATAGCGCTTTTCTGAGTACCCAAAGCATGCACTGCAGGAGCCCCATAATGCTCCATTGCTGCCCTCCATATTTGAAACAGTCCCTGGAACCATATACATCCCCCATATCCACACAGCATCCCTGCTTCACTGTTCCAAAAATAATATTTTCTGAAGCTGGAAGCAGGTCATGATTCCACTACAAAGCTCCATTTGACGGGAACAATCTTCTCTCTGATTTGTTACCTCTGTTGGCCGCTTCAGGACCTACTTATATTCAAACCTCGAAACAACCTGTTCATGCTATGAACAGTGCTCGTACTACTGTTTATTTCAGACGTTTATACAAGCCATTGTACTGTATTCCCCCCTTTTGTTTGTCTAAAATGAGTTGAGGGCTCACTGAAGGTGTGGGTGGGAGAGGACGAGCAAGCCAACTGTATCTCTACATGTGTATTGTGTATTTATTTTGTACTGTGTATTTGTATTGCAACATTTTATCTGTGTCATGGTTTGGACCCCCTCTAAAATGAGATGAGCTGCATCTCAAGGTGCTCTCAATCCTCTCAATAAATTCTGAACACATTCTGGGCCGGTGACCCACCCCCGGTCTAGTCTATAGGTAATGTTAGTACTATGCAGGAGCCCAGGTGCTCCACTGTTTGAGCGCCTTTCATGTTGGGCCTGGATCACGTGACCAGAGAATGCTGAGTAATCCCTTTTGAGCATCACTCAGCTCTAATCCCATCACAGAGAGCACACTGGCCTACTGTACGCTCCTAAATCCTATCGTGTGTTGTGTGTGTGTGTGCATGCATGCGCCCGTGTGTGTGTCTGTGAGCGCTCTTGTGCATGTGCACACTCTGCTATGTCCTTGGTGTGTGTGCGCGAGTCCAATACACAGCTCCTCAGGGGACTTGAGTATACTGTAGCGGCCATCTGGCTTGGAGCGTATGACATCACCCTCAGCCCCTGCTGGATCATTTGAGTCCCAGTTTAGCCCCGAGAGCATGAGAAACAACCTGAACTGTACTGTGTTTAGGATGGACAACGTACAGTAACCCAGGTTAATTCACTGCTCCTCTTCCATGCATGTTTAGAAGACAAGTTGGGAATTATTAACCGCAAGATGGAGAATTGCTAATGTGTGAAGTTTGCATGTTACCTGGAGACTCTGGTTAACCTTTGTTAACCTTAATAACGTTAACCTTAATAACGGGGTCAAGGAGTTAATGCATACATCTTTAGTGTTACTGTTTCATGAAGTAATTGCTTATATGAGGTTTTCTTTAAGTAAGCCTAGTATTGCAGGAGCACACAATCTAAAGTATTGAACTTGAATAATGTTGTGTAACTTATTCTATAGAGTATATTTTCATCTTCTGAGTTCTGACCTCAGTTCTGTTGCAGAGCATGTCATCATAGCTGGAGGGCTGGTAACGTAAGATTCAACAAGTTTAATTCCAGGAAAAACTAACTTGCTTTAAAGCAGATGCGACCTAACTTCAGCTCAGAAGTGATCAGCGCTACAGAGCCACCTGACTTCACTCCTTTCACTGCTTCCAGAACTTATAGGCTGTGTGTCCACAGGTCCTGAGACACAGTGACGGAGATGGCATTGTTTTAGGAGCTGCGAGTGAGGGGTCGACGTGAGATTGGACATTGTTTAGCCGAGTAGGCCTGCTGAACCTAGGCAGGCTCGGAGCAGCCATAAACCTCAGTCGGATCTGTGAAAACACAGCTGTTTCCAAGTCACCCAGATGCTGTGCAGACCTCCAGCCTGCCACGGGCTGCATGGGGGAAATGGCTGCTTTAAATACTCAGGCCCAGCGAGAACACAGGAAAGGGAGCAAGATACAAAGATACGCAAACAAATCCAATCGCATCACGCGATATTAAAAGGCTCTCGACTAGTTGTGCTCACTGCTTGTAGCAGTAAAATGCCACATGAAACATGAAACATGGACATGGAATTCTCAAGTTATTTTATGAAATTAAAAGGTCTGACAGATGAAAGAGTTTTTTATCTTGTTGCATTCTCTCGTAGGCTCCTCTCTCACCATCTGCATGGTGAACTCTCAGCGGAGTCAATAAATCTAAGCAAATCTCAACAAACATGCCTGTGTGCAAATTTACATTCGTTTGTACACTGTCTGCACTCATAAATGTTTTCTACTTAGGCAATAAGACAGTTTTATAACCCGTTTACTTTTTTGACACCCTATAGACTACTTCTCTTGTGCTTTTTTTAATGTCGGAGACGTGCCTTTAGATGGAACACAGGCGTGTTCAACTTTAGTCATCGCACACGTGATATGATTTGTCATTTTAGTTGCTACTGTTAAGACGGAGCTTAGCATGAATGGCAAGCGCTGATGTCCGACTATCCTTAATGTATGTCTATATTGTCATAACCATGTCAGGAGGACTCAGAGGATTATTCACCAACGCACCCACGCTACACTTTCCCCATCTAATGTACAGCACATTCATGCATGTACACGTTAAGTTACAGTGATGTATTAGCGTGATATAGGGCCAGGGCGTGGTGGTGCGTTGCCTTTGACTAAAGTCTGAGTAAAGGCCTACAGTATGTATTGTACTGTACTCCAGATGCATAAAAATGTGAAACGGCCCTCTGTGCAGAAGTCGTGCATGTGCTGCATCCCATACAAGGGCATTAGACGCAAGTGGAGCCTGCCAAAACAAAATACAAATGGTAAATTCTTCCCAGATCTATTCTGCATGCATCTAATGGACTACACAAACAACATACACGGCATTTAGTGTGTACGTTCACCCATATAGATGGGAGTTGTTTGTTAGCTTGTAGATCTGTTCGTTTTGACGCGTGACACCCTTGAGCCATTGAGCATATATACATTAAGCTTAATGGTTCTCACACACTGCCGGGGCCTCCTAATAGGTGGGTGTAGCTGTGTAGCCGATTAAGATTGTCCCGCGAGCAGACGACGACTGTTCCCTCTTCTGAAATAACGAGTGAGGCCTAAGCACGGTTTCCCTTTGGGGGAAGCTGGAGAACCCTTTGCTCCTTTTAATTTAGAACAGGTTTGCAGGGGTGGGGGGAAGCTCCACCAAACAAACGGAGCTTGGAAAAAAACGGGCACTAGCAGCAGTTTGTTGGAGATCTAACCTGCTGATGTGAATCAACTTATAGCATGGGAACAATCCACCGCCTAACTCTCCTCCAACCCCTACTATAGCTCAACCTTTTCAACTTCACTGCTGTGTTTTTGGGCCACACCGTGACGGTGCTGAGGCTGCTTTATCTTCATGGTTCGGTTGTTGCCAGTGCATAGTGCCGGCTAGTCAAATGACTGGACCAGGATGCAGTTTATTCGCCCCCACAGCATTTTGCCATTCAACCAGGAGTTGCCTTTAACATTTTTCGTGCTGGTCATGTTTTGTACTGTCTTTTGTGCTTTATATATATCACATCCACAGTTTGCTCCTTTTTTTAACGTTCATGAAAGGGCTTTTGCAATGAAATTCTGGTGATGCTTTTAGGTACGGTGATGTTAAGCCCTAGTACAGTATGTGCGAATTGAGGAATGGAATCAACGTCACACAAGAATGTGTTAGGATGCAAACAAAGGTGGATTTGGCTACTTTTCATGGCTCAGGAGCTTGAAAAATAAATATTTAGACATTCCATATTCGGGTTTCATAAGATGGTGGTTGTTGCTGGACCCTGAACGTCAATAAATAACCATAGTTCTAAGGGTATACGATCTGTGTAAAACGCAATGCTGACATACGCATGTGGCGTTTTGCACCTCCAAGACAATGCACTCAAATATGTGTCTCAAATAATATGATCATATAAAAACAAATGTGCACATTATGGCCAATTTATGGGGCATATTTAGATATAATGGCAATATTAAGTACACAGAAAGTGTCAGTTTGTTGTTCATTCTAGACCGTAGAAAGGATGCAGTTTACAAGCTGATGGGAAATAGTGCGTGCGTGCGTGAGTATCCGCATGTGCATGTGCCCTGTTTGTAAATAGCCATCTCCTCTTCATGAAAGGCCTGAAAAATGACTGGCCTCCTGCTCTGGTCCCTCTGTCGTCTTATCTTCAATGGCCTGTGTTGGCACGGCTCTGTACACATACCGTAGCAGGCCATGCTTTGAAGCCTCTTGAAAGTTGAAAGCAAGGTGAAGGCATGCTGCTCCTCCATGTGTGCACCGGGTTCTTTTTTTGTCCCACCAGTTCAATTGTTACTTGGCAAAGGCATCGGTTTGTAAGACCTTTTCGTCTTTTAATGCCGTCTCCTTCCATGCAAATGCACTCTGTGATTTCTTTTTTTTTATGATCAAAGAAGGACAAGCTTTTTTGGATGCAGCTATAGCTATTGGCGTATCTAATTCTGCTGGGGAATGTCTCCTCTTCATTGGCAACTCACGCGGTGCTACAGTGCTTAGCGTGGTGATGTTTCATATACGATCACAATATTGACGAGTCCCTTTGAAGATCCCATAATTCAGGTTTTGGCTCGGTTTAGGAAAACCTTTCTCGGCTGTTATCTGCCGGAGCGGAGTGCCAACGAGGAATTAGAGGAAGTTCAAGCTCTCGTCAGATTCCTGTTAGATGCTGGCAGAAATAAGCACACTGCAAACATTTCTCTACACAAGCCTCATAGCATAGCAGCAGGAGCCATCTTCAGAATGGTTTACTTTGCAAGCTTCCTCCCCTGGCCGACACTTGACTGCTAACGTTAAGGGGGAGGAATGGACTTTCTGGCTCCAAACAGATTGCTGGGGCCAGAGTGAGTCTCCAGAGATGAGGAGTCCCCGCTGGGACCAAACTGCTTCTAGCTGGAAGCACCACCCTGGGTTCTAAGAATCTTAAGTCCCCCGGTCCATCTATGGTCAGGCAGACTGACTGTGGACGCAGGAAGGAAGTGACCCTCATGTCGAGGGTCAGCAGGCATGTGATCATCGAGCTGATTATCCTCTTCCTCCTTTCGCCGCTCCGCGGGGCGGCTGGGTCACACAGTACCGCCTCCCCAAACTCGACACAGCTGAGAAAAGCAAACATTGACTAGATCACTGTTGCAGTGCTGCGCCTTGCAAGGACGCTGTCACGCCACGTTCAATTAACTGGTGATGCATTGAGTCCTTGGAGCAGTTGTGTGTGTGTGTGTGTGTGTGTGTGTGTGTGTGTGTGTGTGTGTGTGTGTGTGTGTGTGTGTGCTCTCGGTTTCGTGACTTGTGGTGTGAAACTGGCCTGCACAAGCATGCACACTGCAGAGTAAAAGTGTGGCAGTTATAAGGACACGCCTTGTCAATTTGAATGCTGAAATTCTGCACACACAACTGGCTCCCATCAAAATGATAAGTATGCAAAGGCTGAGAGTCATTTGGTGTAACTCCTTGTGTAAACGCCACGTTCATGAAACACCCTATACAATAAAGAACTTAAGCATTGTCTGTGTGGAATGCGTGTGAAAGGATGTGGTTTTGACTGCGTTAATTACAGTGTGTAGTTGTGTACGACTAATACAAAGAGACAGCTGTCGGGTGAAGCCTCTTCCAATCACGCTTATAGGACAGTGTCTACGAGAAGATACACTGTACGTCTCTGACACTAAAAAGGCGCATGAGAAATAAACGTGTGTAACTGTGTACTGCAACGAACAGATATTGCAGCACATATTTCTAGGCCGCTTTTACAAGCCCCCAATCACCTCTTAATATGATCCCCCCCCCCCCTCCCCACCCCCACATAATGGTCTGGTGGTGGTGGTACTCCCATCAGTCGATGGCCAGGCCTGCACTAGTCTCCACAGGATGGGTTGAGTTCCCCCTCCCGACCACAGCCCACAACCTGAGTGGGTGAGTGACACGCTATGCAGGCTGTGATAAGGCAGGATTTCCTGAGTACAGTAGATCGCCACTGTCCCCCCCCCGTCCCCCCCCAAATAAAGGCATTATCTGTGCACGGCATAGAAGGAAGGGATGCCTCATTAGGAAAGTAAATGTCCCATCCGACCCTGTAAACACATTCTAACATGGGAGAAGAGGGCTGGGCTGGGTAGGGAGTCGCTCAGTGAAAGGGTCTTTAGCAGGGTTTGTCGGCTTGACGTTATGTCATGTTGCTCTTTTGTAGGCGTTTAATAATAAAGCCGTAATTGCCGAAACGACGTTGTGTCAACACACAGGGCTTTTATCTGCGTCAATCTTTTCTCATCGCAAGTAACCAAAGTCCTTGTTTTGTTTTCTGTTTCCTCCCTGTAAAATGTGAACAAATAAGCCATTTGGCTGTAAGCACCAGCCATTATATCAAAAAGGGTAAACAATGCAGTGCAATTAGCCTACTTCATGGAATGCTATAAGCATTTCGCTATATTATCCCCACTGCTCATGAAGAAAGATGATGCTCTCCCTTTTCTGACACAAACACGCTATCAATATATCGCCTCTCTCCTTTTTTTTTAACCAAACAGACACCAGTTGGTGTGCGGTGCGCACACGCACGCACGCACACACACACACACACACACACACACACACAGAGCGCCGTTAGTGTTGGGTTTATGGAGGTGCTTTGTCCTTCGGAGATTCTGTGACACTGAACCTTGACGGGCGGCCATGTATTCTGTGCATGCACCGTTGGCTGCTGTTGTAGCTTAATCTCTCTAACAAGCCGAGCACTGCCCCTGGGATGGCTGGCGGTACATACTGTATTTCAGGCCTGAGCTTATCTTGCAGCTTTTCCACCGGTGTCTTATAGCCCCAATGCCTATCATAATGTACACGGTTTCAGGTGTGCCTGTTAGACGTGGACTATTTGTCTTGGGGGGGGAATGTAAGTGACATACTCGGGAGGCCTTGTGACTTTTTACGACCCACACAATTATGAAACCTCTTGCCAGGCCTGTGATTATGGCTCCCCCCCCCCCCCCCCCCGTCTCATTTCTGTAGAACTGGATTTTGGTTTTCTTGTTGTGCAAGAGCAGATTATGCTTGACTAAAAGTTATTGAAAAGCTTGGGTGTGTTAAGCACTCTCTTCCCTCGAATAATTTTTGTTTGTGCACTTCACCGTGACCTTTGGTGAGATGTCTCTCTCTCTCTCTCTGTTGTGGCTGAGGTCCAACCTATTGTACAATGTGCAATTTAACCCATTAAGACCTGAGGACGATTCTACTAAATTCTTCAGTTTTAGTGTATGCTGCTATATCGATGCTGCTCAAACATTTTCATGTCAAGGACCCCCCCCCCAAAATTATATGTAATAGGCCACCGACCCCCATCTAAAAGTATTTTGTTCCAGAATCAAATATTGGAGTTAAAAATGTTAGCTTTAAAAAATATATATTTTCAAAGATTTGCGAAAATAATAGCAGATCTACACGCTCGTAGCTACAAGTCTGCTATCTGAGTCTGATATTGAATGGGTTAAGCATTTTACGCTTAGCTTGGCATTCGCCCCACGCCCTGTCCTGTTAACCACTGTTGACACATTAGTTATGTCTGTGTGGGCAGGAAGACAGAACTTATCTCATTTGTTGCTCTGTTTTCTTCCCCCGGTCGACGTTGCTGTGGGCTGATGTTCTGCACGTTAGCACAACATCTATTTGTGTGTCAGAAGTCTGCCTGACCCCAGAGGCCCCTTACTATAGTGGTCCTCAACCTGTGGGTCGGGACCCCCAGGGGGTCCACACAGGATTTTATTTTGGCGGGGGGGGGGGGGGGTCCCGGGTTAAGTGACAATTTAAGGACTTTTAAGACCTTTTTAATACCTCAATTTAAAAGAGTCAGTCCATTTTTTGCCACCGGTTACGACCCGCTTTGCCAATGATCCTCTTGTTGTGGTCGACGTCGGAAACACGGCCCGCGGTCGCCATGCAGGTCTCCGGTACCTGAACCTGACGTTTCGAAGGGAGCTGAATAATGGCGGTTCCGTTGACTTTAAGGCGCAGTCCGCCGCACGTGCCTGCAGCGCGTACATATTTGGCTCCTCCTCCTGGGCACATCTCCAGGCTGTTCACCAATGTTCCCACGGAAAGTGCTCCGAGGGCGTAGGCATCACGCTCATTGGCTGAAACTGCCATGCGTCCAATGACTGAAGATGTTTTGATGATGTCTCCAGTCTGCATGTTCTCTGTAGCAATGAGCCATCGTTTCTTTTCGCGACCCGACTACTAGAGCAATATCCGCAGATCTGCACGGGTCATAACTGACTTCAACCACCTTCTCTTCAAAGACCTCCATGTCCTTGTCTGGTTCTAGGGGAAGTCGATGGATGTCTATCCAGCAATATAACTGCTTGTGTCCGCCACCGATGCCATGTGTCCGTATCCTTCCCGAGTGATCTCTGCAGCGGTGAGGCAGCGGTGGCCGAACGGTTTGCGGAGCGGTCTTGATACCGGAAGGTCGCCAGTTCGAATCCCCGGACCGGCACGTTACAATTACTACAGCTGAAGTGCCCTTGAGCAAGGCATTGAACCCCTACCATGAAATGTTCTATGAGCAGGGTGTGGCTGTAAACAAGCATCTCAAGCTTAGTCCACTTCCCGGGTAAACAAAGAACTTTGCTTTGCTTTGCCCCCCGTCTTTCTCATCCCGACGGGTCTGACTGTGTATTTCCCCGCCTTCTGCGTCTCCTTCCAATCTCGCGGTTCTGGTCCAACGTGGCTGCTGTGAGGAACCCTCTGCATGGTGGTGGTGAAGTGCCGAGGACAGCTACCCGTGACTGGGTAGTGAAGATGCTGTGAGTTCTGTGCCCAGCCTGTCCCAGCGCCTGTGAGGACAGCAGAGTCTGTCCCAGCACCTGACAGCAGAGCCGTCCGGGACAGAGACAGTGTCGTCCGCAGAGCTCCAGTTAGAGAAGACACCGCCATCGCAAGGTCACCATAACCGTTTATAATACTGTGCGAGTGTAACAACAACAACAGGTCTCCAGTCCTTTAACCCGGTTTGTAAGAGCCGTTATGACTTTCTGTCGTTCTGCTAATTGATGACATCATCGCAGGGCATGGTCAAGGTTGCCAGGGTTACACAGGGTATTTAACCCCTGTCCCTGATTAAGCTGCAGGCGTTGCTGATTTGAGGCAAACAGTGTTTCGACCGTGTTTGTTAGGCTCGGTGGTCTGTATGCGTTTGGCCGTTTATATTTGTTTATTGTATTTATTTTGTATCTAGAAGTATAGGACTTTGGACAGAGAATAACTATGATTTATTACCAACTCTAGGGAAACGTATTGGACATCGGTTGTTGAGCACACGTCTGAACCTCAATCCCTAGCCGTCGGCAAACAGTAGTGCCAGAGCATAGGACTTTGACACGACAGTGTTACTTTGCCTTTCTTTGGGAACTGGACAATTCAACTCGTACATTTCCAAGTGCTTATGAGGGTGGGGTAGGGGGGGTCCCCAGTTCAAATTATTGAAGGTTGAGAACCACTGCCTTACTACACCAGTCAATTCAGACAGGCACATGATTTGTCTGTCTGTATATCCATCTATATGTATATGTCTGCTGTCCCCTCAAAAGAAGACCAATCGCAGCTCATGCGTGACATCACAATAGGAAGCACCTGCGTTCATATTGGCCACACTGGAGCGTAACCATATAAGGAGTTCCCAATGCAGCTACGCCCAAATATGGATTATGGAGCATATAGAGTATTAGAGTGTAAAAACCATAGACTGTAAAAAATATGGACAAAGCGTTCCCCGGGTCTAACATGAACGTAAAATGAAGCCTGTAATAATATGCTAATTCCTGATGTAAGTCGCCATCTTTGGTACCAGCTGGCCATTGGCTGGCTCCGTTTTGTATACCAGCTGGTCATTGGCTGCCCAGACAACGAGGCGGGACTTCCCCCCTTCTTCTCCGTTGGTTTTTATTTTGACTCGAGTGGGAGGGGAATCCCGATCATAGACTATAATGGTAGCCACGCCCCTCAGAACATACGCGATGGTTTTTTTTCTTTATGGTCATTTTTTTAATTAATGGGACCATAATTTTCCAAAAAGAATATTATGACATTAGAAATGAGACTTTAAACTAGTGACTGGAAGAAGAAAGTATTCATGACCATGTTTATTAAGGTAATACAGTCTAGGTGAAGTTGGGCCAAAATACATGGGCCTCTATGGAGCTATGGGGCTTTTTGGGTCCGGTCCAGCGCCACAACAGGCCATTATATGAACTACCGATTTCAAATGAGGCTTCACGAAATATCTGGCTGACTGCCCCCCTGGTAAAAACGTGTACGTCACCAAGAGGAGGGCGGCCTCTGAAAAGCTAATGGCGCCATGTTTCTGTCATTTAAACTCTAGCCCACATGACTCAGAATAGAGTGACGGTCTGTTTTTGTAAAAATTGAGCTCGTTCTTGGCGACAACATAGTGAACCAACACCAGGATGGATAGAAAGAACGTCCTGCTCGACATACCTTACAAGGACAAGGAAAATGTCGTGAACAAACCCCGGATGTGCAATAAATACTTTGTTGAACGTTATGTCTCTGCGCCATACTGTCTGTACAACCGAGATCCAAGCCATCATACGTCTCTTTGTCAACTCGTCAATCTGCGTTCCTTGATGCTGTCTCCATGCTGGAAAGCTGAAAAATCTAATTCCGTTTTCTGGCTCATTCCCTCGATGTGACCTGCTGTGGCACTGTAACTACTGAGCAAGTCTGCACCATTGTGAGATGTCAGTTTAAAAAAAGAACGTACCCCGGTATACTAGCACACAGGATAGTCGCTCAATGTAAACAAACAACAGAAGTATGGCGGCCGCTATCACGTAACACATATGTTGACGCTCAAGGATATTTTGGTACTCCATATACTGTTGACATTAGCGATCTCCACATTATGGGCTCCACAAAAGGGACACAGACAGATGAGTACAATGGGTATATGGTATCGGATCCAGATGTGAGCGCCCTATATATATATATATATATATATATATATATTTTTTTTTTTTTTTTTATTATTTCTTTCCCGCATCTAACAGTGGTTCACATACACATTATCCACAGAATTCGGTAAGAAAAAAATGGCTACTGCGCAATTCTCCTTTAAGTACATTTTGATGCCAATACTTTTGTACTTTTACTCAAGTAAATGTGTAATTCCGGACTTTTACTTGTAACAGAGTATTTCCATATTGCATTATTAAAGTATAAAATGTGAGTACTTCTTCCACCACTTCCTTCCTTCCACGGTCGTGGGTTTGTTCCATGCGTTTCTATACTATCGCTTGGAGATTGCGTTGCCGGATGCGAGATTATAGTGTGTTTAACAACTCTTTATGTAAAAGTACCTGATGATATCCCTATCTGATATCGTCTCTATATGCATAGAGTGGGTCGACTTAGCAGAGGCATTCGTGCACCGAGAAGAAGAATATTATTAACCCATTCTGACCTGAGATCAGATTCATATGCGGTTTCCACTGCACACACTGGTCTGATTAACCCAATCTGACCTGAGATCAGATTAAAAAAAAAAAAAAAGTCGTTCTTCGATTTTTCAAAAATAGCAGACCTACAAGCTCGTATCGCGCCACTCGGTGGCGCGATATGAGCTTGTAGATCTGCTATTTTTCAATAGGTAAAGCATGACATGATGCCAACACCAAAATGGGTGCCTGTTCAGAATGGGTTAAAGAAGAAGTAAATGTTCTGTAATCTGATCCAACGTGTGATCTAACAGATGTCCATTTATATCTAGATAAAAAGCAATTATACTCATTCTAGATAAGGCCAAGCGTAGTAGTTTAGGATGTCATTCATTGATCCCCATACTGCCCCCCACACTCGGTGCCTACTAATTAACTTGCGTACAATCCCATCTATGTTCTCGCCCCGTCCCATGGATTGGAATTGGCAGCTCTGTGCCGAATATAAACACAATCAATTAAGGGCCATGACTCTCTCATCCAGAGCAGACAGCCCCCTATTATGGCCATGAGACCCAAACACAGCCTCCTATTTAGTCCCTCGCTCTTTCTTTCTTTTTTTCTTTCTTTTCTCTTTTGCATTTTAACCCGTGAATCTCTAGATTAGAACGCAGCTATGAGGGCAAACTGTTGATTAAAAGCAGTGGTTCTCAAACTCGGAGGGGCCCCAAATTATTCTGTGGTGTCACCAGATGATTAGCTTAAATTCACTCAACGGTAAACAAACCAACATACAGTACAGTATAAACGAGTGTATACAGGGTATCTGCACATTTTTAAGTTACATTTGAATTACTTTTAACCCATTCTGAACCTGAACCCCTTTTGGTGTTCTAACCCTTCTGGACGGGAACCACTAGTGGGGATTTTTCCATCCGGCTATACAGAATGTCTCTCCAACTATTGTTCACCTCAGTGTGAACACGACATTCTGAATGTGTGATCAATCACTGATACATACTAGCTGGGCTGTTATAGCTAGTGAATCATAGTTCTCTTACAACAGATCTGTCACTATCTGCTAGTTATTAGCATAGCATTTCCAAATGCTCCCTTTAGTGTACACATAGTCAATATCCACTGTGTTTATTTGTCAGTGCACCACCTCGTTTACCATTCAGTTCCTCTAGTCTATGCTGGTTTAATATGTTACATAATTCACCAATGCTGACTCTGATAAGTGATAACGATCTGGGAGTCAGACACGGTGCCAACTCATCCGAGCACTATGACAGCTTTGTGTGTGTGTGTGCGTGCGTGCCATAACCCTTGCCACCCCTGGGTGACATCTTCACCTGCCTCTAGGCTTACTCCAAAAGCTTTGCCGCACGTTTATAAGTCAATGAGATATATTAATAATTAACAGGAGCCTCTTTTTTTCACTGGGAGACCAGACTCCCACAGCACAGAGACAAAAGGAGGCAGGCCGGGCCTCAGCCACTGAGCCCCTGCGACGGTACTTTTCCACTCCCGAGAGAAAGAGAAAGAAAGAAAGAAAGACCATGCAGGGAGGAAGAGAGAACTGAAGCCCACAGATGGCAGGCTGAAACATAGCACTAGTACCTCGTAAATGCACCGACACTGGCCTGCCGTTTCAAAAGGGATACAATTCCTCTCGTAATTACCAATTTAGGACAGGCCCCTTGACTGGTGGGGGGAAGGGCGGGGTTGTATCGAGGTTCTTGGCCTCAGCAGGGGCCCATTTAGTTCACCTGCCGTGCGTGCATGCTTATGTGTGTGTGTGTGTGTGTGTTACTTACTCAGTGACTCAGCATTCCATGAGCCCTACACTCTTTACAAACAGAAGAAACACACAGAGCAGGCCCTCGACAGCCCCCCACAATAACATTGTGCTTAAAGGAGCGTGGTTACCTCTAGGTCACACGGGTCTCTGCATATAGAGAGGAGCCCAGGTGGCGGGGACGACCACACAACAAACTAACAAAGGTGCTATCACTTCTACATCTGGCTCTTCTGTGTCGGGAACAATTATTATAAACAAGAAAAAGCAAATGTTGCGTTTTGCAGACAGATCAGACAATCTCGTATGCATCTGTGGTTTGAAAGTTTCCAGGAGGTGGTTATGACAGATCAGCTCATGCACGTGCACGCACGTGCCGCGCACACACACACACACACACACACACACACACACACACTTCTCTCATGCTCATGGGAGACTGAGAGCGCAGCAGAATGGAGAAAAGGCAACTAAAACTCGATAGATTCAATTTTCTGCCACCGGCGGGGAATCCCCTCCTCCTCATCCTGTTCGATTGTAAAGATCCGTTATCTGTCTACAGCGTGAAAACCGGAGCGCAGCTGTTCTCTGGCTGTGACTGAACGTCATACTGACTGTTTTGTCAGAGCAGAGTCATAACGACTACTGAGTGGGTGCAAATTGACTCAACTCTGCCAAAGCCCCAGCTTGACATCTGCTGTTGTTGTCAAAGCCTTAGTTAAAACTAATCCCGACAACACTATGGCAAAGAACAAATAGTTGTTGTTGCTCCCTTGCATTCTAGTTTTCAAGAGGCTGCAAATATAGTATTATTTAGCTGAAAATGGCCGAGCTATAAAGCTCACAACGTCACCCCCAGAGTAGGGACGCCCGGGGTCCATGTGGTTAATAATAGGCTGCACTGAGGGCAAGGATGACGAGGATTAATGATAAAAAACAGGCTGGAACATCTTTAGCGGCTGGTGTTTACTACTCCCACACCCTCCGAGGACCACGATACTCTATCAGTCTCTTCAGTGGTTTTTATTTATCCAGCCGAGATCACATTCTCACCCTCAAGGCCAAGACTCTGTGCCGACACAGTGGAGATGCACACACACACACACACACACACACACACACACACATCACTGCTCCCCGCGGGCCAGGGGTGGAGGAGAGTGGTGGATGTCTTTTGTCTCGCGCTACGACGCTTAGTGTCTCATGTCCCCAATGCTCAGGTGAACTTAACCACATTAATATGAACCCTTGTGGGCTGAACATCAGATGACAAGCCCTGGGGGACTCTGGTCAACTCGGTTAAAGGCTCCATCCATCACCTACACACACACACACACACACACACACACACACACACACACACACACACACACACACACACACACACAGTGTTCACCTTCTGTGTTGTTATGGTTAGTTTGCTCATCATAGCTCATTGGGCTCTAGACGGTATCTCACACCCTCTGCCAAGGCTCAGCCCAGCGTGTGAGAAAAGGCAGTGTTTTGGCTAAGTGTGGTCATTCATTGGTCTGGTACGAATAACACACACCACCACCGTATGCAGCAGTGCGGTACACGGCGCTACACGGTACACTGTAGTCGAGGAGAGTTATTTCATAATCGGTGGAATATTGTGCTTCAGTATAAATACTTCTCAGATAAAGAGGTGACGATGCTCTTATACCCTTCCTGCAACAAGTAAGCAAAGGGAACTGATGTGGTGGATGTGTTTTTGCTTTCAGTATGATTCATGGTAACGATACAAAATGGAGGATTTGTTATTTGGGTGTGTGCTGCCTTGCACGAGCGTTTGCATGCGCGTTAAGCATTAACAGATAAGCCGAGCGAGCGAGGGCTGTCGTGCCTTCTCACCCTGCGGTCAGCCACCTTGACAATACAACTGAATAATATCACTTACTGAGCAAAACAAAAGCAGCCCTAGCCTCGAGTCACACCAGGTTGAATGGCCAGCGCCCCGCCGCTCTCTCTCTCTGTGTCCCACACGCCGGCGCAAACTGCCTGCCTGTCTTCCCTCTCGTCTCTCATCCCCCCCCCCCGCCTACCAGCAGATGCTCAGACAGAGACACAGCTGGCCTGCACACTTGCACACTTTACTGTATAGAGGGCATTCATATGCACTTCCATTCAAAGAATGCACGGTTTGCTCCTCATTGAAATGCAAGGTCTGCGTTTTTATGTAGAGCCCCGCTGCACAGTATGTGTCTGGGCCCCTTCGGCGCCCCCCCCTAAAGCCCCGATTTGTCGTGCACCGGAAATATCTAAATCGATATATATATATATATTGTTTTCTTTTTACTTTATATGATGACCTTTCATGACATGAAATGCAGCTCAAAGTGCTTTACAGAGCAATGGAGAAAAAGAAAAGAAAAGAAAAGCATAAAAAATAATTATAGCAGTAATGCAATACTGTGAGGACATGAATAACAAGGAATTTAAAAGCAAGAGTGTAGAAGTAGGTCTTGAGCTGTGCTTTAACAATGTCTACAGAGGCTGCCATCAGAATTGTTTCGATGAATTGAGTACATGAGGAAGGACCCCAGTGGAAACAAGTCTTTACATCCTCTTAGCACTAAGCAGACATTGTATTGAAATCTGCTTCCCTGTGCTTTTTTCCCCCTGTAAAACTGCTATTAAGTATCCAATCAATGAATCAATCTAACAGGCTCGCACAACTCGTAGATTGAGTTTTGTAGATCAGCCGTTTCCTATTTGGTTGCACGACACCAGTGTGCAACGAAGTATAGTATAAGTACTGGCATAAGCCACTGTAGTTTTGCAGCAGTTTTACACATCTCATTTCCCCCTAGGCCGGAGGTGGCATAACTGTTTCACCCCAACGACATATCATAGCAATTACAAACCATTATGGGCGTACAGTATATGTGGCTGCTCCTCATGAGCAAAATTGCATAATGAATGAAGACAAGGTCGTCTTTTAGGTGATTGGGTAATTTCCTGCGCTATTAGACATTGGCCTGACCTGATTGGTTAAGAGTGAATTGTGAAATTTAGAATTTCCCAGTATAGATGGAACAAACAACCCGAAAACTGTCAAGATGACCCAAAAGCTGATAACCACATTGCACATCAGGGTCAGAATAAGGATACTTGTAACAGAGGCCAAACACATTTGCCCATACGATACTAGACACCGTCTAGTAGAGAGCATTCGGGGCTGAGTTTGTAGAGAGGTGGTTTGAGCCCTCTGCTTGCCAATCTAATAGAGATGTACCGACCGATTTAAAATGGTTTCTTTCCCGATGCCGATTTCGATACCCATAACTTGCGTAGTGGTCTGTGCAGAGTACCGATCCGATACCAGTGTGTCATTTAAACAGATCTAGAACAATGTACCTCAAAGTGGGGTGACTCCAGGGACTCTCAGGGGTTCCAAATGGACCCTTACAGGTCTGTAACTAACCCATCACAGGTCCATTTGGTTCCATTTGTACACTCTCCGAGTTATGGGGGCCATTGAAATTAAAATGTTTGATAACCACTGATCTAGGAATACATTATACAAATAATCATTCATAATTGTTAATCTACGTGCAGCTACAAGTTAGTAAAATTATCATGTAAATAGTACAGTAAGAGTATAAAACAGTTGTGCAACATCAACTGAAGCAATCAAAATGGAACTGTAAATGAAATATCATGTGATGAATTCTACTTCGACTAACGTATACTTGCCAATACCGATACTAGTATCGGTATGGTAAACGACTCCACAATCTGCTAAGTGATCCTGAGCAAGGACACTTGACCCTTAACATATTGCTCCCCACCGCATGCAGAAAATGAACAGACGCAGAAATTGAATATCCCTTCAAGGTCGAGATGTGTATCTGCACGGTTAAATCTCGAGTGTTGATGGCGCTCTTGAGGGTGTACAAAATGAAACCGTGAAAGGGGTCCGCGTTGCAGTGTAAGGTCATCCGTACCTTACCTCACACTTGACTTCATCCCTGCATGCATCAGAGCGTAGACAGTGAGTCTGTGTTGTGTCAATTACTCAGGCTCTGGGACCAAGCCCTATCTGTTCACGTGTATTGATATTGCATTGACCTGAAGGACCTGCAGAGAGAGCCGCAGCGGCATTACCTCATCGGTAACACTAGCTGCATTGTGCTGAATTTTGCATGGTCACATTGACCTGGTTTAGTCCTTCATTATTCATGGAAAGGGGAGAAAAGCGGCAAAATGAATGCACGCACCCTCCCGCCTGCCCGCGCTCACACACGGGCATGCATGCATATCTAAAAACTGGCAGATTTTGAGGCGCATCAGGCCCCCGTCTAACGACCTGAGATGGAGCGAGCCGGTGTGATTGTACCGTTTGAAACATGATAGCTTGCTGACCATCGTGTGTGTGTGTGTGTGTGTGTGTGTGTGTGTGTGTGTGTGTGTGTGTGTGTGTGTGTGTGTGTGTGTGTGTGAACTCAATGCGTCCGTGGATTGAGAGAGAGAGAAGGGAGCGGGGAGTAACCCAGCACAGAGACAGAACACCGTGACCATTATTAACGGAGTGGCTCACATAACCCCCTGAGCCCAGGCGGCTGACAGACATGCATAAACACCACACTGGGGCCGCCACAGCCTCCATTCTTCACCTTGGAAAAATGGGTCATTTTGGGCGAGCGAGGCCGTCACACAACTTAGTGTAAATTAACTTTCAACGTTCTACCCAGCCAGCATCCCTATTTTGGCCATGACTTTTTATAAAGGGCGAAATCGTTCAAAGAACTTGAAACACTTTAATAATTCTAAAAGTTCGTGAAAATAGCCGATCTGTAAGCAGCACATTGCCTCAAACAGGCTTTGTTTGCTATCCATCGTACGAGGAATTGTATAGCCTAGGCCTAGGGCTTAAGTGGTTAAGCTTTATACAGCTGCTCCATATTCACCTTAGCATTCAACACCTCACTGCGCCCTCTTGCGCCTCTAGCCCCCCCCCCCCCCCCCCCCCCCTCCCCCACCTCTCATAGCCACCTTTTTTTCTTCCTTTCTACACTTGGGCGGCTCACAAATATTTGCCATGGCCCCATGATGCATACAGGCCCACAGAGGGCCAGGATTAATGGCGCTGCGTGCCGCACGCCCAGGGCCACACAAAGCCGTCCCATCTGGAGTTCCTCTTGTGTCGGGGGGAGGCCCCCCGCTCACGGCCCGTGACCGGGGAACAGAGGCGGCACGCAGGCAGGGCCCCGGTCAGGGATTGGGGGTCTGGGGGGCCGGGGGGGGGGGGTCGGTCTGGGCCCCCATTTCATAAACGAGCCGGGGTCCCGCGCAGCCCCCCCTTTGCTCCCATGAATGGGAGTGGGGCGTCTCCGTCTTTTAGGATCTGATTGGGAGGAAGAGGGTCCTGCACGGCTGGCCATGGAATTATTGGTGCCATGCCAGACGCATGGCATTTCCCCTGCCAGCTGATTAAACAGCCGTATCTGCGTCCATCACTGGGGCCCGAGCCAAACAATGGCAGCCGCCAGGGGGGAGATACTGTCTGTAGGCCTGCCGCCTGATGCCTGTCACACACATACTCACATAGCCTCACCAACGCTCGGAGAAAAAACATCTCTTGATCAGAGTCTATATAACATTTCAAAATTCTTATTTGGCTATATTTTTTATAGTAGTATTATTAGTAATTGTTTGTTTTTTTTAACCACGTTCTATCTAGTGACCCTATGTCATTATAGTCGAATGTTCGCCAAAAGTTTCTGAAATGTTTAGATTAGAAGTTTTTCTTCATGTAAGTTCATGGGCTGTGGACAGTTTGGTCATTTCAAAGATTTCAATTTTTATTTGTATTTTATTGATGCAAAAACAATAACTTCTGTTTAAGTTTTCAAACTTTCCATTAAGAGAAAAGGCTGTAGTTTCTATTAGCTTGGAATCTCCTTCAATGATCAATCAGGTTTCTGAACTGTCCAATCAGACACAGTGCGAGTAGACGGAAACGGTGCCACGATCTGCCATCTTCTAATGAGCATTAGCGAGGCCCAATTATATGAAGATAAAACGGCTGAAGTGCTTTAAGTGCCCATTTAAAACCTACACAGTGCTTTGTTAACCGGGGGTCCCCCAGGGGCCTATACAGGGGCCCCCTCCTCTTTTACCTCGACACCAAATCTATAAGCCAACACCACATTGCTTTGTGACCCGTTGTCGTGACCTTGTATATGTTGGCTGTTTTTTAAGAATGTTCACAGATCTTTGTGGAATATTCGCCCATTATGGCGTGTCCAGGCCAGAATATGGACGCTAAGTGGTTGCTGTTGAAAAGAACACGTCACAGTACCATTACGGGTCCATTTCGACACCTCAAAGAGTTACATTAACATCCTGGACGTTGCTGTGAGGAACAAGTGTTGGCGACGGAGATTGGAAACAGATGCAGGCAGTAGCACAGACACCTCTTTAATGCCTGCGTTATGCTTCGTCGCACAGCGGTGCCCCGTGCGCCAAAAATAACAGAACAACAAGCTCACGACGTGCCGTGGATGCGATGCGCTGTGAGCTTGTAGGTCTGCTATTTTCGACGCGCAACACTGCCGTGTGGCTGAAGTATGAATCCGGTTTTAAGAGTGGCGATGTCATTGGAGGGGGGGGGGGGGGGTAGAAATTACAGGAGGAAACCCAAACTGTTTTAGCGAGAGGCTGTTTTGCTCTCTGTTGATCTAACGGGAGCTATTATAATCATTCAGCGTGAAACTTTCTCAGACGGCAGCCATTAGCAGGACTTTCCCCCCACACGCTCTCTCTCACACACACACACGCACACGCACACACACACACACATGCTGGTCCCAATCTCAGTGGGGGAAATAAGCTAAATACATTTACTTAAGTACTGTACTACTTTTGAGGTATTTGTACTTTACTTGAGTATTTCCGATTTCCAATACTTTTACTTCTACTCCACTACATCTCAGAGCCAACATTTTTACTTTTACTCCACTACAATTATTATTTGAAAACTTTAGTTACGAGTTACTTTAGATTTTGGGTATTGAAGCTCACAATGCGATTTTTGTCTTTAGACGTTCTGCCTAATGAGTACTTTTACTTGTAGTACTCTTTTAGTAGTCTTCTGCTATAGACTAAAACTATTTTAGTTTTAGTCATAGTCTTTTGTACAAATTCAAATAGAACCAAATGGACCCGCATTTGTACACTCTCAGGGTTAAATTAATATTGATTTTACAATTATAGATTGGGAGAGATAGAAATGCAATTAAATGGGAGGTCTGTAGACTATTGCATGTCAAACTGGGGGAGTGGCGGTCCTTGAAATTAATCGGGTTGAGAATCACTGCTAGAGCCATAAGAATCTTCTTATGGGGGTCCCTGGCATATCATCTCAAATGGGATCCTTGACATGAAAAGGTTTGGCTCTACTCCACCCGTATGGACTGTGTGTTCATGTTTACTGCGTTGCTGCTATGGCAACTGAACTATAAAGTGTCTAGAGAGTGTGCATATGCAACTTAGTGGAAAAGGTAAATAAAGGTAAAGGTTGCATTCGTACACACTGAGTTCCATGAACGCTTAAGGATTTTACAGTGTGTTGTATACTGTCTAGTCCCGACTCCCTAGGGCTGAGCAATATGGCCAAAATATAACCATACTTTTGACCAGATGTCTCAAGATATTGTGACTATCGTACATAGCTGGTATGACATACTGTAGCCTTTATAAAATAAGAATTAAGTGACCAGGAATAGAAACACTTAATGCATGCATGCCACATCGTATTGCAATATCGATATCTAGTCTCATAGATATATAGATACAATTTTTGTATCATTGTATCACACACTACCTATACCTATATAATACTGATTATGATTCCCAGCCCGATTATTTAAATTCCCTCCCATCTGCCTCCAAATTACAGTGTTCGACTGGCGTGCGACTTCCCGTTGTCTGAGCGAGACAGTATGCTCTGCCCTCTTGTTTACCAGTGTTTCCGTCGACTAATACTAAGACGAAAATGTTCGTCGACCTTTTTTCACTGGCGAAAACTAAATGGAAACTAAATGAAAACAAGCTATGATGACTAAAAGTAAGACTAAATATATTGACAATTTCATCAACAAATAAAAACTAGACTAAAATGTTAGGAAGGGACTAGTGGACAAGAGATCCAGTATAAATAAAAGACAAGTCATTTTACACTTTGTTTCATGCTGAAAATAGTGTAAAATCAGTCATTACGACGGCATCAAGGCCTGCCAAAATACATTTTAGTCGACTAAATCAACTAGATTTAGTTTACTAAAATCTTAAGATATTTAGTCGACTAAAACTAGGCACATTCCAAGTGACTAAAATGTGACTAAAACTAAATGAAGTTTCATTCCAAAGACTATGACTAAAATAGAAATTTGCTGCCAAAAACAACACTGTTGTTTACAGCTGTGTGTGTGTGTGTGTGTGTGTGGCTGGCTGCTGGTGGTGTTTGGCTTTGCTCTCCTGCAGGCCCAGCGACGACCGACACCCCACGGTGACCGCCGACGGCACCGTGGACGACCTGGCCCAGGCCGTGGACCTCCTCCTCAGCCAGAGAGGACACTGAGGACGCGTCGACATGCCTTACGGGCTTACGCTGGTCATTTTTTGACATAACGAATATTAACAGAAACCGAGCTAGCCCTAAATGTATAGAACGAGTGCCGTGGTCCTCACAGTGGGTTGATGCGTAGACATAGAAAGGTAGACGCCTCGTAGATGCTCTCAAGTGAGGGCAAGCCTCCTGCGTTGGTGCCAAGGAACGGTGAACGGAAGGGACCTGAGTCGCGTGACCGGATGCTGGGGATGCGCCATATAACGGCACACTTCCGCCCCTCTGTGCAACACTGGTCGCTCCAATGAATTGTGGCGGACGAATGAGGCGTCTACCTTTCTATGCCTCTGGGCAGCGGGACCTTCGGGGGTTCCTTGGGTGGTCCAAATGGACCATCACAGGTCTAACTCTGAGAGGTTTACACTCTGAGAGTTATGGGGGTCCTTGAAAACCACTGTACTGGCAGACTCCTAATGTGCCATAGTGTCATAGTAAATCAGAGTCATATACATATTCTGAACAAAACCTGGAGACTGACATTCGGTAATTGGGTCTTTATATAATATGTAAAAACTAAATCTAAAATTATTGTGTGGACACTGGCAGTATGTCATGACTCTAGCCAGTTTTTGGGCACGTCGTATTAAAAAAAGTTAAATCTACAAGCTCACAATACATGGCATTGTGCTGTGTTATGACCTGGCAGATAAGCTATTTTTGGTGCTTTTGTGTCACACTGTCGTATGACAATGTATAAAATAGGACAATGTTTCTGCCCAAGAGCAATAATGACATGCTATTCCCTTGGTATGGAAATAGATCCTTTTTCTGAAAGAAAGGATATAGAATCTTCTTGAACGCTATAGAATCGTACAGTGCTTTTTCTGTCTGAAAATAATAGACCTCATCAAATAACATACTTCATGAAGTTCATGTTTACACGAAATGCGACTAATACCATGACCTTGTGTGGGCGGACATTCAAAAGGAGAGAAGAATGGAGGTGTCGGGATCGAGTGCATCCTTATGTGTCAACTTGTTTGTTTGGGCTGCAACCATCAATCATTTTCTTAGAGATTATTCTATCGATTACTTTTTTTGATTAATCACAGAAGCGCTTTTTTATAATACAAAATATTCATAGAAACAAATGAACAAAAACAATGCTCAGTGATTTTCTTTATTATAATCGACTAAATCGATCAATTTGATTAACAACTTAAGTCCTATTGTCTTTGTCAATGCCGTCGCACAAAAATACAGGAAATAGCCGATCTAGGTCTGCTATTTTCTGTATTTCGATTATCAATTTTTATTTATATATAATCGTTTACATTGATGTGTTTGATTCTGTTGCACCCCTAGGAGGTACCGTATTATACTGCATCAGTCGGCAATCCTGTCTCTCCCATCTGAATCTAGGAATGCACAGATAAATTAAATGTAGCTGTCTATTTTGTGACTCACTATAATGTGCAATCTTTAATACGGTAATAAGCAAGTAAGAGCATGCTCAACCTTAGTACACAGTTAGTGGCTGGAGACGTTTAGGTAAGCACTCAAGCTGCAAGCACTTGCCTAACCATATTTGTAGAGTATTAGAAGCAGAGAATAATGCATTATTGATTGGCATGCGAGCTACTTTAACAACCTTTGTCTCCTCTTAGTAGATTTGTTTAGCTAAACCCTTGTTTTAACCTGGTTAGAGGCATTGTTTGTTTTATTTTTGTTTTTTTGAAGGGCTTATTGTCTCCAAGCTTTGAGTTAAACACAGCCTTGGCCCACATACTGATGAATATGTGAACAGCTGCTCCTTTTGCTGAAACAAGTTATTGGAAAATGGGAAGTAAGCGGAGCTCATCGATGGTGTGATGATTTACTCTGCTCCTTGAGCTCTGAAAACAAACATTACAAGAATAAAACGAGTTCTCTTTATCACCTGGCTGTGGTGTCATAAATCTACAACACTCTCCAGTCTCCACTTTATCTGATCCACTTGTAGTGAAGGTAGTTTAGGATTTTTGATGAATTAACAGTTTATTTCTTGTGTAATTGCTAATGAATTATTAGAAAGTGCTACGCTATTGACTATTGACTGTGAAGTTCAATAAAGTGACGACACTAAATGAATGCCTTGATTGAATGCTATTAGTCCATGCCAGTTGGCTTGTTACTGCCCCTGGAACTGGGGCAGAACAACAAGCCCTGCTCCACTGTTGCCCCCAAGGTTTTTCATTGTACCAAATGGATTCGCCCAGAACAAAAGAACATTGCCAAGTGATTTATTGGGGCCTTTCTGGTTCAACTCACCATTAGCTGACACAAGCATGAATTTTATTGGCCAATTAAACTTAATGAAATGCTACAGTGTGTTATGAAACAGTCTCTCTGCTGGGTCCAGTCGTAATCCCGGAGTACCACTCCCACTTTCTGATTGTGAAATAAATATTAATGCATGCAGCAAAGCGCTAGCAGCTGTTAATCACTGTGGTGTCCACCAGTCGAAGGGCTTCCACCTAGTTTGACCCATGTTTTCATCCATTATGTTATTGGACATCGATGGTGATGCATGACAGTGCAGCTACACATGCAATCAGTCAGCCCTGCTTGAATCAGAACCGTGTTGTTTTTCCAGTTCATGTTGGGGCACAGTGGCTGAACTAGGTCGCTGCTTTCAACATGTATACTATAGTATATAGGCACACCTTCACTAAACACAGCTAGTTCAATCAGCTGGTTGTTAGACAGACATGCACACATAAACACACCCCAGGGCTCGATGACTGACACACACACACACACCCACCTCTTGGACTGGATTCAAGGTCATCCACCCATTTCACACAAGAGCAAGTACAAATTACTGCCAGTATTTACTATTTTGCTATTTTTTACATATTTTACCACTTTCAACCTGGCATCCGGATTTGGGGCATGTCATATGTGAAAATGTTAACTTTTAATCATACAATTTTGAGCCATTTTTAGAACAACTGCTTGGCAGATCTACAAGTTCACAGTGTGTCGTGAGCTTGCAGATCGGCTGTTTTCGCTACGTATACAGGGGTACCGTGGCCTTTTGACTTGCTTATTGGTGTGCCTGCTGTCTATATAGGGCACAACAATTTTAGAAAAAACCCACAGGTATAATATGCCAAAACTAGGGAAGCCAGGTTAGCTAACCGGTAACCGCTGTACTCTTGTTGGCGTCCACGACGTGTATCTGTTTCCGAAGACTTCTTCCGGACAGCCAGGTGAACTGCTTCAGTTGCTATTATTCTCTCTTTAAGTGCTAGAAATTGATTAGTGCAGCCGGAGACTGAAGGGAGAGGGTTGCCTTTCAAATAACAAAGATGACCTCATTTCAGCAGACAAGTCTGGACATGTTATGTATGACCTCAATGCTCTCAAGCAAGGCTGTCCGCCTGGTCAAAGTGAACTCACATGTTTATCACCTTTTATCAACACCACTGTGTCCAGGGATTCTCAACCCTTTTCATTTCAAGGACCCCCACTTTGATATGCCACAGATAATAGCATTTATTCTGGGACCACATTCTACACTGTACACTCAAATAATCTAGTGCTTATTTAACTCTGAGAGGTTACAAATAGTCCATTTACAGATACGGGTCCCATTTGGACCGCCCGAACTCGATGTTGAGAAACAGCAAGTGGGCGTTGCCGCCCTCCCTACACTGCTGTGTGTTGATGTACAGAATCGTGTCATTCAAGGTCATCGGAGTTTCTTTGGTGGGCAGAACACAATGAAAGGCCTGTATGCAAGAACTTACACAAAGCAGCAGCCTTTTGGATTAATTTCTTACCATAGCTAATGTTCAATGTCACAGTGAAAGCTCTCAAAGAACCAATATCGTGCGCTCGCCTTTGAAATGTTATTTCCGGTGCGTTGGGGCGGAGGTTCCAATCCCTACCTTTTTCTGGATCATGGCCCACTTTGAAAATCCCGGAAATTTGTTTGCACCGAAGTGCCACGTTTAAAAGAGAATTAAAGAAAGCTTTCTTACAGTAAATGTATTTGTAGTTACATCCCCACCAAAGAGGTCCAGGTGTTTTGTGCAAAAGCGCATTATTGGCTATTTCTCCTACCATAAGCCTGGGGTTGGGTTGTTTAGTTGTTTAGTGCCAATTCGCTTATTTCCATCGCTCATAAATTATTTTCTTTGTATATATCCTCTCTTCATGATGTAAATAGCATCCCAAGCGGCACACTTCACTACTTATTTCGATGGAAATAAGCGAATTGGCACTAAAACCCAACGCCCCATTGAGGGCTTATGGCAGGGGAAATAGCCAATAATGTGCTTTTGGACCTCTTTGGTGGGGACGTAACTACAAATAAGGGTAAGAAAGCCTTCTAGTCCGAAATTCTCCTTTAATCTTGGTGTTTGCCAATTATTTGGGGCCCCACTTGCATACGCTACTGTATGTCCTCCTGGCCCTCATGGTTGGGAACCGCTGAGTTGAGGTACACTTACAGTATTCATGTATCTACTGCTACAGTCTGAGCATAACATTGTTATGAGTGTTTGAGAAAGTGCCTCTCTCCCTTCCTCTCCAACCTGACGTCACTAAGCCGAGGAGTTCATTATTCCACATCATGTTGATTGACACCTCAGGGACACTGAATCCTGTCACACAGGAGGGGATGTAGCTCACTGACATGTCTGTCGATATCGTACGGTCCTAGCATGCTCGTACCGAGTTGTCATTTTCTGTATTATTAGTTCCTCGCACATGAACCTCAGCGACCCTATACTGGGCATGAGGTGAACATTAAGGCTAAAATAACAATTCGACAAGCTGGAAACACTTTGCAGCTCACAATAGCTGATCTGCACTTTGTAGTAGATCTATTTTGGTTTTTAGATGCGTTTGATGTACAACAAAGTATGTAGGGTTTCAAATGTGTTTAAAATTGGTGTTTTCCCACACAGCAAAGCTGTACCTTACTGTATAGAAAAGTCAACTTGAATGTGCCTTATATTGGTTTATTTTACAAGACATACTTGAATACAAATCCAAAGCCAATATGATGTTTTTCACAGCATGAATTCCACGGTTGTGGAATTTTAATTTGTTTCTATACCGGCATGCTTTTCTTTCTCTTCAATGAATTAATGATATATAAACGTGGATAAAGTCAACATTTCTTTTACAAATTAGGCCCCTTATGCCCCAGGCGTGTCTGAGGAGTGGGAAGTCGAGGCCCCTGCAGTGTGTCTCGGAGCCAACCGCCATGTACATACAGTATGTTCATGATGTCATCTGTTTGCATTTGGGTTCTTGTTACACCGCGTGCACACACTGCTGCTCTTGTAGCGCACCTGCGTTTACACACCTCAACGGCCGCCAGCTGCCGCGCGCTGCGCTACGCTGCACTTCACCTTGAGCTGTCATCTCCGCCCAGCCTGGGCTCTTCCTGTTCCAAAGGAAATGGCGTGTCAGCTGACCAGACACCCACCCAACCACCCACCCACCCGCTGGCTGCACACCTGCGTCTCGGATTCCACCGCTATCTGTGGGAACACGCACTTTTTGTTTTGATTGCAGCGACGCGTTATTTGCGCCGGTCGGGGCACCACCCCTCCCTTTTGTGTGTGTGTGGAGCAATAATGGTCCATGGTGGAAGCATTAGTCACTCGATTCCACCTCCGTTTCATCACTGTCCTTCCCTCATGTGGCGGCTTTGACGTGAAGGGCACGCAAGTCTACAGCGGCAGGAGGAGGATTCTCCGAAAATGCTTCGGTTTTGGGCTGGAGAGCAGACCCCCCCCCCCCCCCCCCCCCTCCCCTCCGATTCTCTCCGCCCTTCTCTGCTTCCCACTCCATCCCCACCCCCCCTTCCCCCTCAGTGTCTATACAAGCAATCTGTCTCAGTTCTCACAGAGAGCGCTCTGTACTCTCGCTAACATGAACTCGAGCGTCACAGAACACCCCTCGGGGGACGCGACCCCTGCACAACTGTCCACTGAAGCCTGGGAGGCTTTATGCCCCCAAGACACAGAACCGTGACCCTGTGATGTCATCCCCGAGTGTGTGTGTGTGCGTGTGTGTATAGTTTAGGGTGACTGGGTGGTCATATGTCTCCATTTAGTGTATACTATCTGTCCAGGGGAGAGAAAAGACTGTCTGCAACAGGTTGGGGAGGCTTATGTCTGGAGCAGAGCTGGCCTGAGATCTGACGCCCTGCCTAATACAGTGGGGGCTGGGTGCTCTCTCTCTCTCTCTCTCTCTCTCTCTCTTGTGAAGGTGTTCTGTTGCCTTTTGTGAAACCAGCCAGTCAGAGCACTCACACTCCAGATCCTATAATCCCCACGCTGCAGGGACCCCCCTCCACCCCCCAGTCTGAACTCAACTGAGCATGTGTCTGTTTAACTACTAAGGGCTTGAGGAGTTCTACACCTTGACACATTTCATGCTGCCGGGGTGTGAGGCATGCAGCTGCCCAGACATGACACCGGCTGAACCTTTCAAAATGAGTTGTGTCACATTTTTGTCATGCAGGAAGAAATGTCGTGCAGAGAGAGAGAGAGGGTGGGGTGGGGTGGGGTGGGGAGGTGTACAATGTGAGAGAGAACAATCGGGCCGGTCTGTGTTTTAGCACCCACCTACAGTGTGCAGAGTTACAGTGTAGAATATCACACATTGAGCTCTTCGTGCAGACTTTCAGAGAAGCTTAAGGTGAAGTAGGCCGTTGTGCAACCAGGCCCATGGTAACCCATGGAAACGGCTAACATTGCAGCTCCGTGGTTCCTAGAAAAAGAAAAAAAAGGGGCTCACACGACACTCGCTCGACTGGAAATGTTTTGTGGCCGGGTTAGTGTGCTGGTGGAGTGTTTTTCACATCGACCACATGAGAGCTACCGGTCGGGGCCTAACCACAGCTAGCTAGCACTTATAGGGACTAACCAAAGGCCTCTTGCATTCCGTTTCATATGTCACGCTGCTGTTTGATCTGGTTTTGTTTGTTACCGTGACACAGAAAGTTGTCGTGATCGGCTTGTGATAAGGGAAGATAATGTTCATGATCATCAAGACATCTTCACGTTGGGTGTGATGTAAAGTATTTAGTGAGACGGGATGTTATGGAAGTGCAGTGGTCCTCAAAGTGGGTTAGGGACCCTTTGTCTCCATGTGTACACTCTGGGAGTCAGGACCTAACAATAGGCTCTATGCACATATAACAATTTTGGAAATAACTCTTCCTACTTTCCGGGACTCTTCCGACTTCCTCCACATTCTCGGGTATTACTGATGATACTAATGAAGGCTCTGTTCCATTCTGGCCAAACAGAGTCAGGGTGCTGTTATTGTGCATGTTGGCTCGCTGTAAACACTCTGCTACACCAGTGGGTCTCAAAGTCTCCAAATGGCCCCTACGGGTCGGGTGTGTTCCAAATGGCTCCTAAGGGGTTGGGTGCGTAACTCTGAGTGTACAGTACTGTTATGGGGGTCCTTGCAATTAAAAACTGGAACAGAACCTTAATTAGCATCATGGGTAACACCTGTGAAGGAAGTCTGAATGAGGCCCCGGAAGTAGGACGAGTTATTTCCAAAATGGTGTATGTGTGCACAGAGACTATTGGAGTCCCAGAGATGGTGTCAAACAGAGGTCTGTACGTGGTCGTCTGACGCATAATGAAAGTGGGGCCTCTTGACCTTTTACAAAAAAAAGTTTGAGAACCACTGACTGACGCAGGGCATGGCCAGGGAGCACAGCGAGGGTGACCGGCAGCACGTCAGCGTGCTGCGTAGCAGCGACGCTAGACAGACAGACAGACAGGCGTGCTGCACAACAGAGCGTGACATGCCCCCTCCCGTTCAGCGCCTATCTTCTCAGAGAACACTAGCGCCCTTTCATTTCTGTCACTGCTGCTTGAAGGGTGGGTGGATGGATGGGTGGGGGGTCTCTCTCTCTCTGTCTGCCTCTCTCTCTCTCTCTCTACAGCAGCACGTTTACAAGGGTGCTGTTTACCCGGTTTCTTCTCAACTCATTAACCGAACGCGGTTTATCCGCTGAAAAGAGCCTCCTTGTGTGAACTATATACTAGGCCGCTCTGTGACAGTGCAGAGAGGGACCTCACTGTGTGTGTGTGTGTGTGTGTGTGTGTGTGTGTGTGTGTGCGACCATACAGATAACCCAAAGACGATGGCATAATCCAATCCATTACAAGAATACATTGGCCTTTTAGGCAAGTTTAAGCCCACAATTATTGCTTTGTGTGGTATTTGAGCCCCGGGTGTACTGTGTCAGCCCCGATCCTCAAATTACGCTGCCGGTCTCTTAATGAGGGGGACTTTCTTTCTCTCCTTTGCTGGCACCTCACGCACGCAGAAGAATGACTGACATGGCTGCAAGTCTGAACCGCCGCCGTGGTTCAAAACGCCCCTAGAAAGCCCTTTTTTGCGATATTAAAGCTATACTGGAACGGTGGGGGCGCACACACACACACACACCCGAAGACAATGTAAAACCGCCTGTTCACACAACAGGCCGTGGTGGAGGGGAGCCAGGGAAACTGAGCGCCACCGCACCACTAGCAGCAGCGACGGCGGCGGCAACAGCACTGACACATGGCCCACATTCACAGCCGCCTCCCACGTCACTGTGTGCTCCTCCACAGGAGGAAAAAAAAGACCCTTTTGTTTTCCCCCGAGCCCGGGGAGAGAGAGAGAGAGGGAGGTCTCTAGGGGTGAAGCGCCGCTCAAACTCCGCCATTCCACCCGCCACTAAGAAGAAGAAAAAAAGAAAGAAAGAGAAAAGAAAGGGGGGAGAATTAGGGGGGGGGGGGGGGGGGGGGGTAAAGCGTGGACCGGACTTCCCAACTCGGGGCCTGCTGTCGTCCCTGCTTCAGCACACAAACACAGGGCCGTCAGAGTGTGTCCGTCAGGGGCCCTCACCATGTCACTGCTACTACTGTTTGTGGTTGTCTTTTCCTGGCGGCCTAATTGGGTCAGCGTGCATTGTTGTACCGGGGACATCACTCACAATGACCTTGCTGTTTATCCTCAATACACACATTATGCCCAAGGCCCATACACTCGGCAGGCACCCCCAAATTGTGCTGACGACGAGAGACGCATAAATAATGGGATAGATTGCAAACGGACACATTTAAAACTGTGTTTTATTTGTATAGAAATATGTTCATGTTCTTATACATAGCTTTTTGTAGTTATAAATTGTAAAAAGAAAGAATATTAACGCTATTAGCATTGCTAAGGTTTTTCTCTCGAACAACAGAGGGAGAGTAGATCTCTCGACAAGCCCCGGTGTTATTGTGTGAAATGTTTTAGCTCGTCAATATGCTCTGCGACCGTGCACACGCCGCCGCCCGTCGGTTAAGAGCCAAACAAGGGGCTCTAATGGACAGTAACTCTCAAAGAAGTCTCCATTTGTGTCATCATGTTACCCATCATGTACTATACTGAAGAACGTCAGCGAAACATTCACTATTATTCCTAGTGCAGAGAATTTATACAAGCCTGCTGTGTATTCTCTCCATATACCTATAGTACAAAGTCAGGTAGTCAGGCTAGAACAGAGAAATGCTTCAAGACCCCCCGGCCGGCGTACAGTTCCTTCACTCCCTCCCCCCGAAACACTCAACTTCCCTGTTCTCCTGAGATGAGGCCGACATACGGCACAGGGGTAAGGGGTGGGGGGGTGGGGGGGTGTTGGTAGCTTCCAAACTACAGTAAGTCCCCAGTGGGGCCCCTGGGGTGGGAGGGGAGAGGGGCCCACAAAAGCTCCTTATCAGTCTCTCCTTCAGACAAAGTCGAGGCAAGTGCTGGGGCAATCCCGCATTAGCTATCTACTTGCTTTGTCCTTTTCCCCCCCCCCTCCAGACTCTTAAGCGTGGTTTTACCTACTGTAACCGCCCTATAGCGATCGACTTTCACAGTCCAGTCCCCTCCGTCCCGTCCCCCCACCAGAGAGGAGGAGGACGGGGTCAGCTCAGTTTCTCTCGATCTGCTCGATGTCCAGCTCGCCTCCCAGCTGATACATTTCTTTCCGGGTGCTGCACAGCCCCGCCCACAGGGGCTCGTGTGCCTTCCCATTGGACGATGACACGGCCGAGGTGTCGCCCACGGACGAGCCCCAGTCGTCCAGCTCCTCGATGGTGAGGTCCTCCGTGGCGACCTCGTCGTCGTCTTTGGTGCCGCCGCTGCTGGGGGGCAGGACGACGTCCTCGGCTCCCTGCTCGCTCACGGACGAGAAGTCCGAAGTCTCGCATTGGCCGCCGGCGCTCCTGAGAGTGTGCGTGGCCTGGCTCGATGGAAGACCGCCGTCTTCGCCGTCCGTGATCCCGGGACAGCTGAGGCTGTGGAAACTCCTCAGTTTCTGCGGAGAGAGAGAGAGAGAGAGAGACACAAAGGACAGGCGGATCAGATTTAAGCGTTTTCACGTGCTTCCCCGGGAAGAGACGGGCGAAACGTTCCGTTGATGACCCAACACTAAGTACACGAGTACAGTGAGCAGCCTTTCCCAGTCCCTATTGTGTCTGTTGGCAGTTTCTACTAATGGTGTCCATGGTGACGAAACATTTGGACATAAAATACATATTTGTTCCTCCGTCTAGATTGTTGCCAGTGACATCACGTCCTCCTCACTGGGACAGAGTCCACGGCTAACCACACGGCCATCTTTTTTTAATACAATTGCTCTACTGTGCTCGTAGTACTGTATATGAGAAAGCAGTATACTGAATACACAGCAGAGCACGCATGTCCACACACACACACACACACACACATGAAGGAACGAAGAACAGTACAAATTTAGCCTGTCATTACACACTGGAACAACTGTTGGTCGTGAGGACGAGAGAGGCCATCTGAACAAAGTGTACAGAATAACCGTGGTCTTCAGAGGGAACCCGAGTGGCCCTGTGGGCAGATATCCAGAGGACGGAACATCACTCATGTCAAACCTCGTCGGGCCTGCCGGGGCCGGCCACCGCCTGCCGCACAATGGACGCCATACATCTGGGGGGAAGCCCGAGTAGCAGTATAACCCCCCTCCTCCCCCCCTCCGGCAAATCCACATGTGCCCGGCGCGGCCGGCCTGCAGCAGCAGGCGTGAATCGAGGCAACCGCGACAGCTGGACTCTGGCCGGACATGAGGCTGTGCCTGTGTTACGGAGACCAGCAGGGCCGTGCATTCGTGGAATAGACGCAGCAGCAGCAGCAGCTGTCACCCATGCATGCCTGACCGCTGCACTCTGTGGAGAATAGAGCCTCTATAAAAGCCTCCACGATGGACGGCTCTTATGCAACACCTTAGTAACGGGGGAGTGATGGGAGTTCACATGGGCTGCAGCAGCAGCCCAACATGAACAGGAGTATGGTGTAAAGTAACTATAAGTAGTGCATGTACAATTTTGCTGTAGTTAAAGCACAATTTTGAGGTATTTGTACTTTACTTGAGTATGTTCAATTTCCAGTACTTTTTCTTCTACTCCACTACATCTCAGAGGCAAATATTGTACTTTTAGACTTTGTAGATTTTGATTATTATTACAAACTTTTTAGCAAAAGGCCGATGCACACCTCAGAAGGCTAGTGACAGGTGCGTAGGGCAATAAAGCATATACTTAAAAAAGAAAAAGAAACTTGCCAAAAATGTTGCTCTTTATAGCCCAAAGAGAAAAAAAAATGGAAAGTTTCTGACAGTGTCAGAAACTTGTTTTTCAAAGAAACTTTTTTGATTATTATTACAAAACATACACTGTATAGCCCTGTGTATACAGTATATATTTCGGCCATAGACTCATTGTGAGCTTGTGGATTTGCTGTTTTCAAAAGATTTCTCTGTATTTGAAAACTTGTCTTGTCTTGCATAATGAGTACTTTTTAACTTTTAAGTACACTTTAAGTACATTTTTATGCCAATTCGTTTGCACTTTTCCTCAAGTACGTAAGAATTCCAGACTTTTACTTCAAGGGGGGTCACTAGCACTGTGTTCACTCAGCTCAGGGTTAGTGTTGAAGGAACGTAGGGCTGAGGGAACACTGATACACTCAACATAGCGTACATGTGCGTTATTGGTCATCTACAGATCAAGCCCCCCCCCCCCTATACATCAACCGGGGGGGGGGGGGGGGGGGGGGGGGTTTGGGGCTTGATCTGTAGATGTGCACCCTTTCCCACACACACCCCCGAGATGACTACAGAGCTCGCTAAACTATATAAGCAAGGATAAGGGGAGAGGGGACAGTGGAAACAACCCCCCCCCCCCCCCCCCCCCAGCAGTCAGAAAGGGCCTCTGCATCGGGGCTGCAGATCAAAGGAGCCCAGCTGTTGTCCTTGGCACGACGCAAAGCGGGCACATTCATCAGCGCTGTGCAAGCAGCGCACAGCCAACGCCACTGGCTGACCCAGTCCAATGACTCCTAGGCTCCACAGAGAGAGAGAGAGAGAGAGAGTCACCCACTCCAATGACTCCTCCACAGAGAGAGAGAGAGAGAGAGTCACACACACCCTGGGAGCCCCAACTTGATGAAGTCCATGAATGGTCTGGCTTTAACAGAAACAATAATGTCACCAGAAAAATGTGTTCGGATTGGATAAACTGAATACGTAAATGAAATCAGGTGGATGTCGGGGACACGGGATCCTCGTGGGAACGCCGTGACTTCGTGTCGGCCAGCCCGTGACGTAATTTACTGTATCTATGACGTCAGTCGTCTGTGGTGTGTCATTATGGATCCCACTGCAGCTCTAGGCAAACCCCGCTGTGATTGACAGTTCTCTTTTTTTTTTTTTAACTATGCCTAAACGTAACCCTAACCATTAGCCTAGCCTCACTAAAACTAAACCTAACCCTAAATAACCCCGGGCGTTTGGGGTGTTAAAGGAGTAGTGCTGCAGGTTTACAGCTCTGTGGCACCTATGATCCCCTTCCTCCTAGTGTAGCAACTAGCAAGGTGAAACGGAGGTTTACAGATCTGTGGCACCTCTGATCCCCTTCCTCCTAGTGTAGCACGGTGAAACGGAGGTTTACAGATCTGTGTTCCTCCTAGCGTAGCACGGTGAAACGGAGAGCCCGGCTGAAAGGCACCTCAACCATAACGACCTTGACGCTCACGTCAATAAAAAGCTTATCAATAGCTCATGAGGCCACAGTTGTGGCGGCAATCCACCCCAGCGAGCTGAATTTACAGAAATCAATATCTCTTTACCCTACACACATCCCCCCCCCCCCCGTCCCCCCTGCGCTGCGATCCATAATTCCCCCCCCCCCCACCACAGCTGCTCCACTTCCTGACATTCAGAGAGCCACAGCGGGCCACACGCAGGGTAGCGGTTTCGTCCCTGGGTAAAAGTACACCGCCACGGGGCAACGTATCGGCACTTCGCCGTGTCATTGGTGTGGACAGGAGGACACTTTAGAGACGAGACTCAGCAGTGTGATCAATCTTTGAACAGAGGGGGTGACTTTGGGGGAGAAGTGGGAAGCACGATGCGGCACTTCCTTGTGCTCGTGCCTCATTTATATACGTATAGTTGTGCGCGAGCATCGTGCCGCCAAGGATAGCTGATCTATAAGCCAACAGGCAACTCTGCTTGGTGCCTTGCATGGTTTCCGTCGCCATCGGTGTATGAATGTGTGTGTGTGAATGGATGAATGAATGTAATGCACAATCTATGTAAAGCGCCTTGGATAAAGGCACTATATAAATGCACCATTTACCATTTAGTGCGTCGCGTTGGCGACACATGGTGAGCTTGTAGATCGGCTATTTTTGGCTCAAGGTGGCGAACAGCTGCCGGACAAAGAAATGGTGGTCTAATATTTGAGTAGTCCACTGATCTTGGTCCACTGCTGGCTCCCTCTGAACTGTGTTGCGGGTGAATGCTTTACAGTTCTGTACTTTTAAACTTCCTGGGCTCGCTAAAAGCCAAGCATGGTACAGTCGTTCAACCGTCAGGCCAGAAATCCCCCTTTGGTTTGGCCACTATTTGGGCCAGGAGGACCTTGGCGAGTCATTTTCCCCACAGCTTGCCTCAAAACCAGACCCACTTGAAGGGAATTGAATGGGGGGGGGTCTTTCGGACAATACAAAGCGGGGCCTGAGGTCTACTAACTAAAGGCAAATCAGAATATTTCAAATGTACTACTAAATACAAACGCCATCTTGGTTTCAAAGGCAGGAGTCTCCGCCCGCCGCAGCGCCACGGGGATCTGAAGCACTGTGATGGTGGAACAGCAGGCAGGATGGAACCAGAGCTAACAAACTCAAAGACCCCGAAAGAGGTTTCCTCTGTGAAAATATTGACGTTGCCACATCGAAAAAGCCTGTGTCTTCACGCTGACCTCCTCCCTATTTTGGTGTGTGTGTGCGTGCGTGCGTGCGCGTTGCTGCTCGATGTGTCACGCCAACACTGTTAAGACGTCGCTGAACTCTGGGCGACTTTAACAGGAGGGCCAAGTCCAGCCGTGTGTTTATGACCCAGTCAGTGAACGTGTGAAACATTACTGTGTCGGTGTGTGTGTGTGTGTGTGTGTGCGCTTATGAGGCAGAACAGACACAAGCCTGCCAGGATGTGCAGCCAGGACAGGTTTGAGGTTTGCCGTGTTTGAAAGATGGGGTTCACTTCAAAATGTGGACCGGACTCGACTGAAGTTCCCTGGCTTGGTGAAAAGTACAAGGGGGAAGATCAAGTGCAATATTCTGAGCCAATCCCCACAGCACCGTCCCTTTGTGAACGGAACTCATCCGTCGCGTAACGTTAACCGAGCCCTCTGCTGACACTGTGGATCTCAATAAACCATTAGTTGCTCCAGCAACACAAATCATTGAAGGGCATGCTTTACCCCTCCCTCTCTCTTTCTCTCCTATTCGGCAAGTGTAAACACACACACACACACACACACACACCCGCATAAAGGAATGTGACCCAGAAATGGCCTGCATGACAGATCACATTAATTTAATGATAGCGCCTGCAGAAACACTTTGAGGGTGTGGGAAAGGGGGGGTGGGGTGGGTGGGATGCGTGCGGGTTGTGACACAATATGTGTGACCTTTTGTCGCGTTTGTTTGTTTATCCAACACGGAAGGAACAAATTGCCACAAACCAGCTCTGGCGAGCGAGACTGATTGAGGTACCGGCGTGTCCAGCACATGCATGGATGGACGCAGTGTTGTTTTTGGCAGTAGTCTCGTAGTCTCTTGAATAGTTTTCGTTTGGTTTTAGTCACATTTTAGTCACCTGGAATGTGTTGGTGTTAGTCTAGTTTTAGTCGTCTAAATGTCATGAGATTTTAGTCGACTAAATCTACAGTTTAGTAGACTAAAATGTATTTTGGCGGTGCCTTGATGTTGTCGTAATGACAACGTGTCACAGACGTGCTGTGAGCTTGTAGATCTGCTATTTTCAGCATGCAACCAAGTGTAAAATTACTTATACTGGATCTCTTGTCCACTAGATCTCTTGTCCCCTTCCTAGTTTTAAGCTGTTGATGAAATTGTCAATACATTTAGTCTTAGTTTCAGTCACCATAGCTTAGCTTTCATTTAGTTTCCATTTAGTTTTAGTCAGTGAAAAAAGTCGAGGAACATTTTTCGCCTTAGTTTTAGTCGACAAAAACAACACGTTTCCCTGCAAGCTGCCACTAGTGACCCGAGATGGGTCTGGCCGGCCGCGGCTACACGATAATCCACGACCACGAGATATGGAACTATACGACTACATTATCACATGTCATGGAAAATGACACGTGAAATGTGGGCCAGAAGAGTCAAGACAGACACATGTGGTGAATTATATAACATGCTTATTGCTAAGTTACAGCATTAAATACAGTGTAGTGGCGCCTCAAACGGAACTCATCACTCATCACATGATGCTAAAGGGGATTCACAGCATAATACAGTATAATATACTGTTAAACTTTTAAGGGAACCGAGGGAGACAATTATCCACATCACTGTAGGCTAAATACATGTATTAAACTTAATGACCATGCAGTCAGTGGCATGGTGGAATGGATATGATTCATATTTCGCCTCATGATCATCTACTTGTTTAGTTTAGTTTATTGATCTCGCTCATGGTTTATCACGGATATTTCAAGTTGTCCTTCAGGTATATTGAATAGGTAACCGTCCATATTGACCCTTATACTGTATAGATCTTTAACTCTGGAGAGTGTAAAATGAAAACATCTGCATTACTTAAGTTAATTTGCTATCTCTCCTATGGTACCAACATCAAGCATGGAAATGTGTCGGCCTATATATTCTTTAGTTTTGGCCGGGTCTGCAAGGCTAAGTCCCATCAAATGGTGGCCCGTGGCTCAAGTGCTGAATAAATAATGGGCCTTGATATGAAAAGGATTGAAAACCACTGCTGCTTGATGTATAAAAGCAACAAACACAAGATAAATACCAACCTGGGTCATCTTTGCCAGGTCCAGGGACGGCCGCTGCTTGTGCGTGTCGGCCGGTCTTCTGCGCTTCATGCCGATCTTCTTGTCGTTGAGGACGCAGGGCTGCGAGCGGCTCCGGGCCAAACCTCCCTCATGTCCGCCACGGCGCTCCAGCTCCGGGGTGGAGTCGGGAGAGCTGGCGGGCGACGGGAGGCAGATCTGTTCGTGCGAGAGGTAGAGGGTCTGCGCGGCGGGGGGCTCCGAGGGGAACAGGGACACCATGGAGGAGGCGGTCAGGCTGGTGAAGGCGGAGGAGGAGGCGGCGGGGCAGGCGGAGGGACGCTGGCCGAAGCAAGGCAGCTCCAGGGCGTTGGAGCGGGCGGGCAGGCTGAAGCTGGAGCTCCGCTGCATGGCGGGGAATCCCACCGGCGGGCCCCCGGGGCCGCCGCGCTGCACGCTGCCGCCGCTGTGACACCGCCTCTTCTCCACCGCCGTCCACACCCGCGAGCCCTGGGGCCGCCAGGCGGAGGAGCGGCAGCCGCCCAGCTCGTCCGAGCACGACAGGGAGCGACACTGACGCTTGCTGGGCGGGGCGGTGGAGGGCGACGCGGCCGCCGCCTCGGCCAGACTGAGGTCCTGCAGCAAGGTGGTGATGGCTCCTGGTGGCACCATAGCCGCCGTCTCCAGGCCCCAGTGGGCCCTGGCGGGGCTCTGGTGGTGGACCTCGGTACAGGGCAGGACGTCCCACAGACTCTCCAGGCTGGCCCCCACTGGCCTCTGCTGCTGCAGGGCACAGCCTCGACGCACCTCAGGCCAACGACTCGTCTCTGGAAGCAACAAGTCACGTACAGGCCATTTAATGGAATGAACAACTGTGCTGGACAAAGTACTCAATTTACTCATTTACAAGTGAAAGCTGCATAGTCACAATTTTTGTTAAGGGACACATCTGACAGATAACCAAAGGCGGAAGCATTTTATGCTTTAAGAGTTTGTGGAAAGGGGAAATTGTGTCCTATAAGGCCGGGAGATTCTAGAGGAATGGGGTCACCAAAGGCAGTAGGGTTCATCCTCAATGGAGCATGAAGGTGCACATGCAGCAAATCCCTGCATGCTAATGTTCCAATACGGATTATTATCAAATACGATTAGTTTTGGGGGTGAGAGAACCACTGTGCTGCAGCTACAGGACCTGGAGAAGGCCCACTGACTGCACTTCTGCTCCAGCAGATAGAGGCATCGGAACGGCCATTACACAAAGACAGACTGCTGTGGTTTTCGGTCAGAGCGCCGGTGTCCTTTTTCATTGGCACAGCGTGCGTGGCATTGTGCACTCTGTCTGCACCTGGAGAGGAGAGGAGAGGGCATCCAGGACAAGAATAAATAAAAATCCTCCTCCTCTGCTGGAACCAAGTAGCTGCACACTACAGACCAGCAGTCTCACAGTCACCACCACAGCTGATATGATTGGGGAGAGGGAATGGGACTCCATTTCAGCCCTATGTTATGGCAATGATAAATACTGTGTGTGTGTGTGTGTGTGTGTGTGTGTGTGTGTGTGTGTGTGTGTGTGTGTGTGTGTGTGTGTGTGTGTGTGTGTGTGTGTGTGTGTGTGTGTGTGTGTGTGTGTGTGTGTGTGTGTGTGTGTGTGTGTGTGGTGTCAGTGGGCACGTACGTCTGTTTATACAAGGCCTTTATCAGAGACTTCTCCAGGTAACTGGGTTATCTATTTGCCAGTAACCGAACACTCTACCAGCACCATGGATTGGATATCATGCCTTATTTATTATCTTATTCTTTTTAATACTTATTCTCTCTCTCTCTCTCTCTCTCTCTCTCTCTAATTACAAACAGCATTATCATTATCTGTGTGCTGCCACATCAGCAGCTCCACATTAAGTCGTTCTGTGGGGTGCTGCTGGAGGTGTTGGGTTAGCCAAGTAAAGTCCACCAGCTGCTTAAGATCTGCTTATACTCGTAAAGAGCTAATGGTGAAATTGGACCGCGCCGTGTTCCTTCTGCACAACGACAGGAGGGGCAGGGCTTTATTAGTTTAAAAGAAATGTATATTTAGGTTTTTGAAGGAATTTGTTTTTGTCATAGTTCAGTTGTATTGTATTTTCATGCGTTAATTATTGGTTGCTGGTGTGGTGTGTAATGTTATCTGTAGTCACTTGTTTAAATCTTCGTCTATCCCACTTTGTGTTAAAGAGTGGAGTGATCGTCACACTCATATCTCATTTTGGTTAGGTCGGCTGTGCTATTCAGTTGGTTTCCGTTTGAGTTATTTTGTGTTGACCTATAATTTGTTTCGATAAACTGAAGAAATACTCAAGTCTCCCTGCGTGGGTCTCTCTTGCCAACCAACTCGGTCACTGACAATCTGACACGCAAATATTTCACTACTTGTACCTAGCTGTATATGAGTGAGAGACAAATAAAACACTCATTAATCACTCTGGCCTGTTAGCAAGAACCACCCCTGTATTCAGCTGTCAGTTGTCAGATCCTCCACAAGGCCACGGCCCACTCCTGGCATGCAAAAGGTCTATTCTTCTCCCCTTGTGATAAAAATCCCTGGCTCCAAATGCCATCGACATGGGCATGGCGGAGAACAAAGCCGGTCTGATCAACACCTACTGTGTTAACGATGGGGTGTGTGTGCTTGGAGAGAGGACCTTGCCAGTGTCCGTGCCAAGGTCCAGCCTACGCAAAACGCCATTTATCTCACAACGAGCCACAACGAGTGTCAAGTTCTAAGATTGGTGACTCTTAAAACGTCTACAACTGACAGAATGCGGAGGCGGAATAATAATTAAATTCACTAACCACTTAAGTAAAATAATTAATACTGCAATGCAGAAATTGTACAGGTCCGGTATTCAAAATGTACTTGGGTAAAAGTACAAAAGTATTGGCATCAGAATGTACTTAAAGTACCAAAAATAAAAGTAAATGTATAAAAGAATATCTTTAAAAAAATTGTATAGCTGATCAAATAGCAGAAGTATATGGCGACAAAGTGGTTTATGCATGGTTTTGTAATAATAACAATCTACAAAGTAAAATCACAATATTTGCCCCTGAGATGTACAAGTAACAGTATTTAAAATTGGGAATACTCCAGTAAAGTAAACATTCATCCGATTTGTAGTAAATTTCCACCCCACGTCATACGACAAATAGAGAAAGTAGCCAAGCATTTTCTCCACTCAGGACGGGAACCCCTTTTTGGTGTTTTAAGCATTATGTTATTTATACTGAAAAATAGCAGATCTACAAGCTCATAGTGCGACACAGAGTGCCGCGCTACGAGCTTATAGATCTGCTATTTTTGAGAAACCGTGAAAATGTGGCGCACATTTTTGAATATATATTCTTTCAGAGCTAATGTTTTTAACTAAAATCTTTGCTCCCGGGGGGGTCCCTGGAACAACATGTTTTCTGATGGGGGGTCCGCAGCCGAATACAGATGATTCTGGGGGTCCTTGAGATGAAAAAGGTTGAGCACCACTGTCACAGAAACACAGGTTTTTCAGAAAAGACATTATTTTAGAATTGGCCTCAGGCCTACTGTAAATGGGTTAACTACCGTACATGCCCAAAATAGCGACGGCGGGTTCGTGGCAGTTAAAAGGGCATTCGGTAACAAGGTGACGACATGCCGACACCTCCCGCAGGAGCGCCGTGACTAATTCTAAGCTGTTAATTAATACGATAATGCACATTAATCTTGATGGGAGCACCTGTTAGACATGTTTGGCATAATAACATGCCTGGCCCAGGACCAGACACAGCGGGGAGAGACAGGAAATGGAATGGGTCTGAATAGGTGACACTGCCACCAGTGGTGGAGAGTAAGTAAATAGATTTACTTAACCCATTTTGACCTGAGAACGATTCTACAAATGTCTTCTAAATTCTGACAGTTTTCTGAAAAAACACATGTTTCTATATGTCAGTGGTTCTCAAACATTTTCATGTCAAGGACCCCCAAGATTATATGTAATTGGCCGCTGACCCCCATCTGAAAATATGTTGTTCCAGGGACCTTCCCAGAAGCAAAGATTTGAGTTAAAAACATTCACTGTGAAAGAATAAATATGCAAAGATTTGTGCCACATTTTCACGATTTTTCAGAAATAGCAGACCTACAAGCTCGTAGCGCGGCACTCTGTGCTTGTAGCTTGTAGATCTGCTATTTTTCAATAGCTAAAGTATAACAGTATAAAAGTAGGGGTTCCCGCCCAAAAAGTACTGCACTTTTAAGGGCAAGTTTGAGGTACGTTTGCTTTACTTTGAGTATTTATTCATTTTGCTTATACTTTATACCACTACATCTTGAACTTTTTACTACACTAACAGCTTTAGTCACTACTTATTTTTCAGATTTCAATTATTATTATAAAACCAAATTTAACCACTTAAGTCCTATTTTATATACTTAGGCTATTTGGAAATAGTTGGTCCGCTATTTTAGATTATTTTAGTACTATTACTGTGGTACTGTACGTATAATTTGATGTCAATACTTTTACTTAAAGGACCACTTCACCACTTTTCAACTTATCTTCATATAACTGGTCCTCACTAATAATCATGATAAAATGCCACCATTTTTCTCTACTCAGTCTGTGTCTCATAGGAGGGCTGTGGGCAGTTCAGAAACCCGTCCACCAGTGACATAATCTTTATTATTATTTAAATATTATCATATATATCATGATTATTAGTGAGGACCTATTATATGAAGATAGGTTGAAAAGTGGTGAAGTGGTCCTTTAAGTAAACGTTTGAATACAGGCTTTTTTTTTTTACTTTACTGTTACAAGTATATAACAGTATTTTTATATTGGGGCATTTCTACTTTTACTTAAGCAAAATATCTGTATTTCTTCCGCTACTGACTGGGGTAGCGCTGTCGCTACTCGCCATACGCCTGGCTTCTGTAGGCCTCCGCCAACCGCTGACAGATATCACAAACACAATATGAACACTGTTGATGGATATTCAAGCAATAACACTCAATCTCCATTTCATGAAGAGTGGAAAAAAAGGCAATTTACATTCCCGAAGACCATGCTGTGAAATGGAGATCGAGTATAGTATATTACCATCCTTTAATACTGTATATTAGTCAGGAAAAAAAAGTACCGAATGATGATGAATTAACCCAATTTATAGTCAGTAGTACGTTCGGTGTTGCTTTACAAAAAGAACAGATCTACTCTATAGTACAGCTTGCTGTTCTGTTTGGCAAGCAACAATGTCACGAGATGGACCGTCTATAAATTAAGCTTTTATGCTGACGGATCTGTAACTTGTCCTAACAGTTGCGGGTTAAAGCTGGGGAAGAAATTCTGGGTTGATAATTGAATCATCAGGGGTCATAGACTCTCTCTCTTACCCATGAGTCCGCAGGAGAAGAGGGTAGTCCCCTGGCTCATGGTCTGTGCCTGGAACTGTGGAAAGAGCAGAAAAGCACGCATTGTCAACAAAACACAATATATACGGTCAGGGTTTGCACACAATGTATATACAGGAACGGAGGTTCTGGCGTCAACCAGCAATGCTGTGTTAACAAGAACATAGTCACACAAACGTAGAGTCTATAAACCACATTTTGAAATTGAGTCATAGACTATACATACAGTAAATGTGCCCTGTGAGCTGATGTGTGCCAAGGACTAGGACAACATGGAGAGAGAGAGAGCTACAGCAGAACAATAACCTCTGACTCTCAGGCCCAAGCATGGTGACTTCATTTCACGTGGCTGCGAGGGCAAACGCAGTCCACGTTACTTTGGGGGGGAAAAGGTCTTGCACAAAACGCTAAGCAGAGGTTTCTAACGGTGTGCAATCCTGATTGTATAAAGTGAGTCATAGTTGCCCGTTCCTGGTGAAACTCTGAAATGCTCCGTTGTTTTCTTGAGCATAGTGTGTGGAAAGCATGGAGGATTCAAACCAGATGACACACCGCAGCGATGACAAGTGGGAGCTATCACAATGCAATCATGACTAATAAACATCTTCATTGTCAAGTACGTAATGTCCAAGTAATGTTATTCGCCTTAACAGGACTTCCAGGGATTTTTTTAATAAGCCGTTGCTTTATATGGGTTTCCCAGCAAATTTGACTTCTTGCGAGAAATTAAGTCGATTAGTGGAAGGCTTACAGTACGCCATCAAAGGCAGTTTCTGTAATTGTAGTCAAATTCTGTCTTTGCCAAAAATGGGACAATACATTATACGGTCATAAAACTGCTGTGGAATGATGAATGTGTCTTTTTCTTAATGCAAAACAGCAGCAGGTTGTGTCCCAAACCCCTTGACAACATAGTTGAGGCCTGCTGGCAGAAGGATGCGTAAACATGCAATCAGACATTGAACACAAAACCCGACACAGTTCATACATGAGGAAGAGAAAAAACATCTCACCGGGCCCAAAGCCAGCCGCTTGGACGCTACATCGTCGACACCCTTCTTTTCCAGTGTTTTCTTGTAAATGATCACCATGGCAACACACATCTTTGCCACAAGCCATTCCAGTGTGGGCGAACGAGTTTGGAGGCCATCTCGACGGGCATTACTCTCTCTCACACACACACACACACACACACACACACACACACACACGCTCGCGTGCCTTTGGCTCTTCCAGGAATGTGCTTCACTCCACAGGCCTAGTCCTGCGCAGACGAAAGTAAAAGACAAGAGAAATTATACTTTAGGACGTTTCTGTCGAATTCATTTAAGTTTTCCATGTAAGGAAAGCGTGGGTCTACTAGCATAGCATTGTGGGGGAAATGGTTCCTGGGGGTGGTCTGGCTACACAAACACAGCGCCAAGGCAGGGCAGGCCTAGAGAACCAAGGTTCTCTTATGTCCTTGGGCTCAGCCAGCATGCACGCACGCACGCACGCGCGCGCACACACACACACACACACACACACACACACACACACACACACACACACACACACACACACACACACACACACACAGATACCTCAGTGTCTGAGCATTTGAGGTCTACTCTTCCCTCTATACCACCAGCATTTGCTAAACTCTTGAGCAGCTACCAAAGTGTGCGTCTGAAGAGGAAAGTGGAAAAGTCAAGGGAGGTCCGTGGTTTGACAAGAAGATCCTTTAATTCTCAAGTGGGCGAGCAAAATGCTCCCCGCAAGAGTGTGAAAAATAAATAAAAATATACAGTCAGTCAGTGTGACAGTGTGTGACCGCAGGCTGTCATCATCGGCGCGGCATCAATAGGCGTGGAAGATGAACTGGGATAAACTGCGAGATCTCACTTCCCTGTGTTGTTGTCGCCGAATGTGGTACTCAAAACCTTGGGATTTTTTTGGGGGGGGGGTTTCCTCTCACCCATCCACTCGGGGACGGATTAACGTCCGCCCGAGTTTCCTCAAAGCGCTGCTCCCCCGTGCTGGGAGCGCGTAGCCGAGCAAAGTCAAAGTTGTGTAATTGAATCCTCAGGGGCTGGCTGGGAATAGCATGCGTGACCTTGCGGTTATCAAAACAACCCTCTTCGCATTAGTGCCGCGCCGATTGCAGTAAAACAGCTGATTAGCCACAGATGTGAATCTCTGGAGCATAATCGCTGTGTAGATGATTACACTAGCACCTGACAGATTAGGCTCACACGGTCAGGTAAGAACAGCCCATGGGGGCCAGGGCGGACGATGGAACGTTTTCTTTTTTGGGTGGTACTAACTAGGATCAGAGAGGAGTCGGGAGGGGCTGCCTGGCGACCGTCCGGGGCTAAATGACAGAACAACTGCAGTGAGAGGGAGAGGGGGGAGTGAAAAAAAAAGAAAACAATGAGAGAACTAGAAAGAACAGACGATGTCTGCAGAACAAAAGGGTGCAGTGTACAGATGATGAGACACCGTGGGAAACAAAAGAGGTGACATCAGAGAGGGGTGAAAGAAAATCACAAGACCCTGAGTGGGTGACGGACGTACGGACTGGCTGGTTGACTGACTGGCTGTTGACTGGCTGGCTGGCTGACTGGCTGGCTGGCTGACTGGCTGTTGACTGGCTGGCGGACTGACTGACTGGCTGGCTGACTGACTGACTGGCTGTTGACTGGCTGGTGGACTGACTGACTGGCTGGCTGACTGACTGACTGACCATACAGTTCAGGGACACCAGTAAGTGCCTTAACTAACTTGTGGCCTCTGTGAATACAATGCGACAGATCAAAGGGTAGTGCAAAGCCTAAACTATGTGTGAACATTAAACACAGCACTGTGTTCTTCTCAATCATGGGTAACTAATAGACATACTGGAGTGGAGGAAATGGTCAAATTAGCCCTCTTTAACCCATTAAGACCTGAGGCCCATTCTACAAATTCCTTCTAAATCAGTAGTTCAAGATTATTATTTCCAAAAATGGCAGATGTACAAGCTCGCAGCACGGCAGGAAGTGGCGTGCTGTGAGCTTGTATATCTGCTATTTTTGAATAACCAAAGCAAAAATATAAAATGACACAGATGTGACACAGATGTGACCCCCCCCCCCCCCCCCTCCACACGCACACACTATTATTTCAATTGCATTACGCAAAGCATTATCACGCCGTCCAGTGACAATGCACAGTCTTGTTGTTCTGCTCTGACCTCTTTTCATCCCCCTTTTGTTTCCGGGACGGTCCAACCTATTTTTCTCATTGCCATCAATCTAAGGTGACCACATTTCTTTCTTTTTTTTTTCACCATTCCCCAAACTTGAACCACAAGCTTCAGTGAGAGAGGCTGAGAGGAGAACATGAATTATAGACGCTCCCCAGATTGTGTGACACAATCCAAACAACGCAGAATTAGCACACCGCTAACCTAGGCCGCCCCATAAGCGTACATGCTTTTGAAACCCATTCAAACTCGCGTGGCAGTTTATGAATGGAAAACTGTGTGTGTTGAGAAACACTCCTTGGGGTTTGGCAGAGGCCTAATGCTCTCTCATGCACACACGGGCGAAACTGTACTGCACGGCAAAAAAAACACACGCGAGCGAGACATACCGAGACATGCTCCTTGGGCTGCCCGGTGGTTTACAACCCCAGAGCTCTTGCTTCATAGTTCATACCACACTGTTGAGTTCGTTGGATGGTGCTGGGGAGAATTACCCACAAGTCAACTAACCATGCAGTGTACTGTCTAGCTCACTGTTTCTGTTTCTCAACCAGTGGTCCACAGACCACAAGTTGCCCATGGCCTAATTACTTTACGTACAGGTAGTCAAGGGACTAAAAGTTAAAATGTTGTTTTTTTTTTTGTGGTGCAACCACTCCAAGGAACAGCAATGGCTGTGTTAACCTATGTGACTATGTGGCTGTGTGTGGCTATCTGACTATGAGTACCAGTAGGGGCAAAAGTGGCGCTGTTGTGCCAGAAACAGAGAGAGAGAGATAGTTTTGCACTGTTGCCTGCTAATTACAGAGAGAGAGAGAGAGAGAGAGAGAGAGAGAGAGAGAGGGGCAGGGGGAGAGGGGAGTTGCACCACTCAGTTCACACAGGTGTGATTTTTTTATGTATAACACATAGGTTTAAATATTTCAAAAGTCCATTGATTTTCTTAAACTAATAGGGGGAGCTTGAAATATTGACTGTTAAGGTCTTGATAGGGCTTGATAAATTAGAAATGGCTGTGTAATGCATTATTAAATGCCAACTAATTAATATATTGTTGGAGGGAGGGAGGGGAGGTGGATTGTTTGAAATATCTAGTTGTCCAGACAGAGCTCCGAAGACGTTCAGAACCACTGGTCTAGCTAGCTCACGCCAGATGATTATCTGTTTCTGCCAAAGGGTCATTTCCACCCTTTTCTGCTGTCACATCATTCAGCCACAGCCCGTAACCACGCTGCACCTTATCTGGAATCAGTGAGAACCGTGCATCTTTTACAGGCTGATAGCTCTTTATCTGGGTCAGGGCAGCAGCCACCGTGAAAGCTGAGAAGCCTAATCTTTGCGTAGGGGAAGAGGGCTGTGGTGCTGCCGTTCTCTGAGATCGGGACTCTGCTGCGCCACACGAAAAAGAACAGCCTGTGCTGTGTGACCTCAGATGTGACAGTGAGTGTGAGGCATCGCTGCCATCTTAGTCCAGAGCTTCCTCTGCGAGGCTACAATGCATGTTTTGGAATGTAAAAAAAGTTGCAACAGCAAGCCATGATAGTCAGAGAGGTGATTGGAATAAACACAGTGAGTGTATAGGACCTACTTTACATGTACATGCAATAATTCAAACAGATGGGGGTTTTTTCCTACTGTATCGTCTCGATTCAACAGACGTATAGCACTGTAATGTCAAATAGCCTTGATGACCCAGCATGGTGAGGCGGGGAGGTGCAACGTCTAGAAAGTGTACAGGCTTTGAAACTAGACATCGCACCAGGCTCCTAAATTGCATTCAACCCCTAAAAGCTTTAAAATGCAATTGTCCAATTAGAGCAGCTTTTCTATACGTTGGCACAGACTGTTAATCCCTTGGGTTAGGACTACATTACATAAAGCTCTGGCAGCTTTGAGTCTGACTCTGACAATTACAGCCAATACTAATCCATCTTATGGCACTTATGTGAGCTAGTGGTAAACAACGTTGACATCATGTTCTACAAGTTCAAAAGTAGGGTGCCGAGAAAGACTATAGGCCTATTTGCAAAGACACCCTAACATACTGTACTTGTGTAGATAATGCATTGGCTTATTCCATATGACCAGCTCAGTGGTCTTGTGGTTACAGTGTCCGCCCTGTAACTGGGAGGTTGGGATTCGATCCTCGGCCGGGTCATACCAAAGACTGGAAAGATGGGACCCAATGCCTCCCTGCTTGGCACTCAGCATCAATTAAGGGTTGGATTGGGGTAAGTCCCTGTGACATACTAGCGTCATGTCCAGGGGGTGTACTTGTACATTATCTCCAGGGGGTGTACTTGTACATCAAGCTGCCTCACGCTACAGAAACAGGAGATAGGCTCCTGCCCTATATGGGCCTCATGGCTCGGCAAGGCTTACTTACTTATTCCTTATTCCTTCCTTATAAGTCTTTCATCGTCAGTATTCCAGATTAGAGACATAAAAGGAAGGTTTACATTTTTTTTCTCCATCGACATTCCTGCAACTGTATGACAGTTGGATTTTTCTCCGTGGCTCTGAACAATCTCAGGATTGTGAACTTCTCCGTAATCTGAGCATCTGCTGACCAGGCACCTGAGATGGCCTATACCCGAAACCCATCTGCTGACCAGGCACCTGAGATGGCCTAAGCCGAAACCCATCTGCTGACCAGGCACCTGAGATGGCCTAACCCTAACATCTGCTGACCAGGCACCTGAGATGGCCTAACCCGAAACCCATCTGCTGACCAGGCACCTGAGATGGCCTAACCCGAAACCCATCTGCTGACCAGGCACCTGAGATGGCCTAAGCCTAACATCTGCTGACCAGGCACCTGAGATGTCCTAACTCCAACTGCTGACCATGCACCTGAGATGGCCTAACTCCATCTGCTGACCAGGCACCTGAGATGGCCTAACTCCATCTGCTGACCAGGCACCTGAGATGGCCTAACCCAACTGCTGACCAGCCACCTGAGATGGCCTAACTCCATCTGCTGACCAGGCACCTGAGATGGCCTAACTCCATCTGCTGACCAGGCACCTGAGATGGCCTAACTCCATCTGCTGACCAGGCACCTGAGATGGCCTAACTCCATCTGCTGACCAGGCACCTGAGATGGCCTAACCCAACTGCTGACCAGGCACCTGAGATGGCCTAACTCCATCTGCTGACCAGGCACCTGAGATGGCCTAACTCCATCTGCTGACCAGGCACCTGAGATGGCCTAACCCAACTGCTGACCAGGCACCTGAGATGGCCTAACTCCATCTGCTGACCAGGCACCTGAGATGGCCTAACTCCATCTGCTGACCAGGCACCTGAGATGGCCTAACCCAACTGCTGACCAGGCACCTGAGATGGCCTAACCCAACTGCTGACCAGGCACCTGAGATGGCCTAACCCGAAACCCATCTGCTGACCATGCACCTGAGATGGCCTAACCCAAAACCCCTCTTCTTCTTCTCCATCACTGGGATGATTCAGAGAAGAATGCCCGGGTGAAAACTCATGCTCAAAACAAAGGAGGAAAAAAAACAATCCCCAGGCGAGAAAAGGGATGCACCTGGAAAGTTCCTGGAAAGTTGTCTCAAAGCTATTTGCACTTGTGGCCTACTGTATAATTATACTGTATATATATATATATATATATATATACTTTGAGTAGTCAGTCAAGGCATGTTAACCATTTTAACCTAGCTTGCATCCCTATTTTAGGCATCTCGTTACAGGTGTAAATGTTCAACAAAATATATATAGGTAACATGATTCCCGGGCGTTACATATATATAAAAATAGCAGCTCTACCAGCTCACAACGTGTCACATTGTGATGCATCGTGAGCTTGTAGATCTTCTATTTTCAAAGCTTTAAAAGTGGTTAATGATCCATTTCTGGACTCCTGCACACAAGCTGTTTCCCACGTCATGGCGGTTGTTTGATGTTGTTGACAGAGTCAATCATAAAGTGCAGGACGCTGCATGCGTGGGTGTGTGAAGAGCCACCGAGATGAGACAGCCAACGGGTTCTGCTTTTCCCCCCTCCCACAGAGCAGATGCACATCATCATCAACGCCACTGAAACCGACGAGACGTGAGAGGTGTTCCCTTTTTGACACTCGAACATGTCTTTGTTAGCGGTGTCATCAATTAGTGTCCTTCCATAAAGGGGGGGGGGGGGGGGGGATCAGACGCCATCTTGAGTTCCGCGGCTGGCTGGCTGGCTGACTAAGTGAAAAGAAATGCATGAAGCTCATTATAGGGTGGGTGTAGGCCCCGGCACACAGCTGCATGTGTTTTCAGTTCACCCAAAAAAAATGAGGCTATGTCAAAAGGGAAGGCATACTCTACATTTAAAGCAGTGTGTGAATAGTGAAAAATGAGCATGGGGCTGGGAGGCTCAATAATGGTAACCAAGCTTGGGTTGAGGGTTTTGGTACGGAGCCACAGTCTCAGAGGCATGCAGCTGCCCACTTACCATAAACACAAAGGCCTAGCGAGGCCTATGCGTGGCGGCCAAGGAGCCCTTTTTTTTTTTTTTTTTTAAGATGCCCCACTGTTTAATTATCTCATACATAATCACTTGCACTGTATACATTTGTTCGGGACAAGAGGTTCCGTCGAGGTCTGTAAACATGTGCTTTGAGTGAATCCGTCTCAGAGCTAGGAGAGAAATGTTGTCCAGCTGAATGCAAAATCGAACAAAAAGTCTCTTAATTACAATAGGGGTCTGAGAGGACACGTCCCCGGCAGAAATATCTGTTGCACGTTAATAGGCCTAGAATAGGAATAAAGACACCTCCTGGGATGGGATATTATAGGCCTATTGGCATCTGATCAACGTGAAGGATTCAATGAGGAAAGACTGCATCCCATCCCCCGCATGGTGCTTCCACTAACCTCACACATAGGAACTTTACAAAAACTAATCTAAAAACCAAACAAAAAAAAAGAATCACTGCCAACTTGGCATCCCTGTTTTGCGCATGTCATTATAGGTTAACTTTTTCAAAAATGTATAATAAAAACCCGCAAACAATATCAGAGCAATAGAGCATGGTTAAAGGTTTGTAATTAACCACATACGTTTGGCAATGCGATACATCAGATCTCATGTTTCAAAGTCAAAGAAAGCTCTCTAAATATGTTCATCATATGAGGGAAAGAATGACGAGGGAAGAATCATCTGTATTCTGATTGCGTCCCTTTACGCAGTTTTTTCTTTCTTTTTTTTTGCTGACTAATTTGCCAAATGGGAGGCCACTCCGTTTCTGGAATAAAGCTGCCCTGAAAACACAGATAGCACCAAGTAACCTGCAGTACAAACAGTCCCTTAAACCCCTTTTCCAAAATCCCTCATGAAAGGGAAATGAGTTTGGCAAGCAAATTGGTGTGACGGGAGCTCACAGAATGTTACACACAGGCTACAGAGCAAACAGGATTTTGAACTCAAGAAAAAGGCCACAAACTCCACTGATGGCAAAAATATGAATCACCATGCTTGCACAAGAAGTACGTTCATTTGGCATGTCCACTGTATGTACCAGGAATCACACTGCCTGCCTGCCAGCCATGCTGCTGCTGGTCTGGCTGCATTGTACGTGTACATGTGACAACAAACACCTCGGTATGCATCTAATTGTATAGCCTTCTATAAGACTACTTTCCCCGAAACACTGCACCTAGCTTCATGAAACTTCTACCAAGAGATTATCATGATGGCCGCTGGCCGCGGGCCCTTTAGTGAGCCCTTTTTCTTTTGTGCTCTTGAGTGAGTACCGAACAAACTGTTGGATTCTATGTCAGCCTTGACTGTCTTCATACCTGAGGCAAAGCTGGTTAGATGGAGATAAGATGACAGCATTCCTTTTAAACAGCAGCAACAACAACTGTACCAAAAAAAACCTAGAGCAACTAAATAGCCCAAATAACAAGGTCAAGTACAGTCAGGTATGGAGACATGAATGGAAGGCTATAGCTTTTCCACAGCTAACATGACTACCCTGATAGTGGTAACCCATCTGGCTGCTAGTGGATTGTAATACAAGACTTAAAGGGACTATACCAACCCAAGTTCAGACCAGACAGCTTGTACTATAAAGGTCAGACCATTAACAAGAAATGCTTCTGAAAGGTGGAGGGATTCTCATGAAGCAACATGTTGAAAATAATTGATAATCTACTTTCACATAATAAGTTAAGTTATATTGAGGATAACTGTTGAGAGACTATTCACCCAGATACTGCTGAAGTGTTAACAGAAAGCATACACAAGTATATTCATTCATACAGTCACTGTTAATAGACTATACACACAATATATGTGTATAGAATGGATATTATCCGGTATTGCAGTCACTGTTGATAGTCTGTCCAAATAGGAATTCATATTCATTCATTCATAGACGGTACATTAATTCATATACTACTCAGTGTTGATAGACTGCATATATTTCCACCTGCACTCACTGTATGTTATTATTCATTCATATGCTTACTGGCGAAAGACGTACATTATAGATTATATTCATGTTTTCACAGTACAGTATGTAAGTTTTCTCTTATCTGTTTGATGGAGTTGACTCAACAATAAAAACCACTCCCACACTTTTATTACTAATTTGACTGATGCCTTTACAGTCAGGCATACTTCTCTCTGGTTAAAATATTCAGAATCTCCTCGTGTTGTTTTTTTGTAAAAAAACGTATTTTCACAGCTGTATTGTGTTACTGTATAATACACACATTTTGACAACAATTTTACAAATAGAGAGAAACTACTGTAGTACATTCATTCATTCATTCATATACTGTTGCTATCTGTTAATAAACTATATCCACCCATATCATTGTTGCTATAGACTACTTTCACTGTCTGGCAATAGCTGTATCTTCATTCATATTTCACCCTAGCCTACATGTTACTGTAATCCAAAACATGAGACAGAGTAAAGAAAGAAAGAAAGAAAGAAAGGGGAAAAACTAAACTCCCATGCTGCAAACTGAGGAAGCTAACGTTAACCCATGCAAGACAAAAGGGGACAAAGGCAATGGAAACATGGTGAAAGTTGCTAAAGCTAAAGTGAGTGCTATTACAACTTTATCACAACGAACGCTGTGCACTTTTCCCCGTTATAGCCCTACTATCGTGCATGTCTGTCTGTTATTTCACTATTTCCAGTCACTAATCATCAACCGCATTGTTGCATGTGTACGCGAATCACGCCACTTTCACAACATCACACAAGTATAGTCGCTGTTATAAGTTCACACTCTCAAATCTAGTTTAGAGCTGGACATTATAAGTGCTTCACGCTTTACAAAGTTATGCCCAGTTCCTATGTAATGGCACAGATATAATAAACACTATAATTCGTATTCTACGTAAACGACAACAGAACCATGACTTGCTTATAATCACTCACAAGCATCAGGCTGGTCAACATCTCGAGGAGCTGGATCCAGCAGCGACTGTCGGACACACTGTAACCATCTTCAGATTCTTGTGCACGAAAGCAAAACAAGGCGTGAGCCGCCTGCGTTGCTGCTGCCTGCCTGCGAGCCAGACGCTCCTCTGTGTGTAACTTATTGCGCTGCTGTACGTGTGTGAGTGTGTGCAGTGATGTGATGATGAGTGTGTGTGTTGTGTGTGCGTGCATGCGCATGCATGCAGCCAGCCCAGCTCCACAACTACAGCACGTCTGCTGCCCAGTGAGTCAGTGAGTGCACGACTACTAGTGTCCAAGAAGTTTGCACGCTAATGACGCTCTGTGACAACATTAGACTATTAGGAGGACGTACCACTGTGTCACGTGGGGGTGGTTAAAGAACACAGAGATCATCTGTTAATTTAACTCTGCTGAGAGTGTGCAATTTTCAATTGGAACCAACGAGTCCATTAAGGTTCTATTTGTAGGCCTACACTCTCAGAATTTGTAATGTAACAGCATAATTTGTTATACAGTTCAGTTAGGCTATACTTTATAACAGTTTATATAGCTATACCTTCTGTTTTTAGTGGATACTTAAAGGCTATTTTTATGTTATTCTCATTAGGGAGTAGGCTAAGTAAGAGTAAGTTATAATTATAAATATTACAAATATTACAAAAATGCATTAGCCTACTTCACTATAGTCCCCCATGGTATGACTCCAACTGCAGTCCTGAAAAGTAATCACAGTTTTGTGCTTTGTAAGTATGTATAGACAAGGAACCTGTCAAAATATACAACTGTGTGTGTGTGTGTGTGTGTGTGTGTGTGTGTGTGTGTGTGTGTGTGTGTGTGTGTGCGTGCGTGCCGTGCGCGCACACGTGCGCATGCCTGCGTGCGTGAGAGTCAGAGACATAACTCCTCTCCACAAAATGAATTCCAGCATTCAAATTATAAGGGGCTGCTAAATAAACACATTTATTACAAACAGATGTTCTTCATCCCAGACCATAAAGAAAGTGTTGCGTACTGTAGGATGCCATATGGACTCCTCTGCTAAAACGAGGCAGTTATTCACTATTAGGGATGAACTCTCCGCAAATTGGGACCCTGCATGAACCATACTTAGTTATTACAGTGACTGGTTGCCAATCCGGGCCTATAGCACCGTGGCACGGCCATAAGGATGAACATGTGATCCCAGGCGAAGGTGCAGTGGTGTAAGAAGTATACTTTTTTACTTAAGTAAAAGTGTCAATACCATCAGGTAGAAATACTCTTTTACAAGTTAAAGTCCAGTATTCCAAATTTACTTGAGTAAAGGTATACAAAAGTATTGACATGAAAATGTACTTTAAGTAATTATACTCATTATGCAGAATGTCCCGTTTCATATGTCTAAAACATAAAAATATTTTGAATATTTTGAGCTTGTAGAACGGTTATTTTCAAATAGTAAACAGTATTGAAGTGGTTAGTTTGTTAATTAGATTGTTTTGTTGTGACCTTAGGTTGCAGATTACTATGAAAAATCTGCCCGTCTCTCCGTCACTCATGCCTCCATATGGTTGTCAATCCATCACGCCTCGTGACATCACAACTCGTGACACGCTCCATATATGGCTGTCTATATGGAGATCGCGACGCCTCGTGACGTGGTCCTGAGGGTTGTCAGTCCGTCACGCCTCGTAACACGCTCCAGACCATATCGTCTCCATATATGGAGATCATGACGATGTCGATCTGACATAATCAAACCCTCTACACTCAAGACACGCTATATATGGCCATGAACCCTGGCCATACCTGTTTTTGAGGGGTGCTAGCCCCTCCTTTTTCGTCATAACTCATGTCACATTTACCATTGACAATGAGAGCAGAATTTACGTCATATGTGTCTGAATAAATCGGCTTATTGTGTCAACACAAACATTAAATGCCATTGACAATGAAAGGATAAGTTATGTCTTATGTGTCTGAGCAAACACCAGATTAATAGTTTAACTCCTGCTTCTCAACTGGGCCGTATGAAGAAGCTCTGTTGTTTCAGCGCGACGTCGCTTCTCGCCCTCAGGGTGTCTTACTGCATGGTAATAATATTCGAAATGTTCTAAGTAGGCTAACTAAGTAACTATATAGCCACTAATGTTTTCAAATAATTGTAGTGGAGTAAAAAGTACAATATTTGTCTCTGAGATGTAGTAGAAAGTAAAAGTATTGAAAATACTCCAGTGGTATATATATATACCACAAAATTGAGTACATGAAGTTTTACTTTACAGTTTACACCACTGCGAATGTGTAGGCTACTTGAAGAAAACGGTTGTCTGTTTTCAAACCAGGCTGAATTGTGTGGTTTTTAATATCTTGGGACAGGGAGGCCCTTCTTATTAATCCTCCAATACAAGGGGAAACTCTGTTTCAGCTTCACCCAGCTGATGTCTGCTCAGACGGTCATGATTTATGAGCGGTTGGGAGAGAGCTGTTTACCAGACTGATGTCTGGCTGATGTCTAAAAAGGCCTTTAAAACATGTTTCTGCTTTATTATGATGACACGGTGGCGTGAGACAGTAAAATGTGGGTAGGGAGCATGTTGATGACATGTGACAGGCAGGTCCGGAGGTAAAATTCCTCTCACGCAATGGTAGAAGAAGTACTCACCTTTTTTTAACTTACGTAAAAATAGCAATACTGCAATGTAGAAACACAGTTACAAGTAAAAGTCATGTGCTCAAGATTTACTTGAGTAAAAGAATAGGTCCATACCATACTATACCAAGGAGTGCCCTGGGGACTCCAGTCAACCAAGTGGTTTAACAGCAAACTTGTTTCTTTTTTCTAACCACTCGTCTTAACCCCAATATACTTTGTTGACCGGGGTCTCCCATGGGTCTGTACTTGGTCCACTACTTTATTTTGTCCCCTGTCTACACCAGAGCCATAGAGTAAGACAGAGTTACGCAAACTCTGTTCACTTCATGGGGCCAGTCCAATGGCGGCTCTTCTACATAGACTTCTATTGAGAATGGGGACAACAAAATGGGTTGAACCGGAAGTAGGCAGAAATGCATTGGACCCAGGCAACAGCCCAGCTTTAATGATCTTAAATCCCTTTATTTTAGATTGTTTTGTAGTAATCGTACAACATAAACATTACAGAGACTTGTTACTGTACAATACTTAAAACAGTTGGCATGTTGCACACATGCCTAAAATTGCTCTTATTTGCGCCGCCCTCGTTGAAAACAATGTATTTCAAACTCCAGCTTGTCCCTCTCCAGGCTGCATGAACGGTGCTCGAGCGCTCGGTTTCTGCCCCCTCAATATCGTAACTCTTCTACACCAAAGCTCTTCGCTGAAAACAGCTGACCTACAAGCTCACAACGTTGCATCATAACTGTGAGATTGCGGCTCTGCTATTTTCACTGAATGTCAGCCCCAGAGACATTTTTAAGAACCACCTAGACACTACTGTTTCAACAAGCATTTGGGGAATGTCATTGAGCTTCTCCTCCAGGTGTGAAATGTGTCTGCCATTTAGTTATACTGAGATGCATTCATTGCAGTTTGTGTGTGTTTTTTGTTTTGCTGTTTCTAATCATTTGAATGTTTTTCTTATTTCTGTTGTATGTAAGCACCTTGTGAGTTCTCTCTGTGAAAAGTGCTATAACACAAATAACATTTACTGGTACTTATACTTGCTTACTTCATGTGGTTATTTAATTTTCAACACTGTCACGTCGTGTGTAATATTCGGTCACCTTTGTGAGGATTGAAGCTAATACGTAACGCCCCCGACGTGAGGCCCTATGGCAGGGAGGGGATAGCTGGGTGGGACTCACCCCTGGCAGACAGGCACTATTGTTAATCAATGCGTAACATCTGTTGCATGCCACTAATCTCGTCCAGCAGGGCAGACTGTCCGCCTCAAAAGGTTCAGACTGTCTGCCCCTTGAGTTAAAGGGCACCCAGGATTTGTCTCCCCTTCTAGGTATAGCTAGGGCAGGGGTCAGTGGTGAAAAAAAGTAGGCTACTCACATGTTTGACTTAAGTAAAAGTATCAATACTGCAATATAGAGATATACTCCGTTACAAGTGAAAGTCCAGAATATAAACTATACTTGAGATTGTGAGATTGTAGATCGGCTATTATCAAATGGTCTAAATGTATAGAGCTGAAGTGGGTAATATGTTTTGTAATAACAATCTACAAGGAAGTAACTCAAGTTTTCAAATAATTCTAGTGTAGTAAAAGTACAATAAGTACCTCTGAGATGTAGTGGAGAATTATAGTAAAAGTATTGGACATTGGAAATACTCAAGTAAAGTACAAATACCTCAAAATTGGACTTACGTACAGTACTTAAGTAAATTAGTACTAAGTTACTTTCCACCACTCAGTAGGCTACAGTGTGGTGGACAGGCTTGTTAATAAACAAGACCCTGAGTGGTCTTGACATGTTTTCTGTGCCAACACAAAAGGTTTGCCAACCACGCAGACCTCGTTTACAAAATGTGAGATGGCAAACACTGCCTGCTGCGTGTTCCATTATCTCTAAAAGACATGTTACATATGACTTGTCACTAATTCAAAAACGGATGTAAAAATACTATTGCTACTGACAAGAGTGAATGTATGACTGTCTTGTGTTGCGTTTAATTAAACCATAGAGGGCAGTATTGACCAATCAAACAAACAGGTACACAAAGTTGTAATAGATTTATATATAATTGATGTATCTTCAGGGGATAATGAGTCTACTTGTTTCTGCCATTCATCCTTTGATCAAATGTAGTCGACAGTTACCATATGGTTAACTGTAGATAGGAAGCAAGCTTCCAAGTCCAATTCCAAAGACCCCATGCAGGATTCTGTAAACCATCTGTGTTTCGCACTAGCCACAAACAGATGGCTAGAGGACTTTTGTTACAGGAGCCAACACATTTCAACTTCATGAACATTTAATTCTCTCTAACCTTAACGTAATCGAATATTACACAGCATTGGCATGTTTGTCTTGCATGTATGGATATACGTTTTATTTTGGTTAAGGTTGTTGATATAACGTTTAAAATATATTGTTTGTGCTGTGAACACTTTGCAAAACCATTCATTATTTGCTATTCATACAATTCACACGCCTTTCATTAATGTACACACATCCACTGTTTGCCTGCCCAGTCTTTTAAATTCATTGTTGTAGCCATGAACTGACATCCATAAGTTTAAGTCAAATAGTGACACCAGTTGACATAATGCAGAAGTACACTTACAAACCATGGCTTGCTGTTATTTAAATAGAATTATACTCATCAGACTTCAATGTTGTCTGGAGTGCCTTTTGACACTAATGTGTAGTGAGAACATCAAAAGGACATCTGAATTTCACCATATTGCCACATATTTATCCAACTAATCGCAGGCCATAGTGTTAATATCCAAGTTAATTGAACTGGCAAGTCTCAGTGGATTTTGAGATCCCCCTCTGAGAGGGTCTATTGTCATCTTTTCTGGCGAACTGTGTACATCACTAAGTCCTGATGGCTCACAAGCATTTGAAAGAAGTGCAGCTGTTCCGTCAATAACAGCCTGTGGGTGATTCTTTATCCCAGAATGTTTGAGCAAGGCCGCACGAGCGAAGCCTTTTGGACCAGGAAAGCTATAAAGCCTGAGTTATACTTGGTTGCGTGCTGTACGTGTCGCGCACTACAACCAATACCATCTTTCCCTTCCCGATACAGATTCAGATAACTGGTGTATCGGTCGATACCGAGTACCGATCCGGTTCCAAATGGACCCTTACTGGTCTGTAACCCTGACAGTTATGAAGGTCCTTGAAATTAAAAGGTTTGAGATCCACTGATCTGGGAATACATATAAATTAAGAAATATATAAAACAGTAGTGCAACATCAACTGAAAGCATTCAAAATACAGAATAAGTGATGACTGTAAATGACACATCATCCTGTGATAAATTATGTAGTATGGGAATGGGATAGACTGGCATACTCACCGATACCAGCAATTTAGGCAGTATCGGCAGCTTTTCCGATATTGGTATCGGAGCAACTTTGTCGCGCACCAAGCAGATTTACAAGCTCACAGGGCACCCCGGGCCGAACCAAGTTCTTCTCATATAATAAGTCACAGAGACGTTTGTATGGTACGTGTGAAATGGCTATCAATCCTAGATCACTACTCCTATGCTCTTCAGATCCGTGATCAATACAACCAAGTCCTGAATGTGCAGTTTCTCAGGATGAGGTCGAAGAGCAGAATAAAAGGAATCAAGTGAAACAATAACGCTCCCATACGAGTGATTTATCACCACTTCATGGACAACACAACAGAATAAAGGATCACATAAACTTTGTGTGATTCGGAGTCAAACTGGTTTTCAGGGGGTCACGGGGCTGAGGCCCACCCACACTCAGGGACACACAGAGATCCGTGTTCATTTTGATTTAGTCTTTTGAATAGAATGTCATTTAGTTTTAGTCATCTGAAATGTTTCAGATTTAGTCTTGTTTCAGTCGACTAAACATAAGATTTTAGTCGACTAAATATAGTTGATTTTGTGAACAAACATTTATTTTGTCAGGAATTGATGGCATCGTAATGGCTGATTTTACACTTGGCCACATGCTGAAAATAGCCGATCAACAAGCTCCGATCTTCTATACAGAAACATAAAATGATCTTCAGGGTGTAGTGTGACTGACAGATTAATATTCAAGAACAGTTGGCCTGGGGATATACAGCTGGTTATTATGAGGATTTGCTTTGATCCAATGGAGACATAAGGACTTTCTTGTAGTAAGATTAGAGGTACCACCCAACCATGAACAACTTGTTAGAAAATGTAGAAATAGAAAATAAGGTCAGTTGACTGAAACAATTGTGTCTTAACCACATTAATTCTGGCGTCCCTTTTAGGCTAAATGTTCAAAGATTTAATTTGTTTCCCAAAAATGTTTTAAAGAAACGAAAATGGCGGATGATGCAGCTTGTAGATTGCTTGATTGAGTATAGGGCTTAAGTCGTTAGTAAAGTGATATTCAAGCCAAGACAGATAGCAAGAAACTCTTACATTTATATTAAATACACCTTTATTATGTACAGTCTTGTCTTGACATGTCCAAACTAACAAAGGTGTATAATAAATAGAGCATGCTGAACAGCAATATTTAGACCAACAGTAAAAGCATTCTCAATGCCCTGGACACATTAATATACGTGGGTTATGAATGTTCTGTCAGTTAAGACGACATAATATATATGTATATACATGTATATACTGTACCTTAACCCATTTTGACCTGAGATCAGATTTTTCAAAAATAGCAGACATAGATCTGCTATTTTTCAGTAGAAGCATAACATAATGCTAACACCAAAAGGGGTTCCCGCCCAATGGGTTAAATTTTTTTGTTCTTTCCGTGAATGCGTAACTTTTGAAATTCAATACAGCAATACAGTACAGTAATATAGTACAATGTGAATCGAAAGCGGCACAGTGAAAGGTAAACATTCAATAGACATATTTACGTTGCATATGTCCCACACAAAAGAAGTGCCATGATTGTCCACACATACAACAATATGCCATAAATAATTTCATTGAGGACTGGTAAAAAAAAAAAAAAAATCTAACAGGGTTAATGTTGGGCTTTTTGCAGATTCTTTTCAGCGGTACTGTCTCCTTGGGACAAGCCTGTCTCAATCTCCATGTATGCCTGTACGGACCTCCACAACGCCCTGATGTTCCCCTCGCCGAAACCCGTCGCCCCTCTCCGTTCGATCAGCTCAAGGAAGAAGGTTTCCTCGGCGAAGATGGGCTTGGTGAAAACTTGGAGGAGGAATCTAAAAAACAAGAGGTACAGAGAACAAGAAAACGGTTTTGTCTTCAAAAGACGCACCTCGAGCTGTGGTTTTATTTGACACCAATGTTTAACCCCAATCTTAATGTTGTTGACGGTCTTCCATGCCGTATTCAATGGCTTCTGGAGAAATTTAACTTTTTCAGGTGCTTGTTCATTATTAAACATATGGGGGATTTATTTTGTGTGTGTCAGAATATAAATAATTAATTCTAGGCTTGTGATACAGCATCTACAGATGACATTCAATATACATACATCCTATGTTGTTAAATGGACAATAAAGTCATATGGCTGCAACAGTAATTTGGAATAATTTAATCGATGAACGAAAAGCATCAATTATAATACTTTCGTGTCAATTTCTTGTTATATAAAAAACATATTAGATTTTTCGACGAATCGAGAAAGTTGGAGAAAACGTAGATTCGTTTTTACGAAAATAATAGATAGTTGTAGCGTGAGATGTGTCAGATTTCAAGACAAAGAGGCTCAGGTTAAAAATAGGCAAGGGTGTTACACTACTATGCACATTCAGCATTCAGTATGCATGTTTTCCTTCACCTTCTGTTTTCGCCGGATATGTTGCCCTCTGTGGATGAACCGCGTTGGCGCAGGTCTGTGTCCAGAAGAATGCCATGCTGTGCCAGCATCTGGGGGCTGTAACCTGCATCTTCAATCTCCTGCTGTTTGCCCACCTGTCGCAATACACAGGAAATAAGGTAAGCAGGGTCACTAAAACACGGCTGGTGGCAGAACAAACATGTTTTCCAAATACTGCTTGTATTCATCAAGGTATGGGGGTGGTTGTATAACTAATGTAACCATTTGTTTGCGGGGTGTCAAAAGGTCATAGCACAAACTGATGATATAAAAACGCTGGGCATGATTAACCTATTAAGCCCTGAGGCCGATTCTACAAATTCTTCTAAATCCTAACAAGTATATTCTGAAAAACGTATACGTGTGGTGGGAGGGTGGGCCAGACAGACCTCTGTGTAGTAGGTGGGTGGAGGACTGAAGAAATGCACACCGCCGTTAGCCATGGTCTGTGCTGTGGAGACGATGTTGTCCGTGTACAGTCCAATGTGCTGGATGCCCGGACCCCTGTGTTGCTCCAAGAAAGTGTCGACCTGGTTCCTGCCTGAGATTTAGGATAACGATAAGACTGGGTGGTGAGAAGATAAAATAATGATGGCAAGAAGTGGAAAACCGCACAGACATTTAACACGTAAGGGCCCAATATCTTACCCCTTATGCCTAAACTTTGTAGGCTTTTTTTTTTTTTACTGTTTTGAAAATCATTTTATTATTTACATGCACAAAATAGGGACGCCAGGACCAGGTTGAGGGGAAAAGCCTTCTAGCATTTACCTTGTTCAGGTAGCGATTCGGCCATGACAAACTTGCAGTCTGGCTCTTTTTTATCCGTGAAGGGAAGTGAAATGCCCACTTCACTGCATTTCCAGTACTCCATTGCAGTAAGGCGTAGTCCAATGCCATCCCCGTTTAGGACGTAGCCTTCGTCCACGTCTTCATCACTGCTCAGGGGGAAAATAACACGTCTTCATCACTGCTCAGGGGGAAAATAACACGTCTTCATCACTGCTCAGGGGGAAAATAACATGTAACAACTAATATAGAGGGTATGCTCTTCATCACTGCTCAGGGGGAAAATAACATGTAACAACTAATATAGAGGGTATGCGTCTTCATCACTGCTCAGGGGGAAAATAACATGTAACAACTAATAAGGGTATGCGCTCGCATCAAGTCAATGGCAAATCGAGTGGCAAAGTGAGTTAAACATATAATACAATCAGATAAGACTTTTCAGTTTGGATATATGGGCTGTCAAGGCCAGAAAGTAGTTTTTTGCTGCATAACTGCGTAACTTCCGGGTATGATGATGATGTCACGTGCATACCCTCTATACTGTATGTCACAAGGAAATAATAAAGATCATGTCAATTTAATTTAAATGGTTAATGTATTTCATAAGAATGATTAATTCAATTTCCTTACCGATCGATGTAAAACCTCTGAAACCCGAAAAGCTTCTCGTACCACCGCATGACTTGTGCAGTCGTCTGTTTTGGACAAGCGTAGGTTATGTGATCAAAATGTGTGATTGGACAAGAAGATGAAGTTCCGTTGCTCTCTCCCAAGGAGGGCTCTGTGTGGTGGCTGTCAACAACATCATCAAACCCAGGCAGGAACCCCCCGTCGTAGCGACTTCTGTCCATCAGAGTGTGACACACGTTCCCCACAATGGATCTGACCACAGAGTAGGTGACCAGCCCCTTGTCATCACGCACTACTGTGGGGGGCACAAGGAAATCACAACCTGTGGTGGTGGGAAAAGTACTCAAATCAGTCAAATGTTTTACTCAAGTAAAAGTAGTAGTAGTCTGTGGTTTTCAACTTTTTTCTTCAAGAATATATAGAAATGTCTATTTATTTTGTATGTCTCTAAATGTTTTGATGAATTTAACATGGTGGACCCTCTTGTAAACAAGTGTAATGCTTAATTGGGTCGTCCACTCACAGTTAACAGAATTGAGTTTGTGCTTGAAATGTACTGTAATTCTGCAAACTGTTAATACATATTATTTCAAGGGCCATTATTTATTCTGCATTTGAGCCACGGACCACCATTCGATGAGATTTAGACTCTCGGACCAAAAACTAAAGAATATTTTATTCTGTGATCTGATCTGTGATCACCTAAACAGCTAAAAGGTTAAAAATAAACACAGGGCATCTTAAAAGTCCAACTAGGCAAATGCCTTGTTAAAAAGGAAGGTCTTTATATAGTCCCCTTCTAAAAGCGTCCACGGACTGTGGTGCTCTCAGGTGGTCGGGGAGGGCATTCACAGACAGTAGTACTCGAGTAAATGTACTTAGTTCACGTTACATACATAATACACACCCACTTCACTGACCGTGATTGCGAAGAGCACTGAACGACCTTTCCACATCCTCGACCTCGAAGCAGACGTTGCACGCCGTGTCCACGGGGTACCGCGGGGTGACATCATAGTGGCATTTCATATAATCATCATCAACCTTGTTGTTACTGTCGCATGTTGTTGTCTGCTGCTGTCTGGTCCCGTGTCGTCTGTGGGTCGCGGTGGTGGTCAGTAGTGTGTTGATGTTTTCATTCAATCTCTCATGATCAGTCTGCCTCGTTGACCTCTCGTTTACCACGAACACCGCGCCTCCTTTCCTGAACGCCAGCTGCCTCGACTCGTCCGTGAGTCTCTCCGCGATCAAGTTGAACTTGAACTTGGAGACCAGCTCGTGGGCTATTTTGTCCACGTTTGAAACGTGGATCGCTATGTGATGCACCCGGCGCAAGTAGGCTGCCATCTTTGTCTGTGACGTCATTTGACATGGGGGCGGGGCCTCGACGTGACAGACAGCCAGGGGGAAAATGTGTATAAACAAACTTGAATACATTGTTTGTTGCTTGTATACTTATAATTAACAACAGGGGTCATCAATATGTCCGTTGTCCGTGCACGGACAAAATGACAAATCATGTGTCCATGGCAAATTTTAGATTCTGTTTTACACACCATTATATTTAGCTCTGGTCCATACTCCATAGCCCTAATGCTTAAATGCAAGGCAGAGTTAAGCATTAGGGCTATGGTGGACCAGAGCTACATTGATGTTCTTATTTTGATCATAAAAGAGTAAAAATACCCAGTTACTGAATGTCACTTTTTGTCTCCATGTTTTCTTCAAAATATGAATGACACCACCTATGTAATAATTAGGGGCCGGAATGTGACAACTAGGTAGCCTATAGACAGCTCGACGGGTTGCTATGGTTTTAATGGTCAAGTGACGTCATTCACTATAAGGTCACGTGGTGTTGGGGTTCAGGTAGTAAAGTCAGCTGTTCACCAGCAGGGGGTGAACCCCCAACGGGGAGAAGTCCTACTTTGTTGACCGCATCTCTTTATGAACGCAAATACAACGCTATGCTAACTATAAGTCATTTGCACGTCGCACTTTATTCTGATGTTGTGTTTTAAACTTTAATAAAGTGAACAAAACGCTGAAACACATGGATCTTCTTGGAGAAGTGATTTCATTACAAGCAGCGAGTCTGACAGGTAAACATTTCCCCCGCTTTAGCCTCTCGGCGACTAAATAAGTTTGTACATCATCAGTCTTAGACTATGACACTACTATAGTGGCACCTTATGAGTCCAACAATTGTTAGTGGTTCTCAAATGTTTTATTTGCAATGACCCCGGCCATAACCCTGCTCAAATGGTGTGCACAAATGGGTCCACTCCATTTGGTTCCATCTGTGTACACTTTCAGTTACAGACTATTGTCTGTAAGTAGCCTTGCCGAGCCATGAGGCCCATAGGGCAGGAGCCTATGAGTCGGCCGGGGATTGAACCCCAACCTCCCAGTTTCAGGGCAGACACTACCACAACCACAAGGCCACTGAGCTGGTTTACTATTGTCTGTGGCAAACATTTAATCTTGACAAAAATGAACACCACAAACCAGCATAGCGATGACCCCTGAACAACAACTAATTATAAATTGGGGCTTTTGGTATACCAATACTGTACATTTGCCACAATTATGAACTTTGTAGGCTATAGCTCAATGTTTGGGAAATACATTAATTTAAACCAGACACACTATGCATGCCTTCTTCAGTTTCTTATTAAAAAGCATAACCACCAGTACATTTATTCAAATACCAAATGTTTTAGTCACATTTATTAATATTGTACTATTCGTGTTTTAATGTTATGTTTGAATTGTGTCCTCTTCTAAGTGTGTGTGCGTGCTTGTGTGCTTCCTGTAGGCTACCTGTTTTGCTAATATGTCAGACTGTACATTTATGACCATGCAATGTTGACAGTGAAAACGTTCATGTGTGTAGTTATGCTACAATTTCTGAGCAATGCTAAGGTTGTTAGTTCAAACCTCAGTTGTAGTGAGCTATAACTATAAGTGTAAATATTGCCTTTAAAAAGTGTGTATCTAAGCTCCAGTGGCGCAATCGGTTAGCGCCTGGTACTTATATGACAGTAACCTGCAGCTAGGCAATGCCGAGGTTGTGAGTTCGAGCCTCACCTGGAGCAGAGATCTTATGCCCAATCAAGTTGTCCTCAAAACCACAGACAAAATGCACAGAGGGAGCGTGCATTTCCCAAGGCTGATATGCTGCATTTTACTGCTGAGAAAGGCTGAGGTTGTTAGTTCAAAACCTCACTTGTAGTGAGCTATAACTATAAGTCTAAATATTGTCTATTGATTTAGAAAAGTGTATATATATATAAGCTCCAGTGTCGCAATCGGTTAGCGCACGGTACTTATATGACAGTAACCTGCAGCTAGGCAATGCCGAGGTTGTGAGTTCGAGCCTCACCTGGAGCAGAGATCTTATGCCCAATCAAGTTGTCCTCAAAACCACAGACGAAATGCACAGAGGGAGCGTGCATTTCCCAAGGCTGATATGCTGCATTTTACTGCTGAGAAAGGCTGAGGTTGTTAGTTCAAACCTCACTTGTAGTCAGCTATAACTATAAGTCTAAATATTGTCTATTGATTTAGAAAAGTGTATATAAAAGCTAAGCACCAGTGGCGCAATCGGTTAGCGAGCGGTACTTATATGACAGTAACCTGCAGCTAGGCAATGCCGAGGTTGTGAGTTCGAGCCTCACCTGGAGCAGAGATCTTATGCCCAATCAAGTTGTCCTCAAAACCACAGACGAAAGGCACAGAGGGAGCGTTCATTTCCCAAGGCTGATATGCTGCATTTTACTGCTGAGAAATGCTGAGGTTGTTAGTTCAAACCTCACTTTTAGTGAGCTATAACTATAAGTCTAAATATTGTCTATTGATTTAGAAAAGTCTATATACAAGCTCCAGTGGCGCAATTGGTCAGCGCGCGGTACTTATATGACAGTAACCTGCAGCTAGGCAATGCCGAGGTTGTGAGTTCGAGCCTCACCTGGAGCAGAGATCTTATGCCCAATCAAGTTGTCCTCAAAACCACAGACAAAATGCACAGAGGGAGCATGCATTTCCCAAGGCTGATATGCTGCTTTTTACTGCTGAGAAATGCTGAGGTTGTTAGTTCAAACCTCACTTGTAGTGAGCTATAACTATAAGTCTAAATATTGTCTATTGATTTAGAAAAGTGTATCTATAAGCTCCTGTGGTGCAATCGGTTAGCGCGCGGTACTTATATGACAGTAACCTGCAGCTAGGCAATGCAGAGGTTGTGAGTTCGAGCCTCACCTGGAGCAGAGATCTTATGCCCAATAAAGTTGTCCTCAAAACCACAGAGGGAGTGTGCATTTCCCAAGGCTGATATGCTGCATTTTACTGCTGAGAAATGCTGAGGTTGTTAGTTCAAACCTCACTTGTAGTGAGCTATAACTACAAGTCTAAATATTGTCTATTGATTTAGAAAAGTGTATATATAAGCTCCAGTGGCGCAATCGGTTAGCGCGCAGTACTTATATGACAGTAACCTGCAGCTAGGCAATGCCGAGGTTGTGAGTTCGAGCCTCACCTGGAGCAGAGATCTTATGCCCAATCAAGTTGTCCTCAAAACTGCAGAGGGAGCGTGCATTTCCCAAGGCTGATATGCTGCTGCATTTTACTGCTGAGAAATGCTGAGGTTGTTAATTCAAACCTCACTTGTAGTGAGCTATAACTATAAGTCTAAATATTGTCTATTAATTTATAAAAGTGTATAAGCTCCAGTGGCGCAATCGGTCTGAGCGCGGTACTTATATGACAGTAACCTGCAGCTAGGCAATGCCGAGGTTGTGAGTTCGAGCCTCACCTGGAGCAGAGATCTTATGCCCAATCAAGTTGTCCTCAAAACCACAGACAAAATGCACAGAGGGAGCGTGCATTTCCCAAGGCTGATATGCTGCTTTTTACTGCTGAGAAATGCTGAGGTTGTTAGTTCAAACCTCACTTGTAGTGAGCTATAACTATAAGTCTAAATATTGTCTATTAATTTAGAAAAGTGTATCTATAAGCTCCAGTGGTGCAATCGGTTAGCGCGCGGTACTTATATGACAGTAACCTGCAGCTAGGCAATGCAGAGGTTGTGAGTTCGAGCCTCACCTGGAGCAGAGATCTTATGCCCAATCAAGTTGTCCTCAAAACCACAGAGGGAGCGTGCATTTCCCAAGGCTGATATGCTGCATTTTACTGCTGAGAAATGCTGAGGTTGTTAGTACAAACCTCACTTGTAGTGAGCTATAACTATGAGTCTAAATATTGTCTATTGATTTAGAAAAGTGTATAAGCTCCATTGGCGCAATCGGTTAGCCCCCGGTACTTATATGACAGTAACCTGCAGCTAGGCAATGCCGAGGTTGTGAGTTCGACCCTCACCTGGAGCAGAGGTCTTATGCCCAATCAAATTGTCCTCAAAACCACAGAGGGAGCGTGCATTTCCCAAGGCTGATATGCTGCATTTTACTGCTGAGAAATGCTGAGGTTGTTAGTACAAACCTCACTTTTAGTGAGCTATAACTATGAGTCTAAATATTGTCTATTGATTTAGAAAAGTGTATATATAAGCTCCAGTGGCGCAATCGGTTAGAGCGCGGTACTTATATGACAGTAACCTGCAGATAGGCAATGCAGAGGTTGTGAGTTCGAGCCTCACCTGGAGCAGAGATCTTATGCCCAATCAAGTTGTCCTCAAAACCACAGACGAAATGCACAGAGGGAGAGTGCATTTCCCAAGGCTGATATGCTGCATTTTACTGCTGAGAAAGGCTGAGGTTGTTAGTTCAAACCTCACTTGTAGTCAGCTATAACTATAAGTCTAAATATTGTCTATTGATTTAGAAAAGTGTATATATAAGCTCCAGTGGCGCAATCGGTTAGCGCGCGGTACTTATATGACAGTAACCTGCAGCTAGGCAATGCAGAGGTTGTGAGTTCGAGCCTCACCTGGAGCAGAGATCTTATGCCCAATAAAGTTGTCCTCAAAACCACAGAGGGAGCGTGCATTTCCCAAGGCTGATATGCTGCATTTTACTGCTGAGAAATGCTGAGGTTGTTAGTTCAAACCTCACTTGTAGTGAGCTATAACTTTAAGTCTAAATATTGTCTATTGATTTAGAAAAGTGTATATATAAGCTCCAGTGGCGCAATCGGTTAGCGCGCGGTACTTATATGACAGTAACCTGCAGCTAGGCAATGCCGAGGTTGTGAGTTCGAGCCTCACCTGGAGCAGAGATCTTATGCCCAATCAAATTGTCCTCAAAACCACAGAGGGAGCGTGCATTTCCCAAGGCTGATATGCTGCATTTTACTGCTGAGAAATGCTGAGGTTGTTAGTACAAACCTCACTTTTAGTGAGCTATAACTATAAGTCTAAATATTGTCTATTTATTTAGAAATGTGTATATATAAGCTCCAGTGGCGCAATCGGTTAGAGCGCGGTACTTATATGACAGTAACCTGCAGCTAGGCAATGCCGAGGTTGTGAGTTCGAGTCTCACCTGGAGCAGAGATCTTATGCCCAATAAAGTTGTCCTCAAAACCACAGAGGGAGCGTGCATTTCCCAAGGCTGATATGCTGCATTTTACTGCTGAGAAATGCTGAGGTTGTTATTTCAAACCTCACTTGTAGTGAGCTATAACTATAAGTCTAAATATTGTCTATTGATTTAGAAAAGTGTATATATAAGCTCCAGTGGCGCAATCGGTTAGCGCGCGGTACTTATATGACAGTAACCTGCAGCTAGGCAATGCCGAGGTTGTGAGTTCGAGCCTCACCTGGAGCAGAGATCTTATGCCCAATCAAATTGTCCTCAAAACCACAGAGGGAGCGTGCATTTCCCAAGGCTGATATGCTGCATTGTACTGCTGAGAAATGCTGAGGTTGTTAGTACAAACCTCACTTTTAGTGAGCTATAACTATAAGTCTAAATATTGTCTATTGATTTAGAAAAGTGTATATATAAGCTCCAGTGGCGCAATCGGTTAGCGCGCGGTACTTATATGACAGTAACCTGCAGCTAGGCAATGCCGAGGTTGTGAGTTCGAGCCTCACCTGGAGCAGAGATCTTATGCCCAATAAAGTTGTCCTCAAAACCACAGAGGGAGCGTGCATTTCCCAAGGCTGATATGCTGCATTTTACTGCTGAGAAATGCTGAGGTTGTTAGTTCAAACCTCACTTGTAGTGAGCTATAACTTTAAGTCTAAATATTGTCCATTGATTTAGAAAAGTGTATATATAAGCTCCAGTGGCGCAATCGGTTAGCGCGCGGTACTTATATGACAGTAACCTGCAGCTAGGCAATGCCGAGGTTGTGAGTTCGAGCCTCACCTGGAGCAGAGATCTTATGCCCAATCAAATTGTCCTCAAAACCACAGAGGGAGCGTGCATTTCCCAAGGCTGATATGCTGCATTGTACTGCTGAGAAATGCTGAGGTTGTTAGTACAAACCTCACTTTTAGTGAGCTATAACTATAAGTCTAAATATTGTCTATTTATTTAGAAATGTGTATATATAAGCTCCAGTGGCGCAATCGGTTAGCGCGCGGTACTTATATGACAGTAACCTGCAGCTAGGCAATGCCGAGGTTGTGAGATCGAGCCTCACCTGGAGCAGAGATCTTATGCCCAATCAAATTGTCCTCAAAACCACAGAGGGAGCGTGCATTTCCCAAGGCTGATATGCTGCATTGTACTGCTGAGAAATGCTGAGGTTGTTAGTACAAACCTCACTTTTAGTGAGCTATAACTATAAGTCTAAATATTGTCTATTTATTTAGAAATGTGTATATATAAGCTCCAGTGGCGCAATCGGTTAGAGCGCGGTACTTATATGACAGTAACCTGCAGCTAGGCAATGCCGAGGATGTGAGTTCGAGTCTCACCTGGAGCAGAGATCTTATGCCCAATAAAGTTGTCCTCAAAACCACAGAGGGAGCGTGCATTTCCCAAGGCCGATATGCTGCATTTTACTGCTGAGAAATGCTGAGGTTGTTATTTCAAACCTCACTTGTAGTGAGCTATAACTATAAGTCTAAATATTGTCTATTTATTTAGAAATGTGTATATATAAGCTCCAGTGGCGCAATCGGTTAGCGCGCGCTACTTATATGACAGTAACCTGCAGCTAGGCAATGCCGAGGTTGTGAGTTCGAGCCTCACCTGGAGCAGAGATCTTATGCCCAATAAAGTTGTCCTCAAAACCACAGAGGGAGCGTGCATTTCCCAAGGCTGATATGCTGCATTTTATTGCTGAGAAATGCTGAGGTTGTTAGTTCAAACCTCACTTGTACTGAGCTATAACTTTAAGTCTAAATATTGTCTATTGATTTAGAAAAGTGTATATATAAGCTCCAGTGGCGCAATCGGTTAGCGCGCGGTACTTATATGACAGTAACCTGCAGCTAGGCAATGCCGAGGTTGTGAGTTCGAGCCTCACCTGGAGCAGAGATCTTATGCCCAATCAAATTGTCCTCAAAACCACAGAGGGAGCGTGCATTTCCCAAGGCTGATATGCTGCATTTTACTGCTGAGAAATGCTGAGGTTGTTAGTACAAACCTCACTTTTAGTGAGCTATAACTATAAGTCTAAATATTGTCTATTTATTTAGAAATGTGTATATATAAGCTCCAGTGGCGCAATCGGTTAGAGCGCGGTACTTATATGACAGTAACCTGCAGCTAGGCAATGCCGAGGTTGTGAGTTCGAGTCTCACCTGGAGCAGAGATCTTATGCCCAATAAAGTTGTCCTCAAAACCACAGAGGGAGCGTGCATTTCCCAAGGCTGATATGCTGCATTTTACTGCTGAGAAATGCTGAGGTTGTTATTTCAAACCTCACTTGTAGTGAGCTATAACTATAAGTCTAAATATTGTCTATTGATTTAGAAAAGTGTATATATAAGCTCCAGTGGCGCAATCGGTTAGCGCGCGGTACTTATATGACAGTAACCTGCAGCTAGGCAATGCCGAGGTTGTGAGTTCGAGCCTCACCTGTAGCAGAGATCTTATGCCCAATCAAATTGTCCTCAAAACCACAGAGGGAGCGTGCATTTCCCAAGGCTGATATGCTGCATTGTACTGCTGAGAAATGCTGAGGTTGTTAGTACAAACCTCACTTTTAGTGAGCTATAACTATAAGTCTAAATATTGTCTATTTATTTAGAAATGTGTATATATAAGCTCCAGTGGCGCAATCGGTTAGAGCGCGGTACTTATATGACAGTAACCTGCAGCTAGGCAATGCCGAGGTTGTGAGTTCGAGCCTCACCTGGAGCAGAGATCTTATGCCCAATCAAGTTGTCCTCAAAACCACAGACGAAATGCACAGAGGGAGCATGCATTTCCAAAGGCTGATATGCTGCATTTTACTGCTGAGAAATGCTGAGGTTGTTAGTTCAAACCTCACTTGTAGTGAGCTATAACTATAAGTCTAAATATTGTCTATTGATTTAGAAAAGTTTATATATAAGCTCCAGTGGCGCAATTGGTTAGCGCGCAGTACTTATATTACAGTAACCTGCAGCTAGGCAATGCCGAGGTTGTGAGTTCGAGCCTCACCTGGAGCAGAGATCTTATGCCCAATCAAGTTGTCCTCAAAACCACAGACAAAATGCACAGAGGTAGCGTGCATTTCCCAAGGCTGATATGCTGCATTTTACTGCTGAGAAAGGCTGAGGTTGTTAGTTCAAACCTCACTTGTAGTCAGCTATAACTATGAGTCTAAATATTGTGTATTGATTTAGAAAAGTCTATATATAAGCTCCAGTGGCGCAATCGGTTAGTGCGCGGTACTTATATGACAGTAACCTGCAGCTAGGCAATGCCGAGGTTGTGAGTTCGAGCCTCACCTGGAGCAGAGATCTTATGCCCAATAAAGTTGTCCTCAAAACCACAGAGGGACCGTGCATTTCCCAAGGCTGATATGCTGCATTTTACTGCTGAGAAATGCTGAGGTTGTTAGTACAAACCTCACTTTTAGTGAGCTATAACTATAAGTCTAAATATTGTCTATTGATTTAGAAAAGTTTATATATAAGCTCCAGTGGCGCAATCGGTTAGCGCGCAGTACTTATATTACAGTAACCTGCAGCTAGGCAATGCCGAGGTTGTGAGTTCGAGCCTCACCTGGAGCAGAGATCTTATGCCCAATCAAGTTGTCCTCAAAACCACAGACAAAATGCACAGAGGTAGCGTGCATTTCCCAAGGCTGATATGCTGCATTTTACTGCTGAGAAAGGCTGAGGTTGTTAGTTCAAACCTCACTTGTAGTCAGCTATAACTATGAGTCTAAATATTGTGTATTGATTTAGAAAAGTCTATATATAAGCTCCAGTGGCGCAATCGGTTAGCGCGCGGTACTTATATGACAGTAACCTGCAGCTAGGCAATGCCGAGGTTGTGAGTTCGAGCCTCACCTGGAGCAGAGATCTTATGCCCAATAAAGTTGTCCTCAAAACCACAGAGGGAGCGTGCATTTCCCAAGGCTGATATGCTGCATTTTACTGCTGAGAAATGCTGAGGTTGTTAGTTCAAACCTCACTTGTAGTGAGCTATAACTATGAGTCTAAATATTGTCTATTGATTTAGAAAAGTGTATATATAAGCTCCAGTGGCGCAATCGGATAGCGCGCGGTACTTATATGACAGTAACCTGCAGCTAGGCAATGCCGAGGTTGTGAGTTCGAGCCTCACCTGGAGCAGAGTTCTTATGCCCAATCAAGTTGTCCTCAAAACCAAAGAGGGAGCGTGCATTTCCCAAGGCTGATATGCTGCATTTTACTGCTGAGAAATGCTGAGGTTGTTAGTACAAACCTCACTTGTAGTGAGCTATAACTATAAGTCAAAATATTGTCTATTTATTTAGAAATGTGTATATATAAGCTCCAGTGGCGCAATCGGTTAGCGAGCGGTACTTATATGACAGTAACCTGCAGCTAGGCAATGCCGAGGTTGTGAGTTCAAGCCTCACCTGGAGCAGAGATCTTATGCCCAATCAAGTTGTCCTCAAAACCACAGAGGGAGCGTGCATTTCCCAAGGCTGATATGCTGCATTTTACTGCTGAGAAATGCTGAGGTTGTTAGTACAAACCTCACTTTGTGAGCTATAACTATAAGTCTAAATATTGTCTATTTATTTAGAAAAGTTTATATATAAGCTCCAGTGGAGCAATCGGTTAGCACGCAGTACTTATATTACAGTAACCTGCAGCTAGGCAATGCCGAGGTTGTGAGTTCGAGCCTCACCTGGAGCAGAGATCTTATGCCCAATCAAGTTGTCCTCAAAACCACAGACAAAATGCACAGAGGTAGCGTGCATTTCCCAAGGCTGATATGCTGCATTTTACTGCTGAGAAAGGCTGAGGTTGTTAGTTCAAACCTCACTTGTAGTCAGCTATAACTATGAGTCTAAATATTGTGTATTGATTTAGAAAAGTCTATATATAAGCTCCAGTGGCGCAATCTGTTAGCGCGCGGTACTTATATGACAGTAACCTGCAGCTAGGCAATGCCGAGGTTGTGAGTTCGAGCCTCACCTGGAGCAGAGATCTTATGCCCAATAAAGTTGTCCTCAAAACCACAGAGGGAGCGTGCATTTCCCAAGGCTGATATGCTGCATTTTACTGCTGAGAAATGCTGAGGTTGTTAGTTCAAACCTCACTTGTAGTGAGCTATAACTATGAGTCTAAATATTGTCTATTGATTTAGAAAAGTGTATATATAAGCTCCAGTGGCGCAATCGGATAGCGCGCGGTACTTATATGACAGTAACCTGCAGCTAGGCAATGCCGAGGTTGTGAGTTCGAGCCTCACCTGGAGCAGAGTTCTTATGCCCAATCAAGTTGTCCTCAAAACCAAAGAGGGAGCGTGCATTTCCCAAGGCTGATATGCTGCATTTTACTGCTGAGAAATGCTGAGGTTGTTAGTACAAACCTCACTTGTAGTGAGCTATAACTATAAGTCAAAATATTGTCTATTTATTTAGAAATGTGTATATATAAGCTCCAGTGGCGCAATCGGTTAGCGCGCGGTACTTATATGACAGTAACCTGCAGCTAGGCAATGCCGAGGTTGTGAGTTCGAGCCTCACCTGGAGCAGAGATCTTATGCCCAATCAAGTTGTCCTCAAAACCACAGACGAAATGCACAGAGGGAGCGTGCATTTCCAAAGGCTGATATTCTGCATTTTACTGCTGAGAAATGCTGAGGTTGTTAGTTCAAACCTCACTTGTAGTGAGCTATAACTATAAGTCTAAATATTGTCTATTGATTTAGAAAAATTTATATATAAGCTCCAGTGGCGCAATCGGTTAGCGCGCGGTACTTATATGACAGTAACCTGCAGCTAGGCAATGCCGAGGTTCTGAGTTCGAGCCTCACCTGGAGCAGAGATCTTATGCCCAATCAAGTTGTCCTCAAAACCACAGACAAAATGCACAGAGGTAGCGTGCATTTCCCAAGGCTGATATGCTGCATTTTACTGCTGAGAAAGGCTGAGGTTGTTAGTACAAACCTCACTTTGTGAGCTATAACTATAAGTCTAAATATTGTCTATTTATTTAGAAAAGTTTATATATAAACTCCAGTGGAGCAATCGGTTAGCACGCAGTACTTATATTACAGTAACCTGCAGCTAGGCAATGCCGAGGTTGTGAGTTCGAGCCTCACCTGGAGCAGAGATCTTATGCCCAATCAAGTTGTCCTCAAAACCAAAGACAAAATGCACAGAGGTAGCGTGCATTTCCCAAGGCTGATATGCTGCATTTTACTGCTGAGAAAGGCTGAGGTTGTTAGTTCAAACCTCACTTGTAGTCAGCTATAACTATGAGTCTAAATATTGTGTATTGATTTAGAAAAGTCTATATATAAGCTCCAGTGGCGCAATCGGTTAGCGCGCGGTACTTATATGACAGTAACCTGCAGCTAGGCAATGCCGAGGTTGTGAGTTCGAGCCTCACCTGGAGCAGAGATCTTATGCCCAATAAAGTTGTCCTCAAAACCACAGAGGGAGCGTGCATTTCCCAAGGCTGATATGCTGCATTTTACTGCTGAGAAATGCTGAGGTTGTTAGTTCAAACCTCACTTGTAGTGAGCTATAACTATGAGTCTAAATATTGTCTATTGATTTAGAAAAGTGTATATATAAGCTCCAGTGGCGCAATCGGTTAGCGCGCGGTACTTATATGACAGTAACCTGCAGCTAGGCAATGCCGAGGTTGTGAGTTCGAGCCTCACCTGGAGCAGAGATCTTATGCCCAATCAAGTTGTCCTCAAAACCACAGACGAAATGCACAGAGGGAGCGTGCATTTCCAAAGGCTGATATTCTGCATTTTACTGCTGAGAAATGCTGAGGTTGTTAGTTCAAACCTCACTTGTAGTGAGCTATAACTATAAGTCTAAATATTGTCTATTGATTTAGAAAAATTTATATATAAGCTCCAGTGGCGCAATCGGTTAGCGCGCGGTACTTATATGACAGTAACCTGCAGCTAGGCAATGCCGAGGTTCTGAGTTCGAGCCTCACCTGGAGCAGAGATCTTATGCCCAATCAAGTTGTCCTCAAAACCACAGACAAAATGCACAGAGGTAGCGTGCATTTCCCAAGGCTGATATGCTGCATTTTACTGCTGAGAAAGGCTGAGGTTGTTAGTACAAACCTCACTTTGTGAGCTATAACTATAAGTCTAAATATTGTCTATTTATTTAGAAAAGTTTATATATAAGCTCCAGTGGAGCAATCGGTTAGCACGCAGTACTTATATTACAGTAACCTGCAGCTAGGCAATGCCGAGGTTGTGAGTTCGAGCCTCACCTGGAGCAGAGATCTTATGCCCAATCAAGTTGTCCTCAAAACCACAGACAAAATGCACAGAGGTAGCGTGCATTTCCCAAGGCTGATATGCTGCATTTTACTGCTGAGAAAGGCTGAGGTTGTTAGTTCAAACCTCACTTGTAGTCAGCTATAACTATGAGTCTAAATATTGTGTATTGATTTAGAAAAGTCTATATATAAGCTCCAGTGGCGCAATCGGTTAGCGCGCGGTACTTATATGACAGTAACCTGCAGCTAGGCAATGCCGAGGTTGTGAGTTCGAGCCTCACCTGGAGCAGAGATCTTATGCCCAATAAAGTTGTCCTCAAAACCACAGAGGGAGCGTGCATTTCCCAAGGCTGATATGCTGCATTTTACTGCTGAGAAATGCTGAGGTTGTTAGTTCAAACCTCACTTGTAGTGAGCTATAACTATGAGTCTAAATATTGTCTATTGATTTAGAAAAGTGTATATATAAGCTCCAGTGGCGCAATCGGATAGCGCGCGGTACTTATATGACAGTAACCTGCAGCTAGGCAATGCCGAGGTTGTGAGTTCGAGCCTCACCTGGAGCAGAGTTCTTATGCCCAATCAAGTTGTCCTCAAAACCAAAGAGGGAGCGTGCATTTCCCAAGGCTGATATGCTGCATTTTACTGCTGAGAAATGCTGAGGTTGTTAGTACAAACCTCACTTGTAGTGAGCTATAACTATAAGTCAAAATATTGTCTATTTATTTAGAAATGTGTATATATAAGCTCCAGTGGCGCAATCGGTTAGCGCGCGGTACTTATATGACAGTAACCTGCAGCTAGGCAATGCCGAGGTTGTGAGTTCGAGCCTCACCTGGAGCAGAGATCTTATGCCCAATCAAGTTGTCCTCAAAACCACAGATGAAATGCACAGAGGGAGCATGCATTTCCAAAGGCTGATATACTGCTGAGAAATGCTGAGGTTGTTAGTTCAAACCTCACTTGTAGTGAGCTATAACTATAAGTCTAAATATTGTCTATTGATTTAGAAAAGTTTATATATAAGCTCCAGTGGCGCAATCGGTTAGCGCGCGGTACTTATATGACAGTAACCTGCAGCTAGGCAATGCCGAGGTTGTGAGTTCGAGCCTCACCTGGAGCAGAGATCTTATGCCCAATCAAGTTGTCCTCAAAACCACAGAGGGAGCGTGCATTTCCAAAGGCTGATATGCTGCATTTTACTGCTGAGAAATGCTGAGGTTGTTAGTTCAAACCTCACTTGTAGTGAGCTATAACTATAAGTCTAAATATTGTCTATTGATTTAGAAAAGTGTATATATAAGCTCCAGTGGCGCAATCGGTTAGCGCGCGGTACTTATATGACAGTAACCTGCAGCTAGGCAATGCCGAGGTTGTGAGTTCGAGCCTCACCTGGAGCAGAGATCTTATGCCCAATCAAGTTGTCCTCAAAACCACAGACGAAATGCACAGAGGGAGCGTGCATTTCCAAAGGCTGATATTCTGCATTTTACTGCTGAGAAATGCTGAGGTTGTTAGTTCAAACCTCACTTGTAGTGAGCTATAACTATAAGTCTAAATATTGTCTATTGATTTAGAAAAATTTATATATAAGCTCCAGTGGCGCAATCGGTTAGCGCGCGGTACTTATATGACAGTAACCTGCAGCTAGGCAATGCCGAGGTTCTGAGTTCAAGCCTCACCTGGAGCAGAGATCTTATGCCCAATCAAGTTGTCCTCAAAACCACAGACAAAATGCACAGAGGGAGCGTGCATTTCCAAAGGCTGATATTCTGCATTTTACTGCTGAGAAATGCTGAGGTTGTTAGTTCAAACCTCACTTGTAGTGAGCTATAACTATAAGTCTAAATATTGTCTATTGATTTAGAAAAATTTATATATAAGCTCCAGTGGCGCAATCGGTTAGCGCGCGGTACTTATATGACAGTAACCTGCAGCTAGGCAATGCCGAGGTTGTGAGTTCGAGCCTCACCTGGAGCAGAGTTCTTATGCCCAATCAAGTTGTCCTCAAAACCAAAGAGGGAGCGTGCATTTCCCAAGGCTGATATGCTGCATTTTACTGCTGAGAAATGCTGAGGTTGTTAGTACAAACCTCACTTGTAGTGAGCTATAACTATAAGTCAAAATATTGTCTATTTATTTAGAAATGTGTATATATAAGCTCCAGTGGCGCAATCGGTTAGCGCGCGGTACTTATATGACAGTAACCTGCAGCTAGGCAATGCCGAGGTTGTGAGTTCGAGCCTCACCTGGAGCAGAGATCTTATGCCCAATCAAGTTGTCCTCAAAACCACAGACGAAATGCACAGAGGGAGCGTGCATTTCCAAAGGCTGATATTCTGCATTTTACTGCTGAGAAATGCTGAGGTTGTTAGTTCAAACCTCACTTGTAGTGAGCTATAACTATAAGTCTAAATATTGTCTATTGATTTAGAAAAATTTATATATAAGCTCCAGTGGCGCAATCGGTTAGCGCGCGGTACTTATATGACAGTAACCTGCAGCTAGGCAATGCCGAGGTTCTGAGTTCGAGCCTCACCTGGAGCAGAGATCTTATGCCCAATCAAGTTGTCCTCAAAACCACAGACAAAATGCACAGAGGTAGCGTGCATTTCCCAAGGCTGATATGCTGCATTTTACTGCTGAGAAAGGCTGAGGTTGTTAGTACAAACCTCACTTTGTGAGCTATAACTATAAGTCTAAATATTGTCTATTTATTTAGAAAAGTTTATATATAAACTCCAGTGGAGCAATCGGTTAGCACGCAGTACTTATATTACAGTAACCTGCAGCTAGGCAATGCCGAGGTTGTGAGTTCGAGCCTCACCTGGAGCAGAGATCTTATGCCCAATCAAGTTGTCCTCAAAACCAAAGACAAAATGCACAGAGGTAGCGTGCATTTCCCAAGGCTGATATGCTGCATTTTACTGCTGAGAAAGGCTGAGGTTGTTAGTTCAAACCTCACTTGTAGTCAGCTATAACTATGAGTCTAAATATTGTGTATTGATTTAGAAAAGTCTATATATAAGCTCCAGTGGCGCAATCGGTTAGCGCGCGGTACTTATATGACAGTAACCTGCAGCTAGGCAATGCCGAGGTTGTGAGTTCGAGCCTCACCTGGAGCAGAGATCTTATGCCCAATAAAGTTGTCCTCAAAACCACAGAGGGAGCGTGCATTTCCCAAGGCTGATATGCTGCATTTTACTGCTGAGAAATGCTGAGGTTGTTAGTTCAAACCTCACTTGTAGTGAGCTATAACTATGAGTCTAAATATTGTCTATTGATTTAGAAAAGTGTATATATAAGCTCCAGTGGCGCAATCGGTTAGCGCGCGGTACTTATATGACAGTAACCTGCAGCTAGGCAATGCCGAGGTTGTGAGTTCGAGCCTCACCTGGAGCAGAGATCTTATGCCCAATCAAGTTGTCCTCAAAACCACAGACGAAATGCACAGAGGGAGCGTGCATTTCCAAAGGCTGATATTCTGCATTTTACTGCTGAGAAATGCTGAGGTTGTTAGTTCAAACCTCACTTGTAGTGAGCTATAACTATAAGTCTAAATATTGTCTATTGATTTAGAAAAATTTATATATAAGCTCCAGTGGCGCAATCGGTTAGCGCGCGGTACTTATATGACAGTAACCTGCAGCTAGGCAATGCCGAGGTTCTGAGTTCGAGCCTCACCTGGAGCAGAGATCTTATGCCCAATCAAGTTGTCCTCAAAACCACAGACAAAATGCACAGAGGTAGCGTGCATTTCCCAAGGCTGATATGCTGCATTTTACTGCTGAGAAAGGCTGAGGTTGTTAGTACAAACCTCACTTTGTGAGCTATAACTATAAGTCTAAATATTGTCTATTTATTTAGAAAAGTTTATATATAAGCTCCAGTGGAGCAATCGGTTAGCACGCAGTACTTATATTACAGTAACCTGCAGCTAGGCAATGCCGAGGTTGTGAGTTCGAGCCTCACCTGGAGCAGAGATCTTATGCCCAATCAAGTTGTCCTCAAAACCACAGACAAAATGCACAGAGGTAGCGTGCATTTCCCAAGGCTGATATGCTGCATTTTACTGCTGAGAAAGGCTGAGGTTGTTAGTTCAAACCTCACTTGTAGTCAGCTATAACTATGAGTCTAAATATTGTGTATTGATTTAGAAAAGTCTATATATAAGCTCCAGTGGCGCAATCGGTTAGCGCGCGGTACTTATATGACAGTAACCTGCAGCTAGGCAATGCCGAGGTTGTGAGTTCGAGCCTCACCTGGAGCAGAGATCTTATGCCCAATAAAGTTGTCCTCAAAACCACAGAGGGAGCGTGCATTTCCCAAGGCTGATATGCTGCATTTTACTGCTGAGAAATGCTGAGGTTGTTAGTTCAAACCTCACTTGTAGTGAGCTATAACTATGAGTCTAAATATTGTCTATTGATTTAGAAAAGTGTATATATAAGCTCCAGTGGCGCAATCGGATAGCGCGCGGTACTTATATGACAGTAACCTGCAGCTAGGCAATGCCGAGGTTGTGAGTTCGAGCCTCACCTGGAGCAGAGTTCTTATGCCCAATCAAGTTGTCCTCAAAACCAAAGAGGGAGCGTGCATTTCCCAAGGCTGATATGCTGCATTTTACTGCTGAGAAATGCTGAGGTTGTTAGTACAAACCTCACTTGTAGTGAGCTATAACTATAAGTCAAAATATTGTCTATTTATTTAGAAATGTGTATATATAAGCTCCAGTGGCGCAATCGGTTAGCGCGCGGTACTTATATGACAGTAACCTGCAGCTAGGCAATGCCGAGGTTGTGAGTTCGAGCCTCACCTGGAGCAGAGATCTTATGCCCAATCAAGTTGTCCTCAAAACCACAGATGAAATGCACAGAGGGAGCATGCATTTCCAAAGGCTGATATACTGCTGAGAAATGCTGAGGTTGTTAGTTCAAACCTCACTTGTAGTGAGCTATAACTATAAGTCTAAATATTGTCTATTGATTTAGAAAAGTTTATATATAAGCTCCAGTGGCGCAATCGGTTAGCGCGCGGTACTTATATGACAGTAACCTGCAGCTAGGCAATGCCGAGGTTGTGAGTTCGAGCCTCACCTGGAGCAGAGATCTTATGCCCAATCAAGTTGTCCTCAAAACCACAGAGGGAGCGTGCATTTCCAAAGGCTGATATGCTGCATTTTACTGCTGAGAAATGCTGAGGTTGTTAGTTCAAACCTCACTTGTAGTGAGCTATAACTATAAGTCTAAATATTGTCTATTGATTTAGAAAAGTGTATATATAAGCTCCAGTGGCGCAATCGGTTAGCGCGCGGTACTTATATGACAGTAACCTGCAGCTAGGCAATGCCGAGGTTGTGAGTTCGAGCCTCACCTGGAGCAGAGATCTTATGCCCAATCAAGTTGTCCTCAAAACCACAGACGAAATGCACAGAGGGAGCGTGCATTTCCAAAGGCTGATATTCTGCATTTTACTGCTGAGAAATGCTGAGGTTGTTAGTTCAAACCTCACTTGTAGTGAGCTATAACTATAAGTCTAAATATTGTCTATTGATTTAGAAAAATTTATATATAAGCTCCAGTGGCGCAATCGGTTAGCGCGCGGTACTTATATGACAGTAACCTGCAGCTAGGCAATGCCGAGGTTCTGAGTTCAAGCCTCACCTGGAGCAGAGATCTTATGCCCAATCAAGTTGTCCTCAAAACCACAGACAAAATGCACAGAGGTAGCGTGCATTTCCCAAGGCTGATATGCTGCATTTTACTGCTGAGAAAGGCTGAGGTTGTTAGTTCAAACCTCTTGTAGTCAGCTATAACTATAAGTCTAAATATTGTGTATTGATTTAGAAAAGTCTATATATAAGCTCCAGTGGCGCAATCGGTTAGCGCGCGGTACTTATATGACAGTAACTTGCAGCTAGGCAATGCCGAGGTTGTGAGTTCGAGCCTCACCTGGAGCAGAGATCTTATGCCCAATCAAGTTGTCCTCAAAACCACAGAGGGAGCGTGCATTTCCCAAGGCTGATATGCTGCATTTTACTGCTGAGAAATGCTGAGGTTGTTAGTTCAAACCTCACTTGTAGTGAGCTATAACTATATGTCTAAATATTGTCTATTGATTTAGAAAAGTGTATATATATGCTCCAGTGGCGCAATCGGTTAGCGCAAGGTACTTATATGACCGTAACCTGTAGCTAGGCAATGCCGAGGTTGTGAGTTCGAGCCTCACCTGGAGCAGAGATCTTATGCCCAATCAAGTTGTCCTCAAAACCACAGAGGGAGCGTGCATTTCCCAAGGCTGATATGCTGCATTTTACTGCTGAGAAATGCTGAGGTTGTTAGTTCAAACCTCACTTGTAGTGAGCTATAACTATAAGTCTAAATATTGTCTATTGATTTAGAAAAGTGTATATATAAGCTCCAGTGGCGCAATCGGTTAGCGTGCGGTATTTATATGACAGTAACCTGCAGCTAGGCAATGCCGAGGTTGTGAGTTTGAGCCTCACCTGGAGCAGAGATCTTATGCCCAATCAAGTTGTCCTCAAAACCACAGAGGGAGCGTGCATTTCCCAAGGCTGATATGCTGCATTGTACTGCTGATAAATGCTGAGGTTGTTAGTACAAACCTCACTTTTAGTGAGCTATAACTATAAGTCTAAATATTGTCTATTTATTTAGAAATGTGTATATATAAGCTCCAGTGGCGCAATCGGTTAGAGCGCGGTACTTATATGACAGTAACCTGCAGCTAGGCAATGCCGAGGTTGTGAGTTCGAGCCTCACCTGGAGCAGAGATCTTATGCCCAATCAAGTTGTCCTCAAAACCACAGACGAAATGCACAGAGGGAGCATGCATTTCCAAAGGCTGATATGCTGCATTTTACTGCTGAGAAATGCTGAGGTTGTTAGTTCAAACCTCACTTGTAGTGAGCTATAACTATAAGTCTAAATATTGTCTATTGATTTAGAAAAGTTTATATATAAGCTCCAGTGGCGCAATCGGTTAGCGCGCAGTACTTATATTACAGTAACCTGCAGCTAGGCAATGCCGAGGTTGTGAGTTCGAGCCTCACCTGGAGCAGAGATCTTATGCCCAATCAAGTTGTCCTCAAAACCACAGACAAAATGCACAGAGGTAGCGTGCATTTCCCAAGGCTGATATGCTGCATTTTACTGCTGAGAAAGGCTGAGGTTGTTAGTTCAAACCTCACTTGTAGTCAGCTATAACTATGAGTCTAAATATTGTGTATTGATTTAGAAAAGTCTATATATAAGCTCCAGTGGCGCAATCGGTTAGTGCGCGGTACTTATATGACAGTAACCTGCAGCTAGGCAATGCCGAGGTTGTGAGTTCGAGCCTCACCTGGAGCAGAGATCTTATGCCCAATAAAGTTGTCCTCAAAACCACAGAGGGACCGTGCATTTCCCAAGGCTGATATGCTGCATTTTACTGCTGAGAAATGCTGAGGTTGTTAGTTCAAACCTCACTTGTAGTGAGCTATAACTATGAGTCTAAATATTGTCTATTGATTTAGAAAAGTGTATATATAAGCTCCAGTGGCGCAATCGGATAGCGCGCGGTACTTATATGACAGTAACCTGCAGCTAGGCAATGCCGAGGTTGTGAGTTCGAGCCTCACCTGGAGCAGAGTTCTTATGCCCAATCAAGTTGTCCTCAAAACCAAAGAGGGAGCGTGCATTTCCCAAGGCTGATATGCTGCATTTTACTGCTGAGAAATGCTGAGGTTGTTAGTACAAACCTCACTTGTAGTGAGCTATAACTATAAGTCAAAATATTGTCTATTTATTTAGAAATGTGTATATATAAGCTCCAGTGGCGCAATCGGTTAGCGCGCGGTACTTATATGACAGTAACCTGCAGCTAGGCAATGCCGAGGTTGTGAGTTCGAGCCTCACCTGGAGCAGAGATCTTATGCCCAATCAAGTTGTCCTCAAAACCACAGATGAAATGCACAGAGGGAGCATGCATTTCCAAAGGCTGATATACTGCTGAGAAATGCTGAGGTTGTTAGTTCAAACCTCACTTGTAGTGAGCTATAACTATAAGTCTAAATATTGTCTATTGATTTAGAAAAGTTTATATATAAGCTCCAGTGGCGCAATCGGTTAGCGCGCGGTACTTATATGACAGTAACCTGCAGCTAGGCAATGCCGAGGTTGTGAGTTCGAGCCTCACCTGGAGCAGAGATCTTATGCCCAATCAAGTTGTCCTCAAAACCACAGAGGGAGCGTGCATTTCCAAAGGCTGATATGCTGCATTTTACTGCTGAGAAATGCTGAGGTTGTTAGTTCAAACCTCACTTGTAGTGAGCTATAACTATAAGTCTAAATATTGTCTATTGATTTAGAAAAGTGTATATATAAGCTCCAGTGGCGCAATCGGTTAGCGCGCGGTACTTATATGACAGTAACCTGCAGCTAGGCAATGCCGAGGTTGTGAGTTCGAGCCTCACCTGGAGCAGAGATCTTATGCCCAATCAAGTTGTCCTCAAAACCACAGACGAAATGCACAGAGGGAGCGTGCATTTCCAAAGGCTGATATTCTGCATTTTACTGCTGAGAAATGCTGAGGTTGTTAGTTCAAACCTCACTTGTAGTGAGCTATAACTATAAGTCTAAATATTGTCTATTGATTTAGAAAAATTTATATATAAGCTCCAGTGGCGCAATCGGTTAGCGCGCGGTACTTATATGACAGTAACCTGCAGCTAGGCAATGCCGAGGTTCTGAGTTCAAGCCTCACCTGGAGCAGAGATCTTATGCCCAATCAAGTTGTCCTCAAAACCACAGACAAAATGCACAGAGGTAGCGTGCATTTCCCAAGGCTGATATGCTGCATTTTACTGCTGAGAAAGGCTGAGGTTGTTAGTTCAAACCTCGTAGTCAGCTATAACTATAAGTCTAAATATTGTGTATTGATTTAGAAAAGTCTATATATAAGCTCCAGTGGCGCAATCGGTTAGCGCGCGGTACTTATATGACAGTAACTTGCAGCTAGGCAATGCCGAGGTTGTGAGTTCGAGCCTCACCTGGAGCAGAGATCTTATGCCCAATCAAGTTGTCCTCAAAACCACAGAGGGAGCGTGCATTTCCCAAGGCTGATATGCTGCATTTTACTGCTGAGAAATGCTGAGGTTGTTAGTTCAAACCTCACTTGTAGTGAGCTATAACTATATGTCTAAATATTGTCTATTGATTTAGAAAAGTGTATATATAAGCTCCAGTGGCGCAATCGGTTAGCGCAAGGTACTTATATGACCGTAACCTGTAGCTAGGCAATGCCGAGGTTGTGAGTTCGAGCCTCACCTGGAGCAGAGATCTTATGCCCAATCAAGTTGTCCTCAAAACCACAGAGGGAGCGTGCATTTCCCAAGGCTGATATGCTGCATTTTACTGCTGAGAAATGCTGAGGTTGTTAGTTCAAACCTCACTTGTAGTGAGCTATAACTATAAGTCTAAATATTGTCTATTGATTTAGAAAAGTGTATATATAAGCTCCAGTGGCGCAATCGGTTAGCGTGCGGTATTTATATGACAGTAACCTGCAGCTAGGCAATGCCGAGGTTGTGAGTTTGAGCCTCACCTGGAGCAGAGATCTTATGCCCAATCAAGTTGTCCTCAAAACCACAGAGGGAGCGTGCATTTCCCAAGGCTGATATGCTGCATTGTACTGCTGATAAATGCTGAGGTTGTTAGTACAAACCTCACTTTTAGTGAGCTATAACTATAAGTCTAAATATTGTCTATTTATTTAGAAATGTGTATATATAAGCTCCAGTGGCGCAATCGGTTAGAGCGCGGTACTTATATGACAGTAACCTGCAGCTAGGCAATGCCGAGGTTGTGAGTTCGAGCCTCACCTGGAGCAGAGATCTTATGCCCAATCAAGTTGTCCTCAAAACCACAGACGAAATGCACAGAGGGAGCATGCATTTCCAAAGGCTGATATGCTGCATTTTACTGCTGAGAAATGCTGAGGTTGTTAGTTCAAACCTCACTTGTAGTGAGCTATAACTATAAGTCTAAATATTGTCTATTGATTTAGAAAAGTTTATATATAAGCTCCAGTGGCGCAATCGGTTAGCGCGCAGTACTTATATTACAGTAACCTGCAGCTAGGCAATGCCGAGGTTGTGAGTTCGAGCCTCACCTGGAGCAGAGATCTTATGCCCAATCAAGTTGTCCTCAAAACCACAGACAAAATGCACAGAGGTAGCGTGCATTTCCCAAGGCTGATATGCTGCATTTTACTGCTGAGAAAGGCTGAGGTTGTTAGTTCAAACCTCACTTGTAGTCAGCTATAACTATGAGTCTAAATATTGTGTATTGATTTAGAAAAGTCTATATATAAGCTCCAGTGGCGCAATCGGTTAGTGCGCGGTACTTATATGACAGTAACCTGCAGCTAGGCAATGCCGAGGTTGTGAGTTCGAGCCTCACCTGGAGCAGAGATCTTATGCCCAATAAAGTTGTCCTCAAAACCACAGAGGGACCGTGCATTTCCCAAGGCTGATATGCTGCATTTTACTGCTGAGAAATGCTGAGGTTGTTAGTACAAACCTCACTTTTAGTGAGCTATAACTATAAGTCTAAATATTGTCTATTGATTTAGAAAAGTTTATATATAAGCTCCAGTGGCGCAATCGGTTAGCGCGCAGTACTTATATTACAGTAACCTGCAGCTAGGCAATGCCGAGGTTGTGAGTTCGAGCCTCACCTGGAGCAGAGATCTTATGCCCAATCAAGTTGTCCTCAAAACCACAGACAAAATGCACAGAGGTAGCGTGCATTTCCCAAGGCTGATATGCTGCATTTTACTGCTGAGAAAGGCTGAGGTTGTTAGTTCAAACCTCACTTGTAGTCAGCTATAACTATGAGTCTAAATATTGTGTATTGATTTAGAAAAGTCTATATATAAGCTCCAGTGGCGCAATCGGTTAGCGCGCGGTACTTATATGACAGTAACCTGCAGCTAGGCAATGCCGAGGTTGTGAGTTCGAGCCTCACCTGGAGCAGAGATCTTATGCCCAATAAAGTTGTCCTCAAAACCACAGAGGGAGCGTGCATTTCCCAAGGCTGATATGCTGCATTTTACTGCTGAGAAATGCTGAGGTTGTTAGTTCAAACCTCACTTGTAGTGAGCTATAACTATGAGTCTAAATATTGTCTATTGATTTAGAAAAGTGTATATATAAGCTCCAGTGGCGCAATCGGATAGCGCGCGGTACTTATATGACAGTAACCTGCAGCTAGGCAATGCCGAGGTTGTGAGTTCGAGCCTCACCTGGAGCAGAGTTCTTATGCCCAATCAAGTTGTCCTCAAAACCAAAGAGGGAGCGTGCATTTCCCAAGGCTGATATGCTGCATTTTACTGCTGAGAAATGCTGAGGTTGTTAGTACAAACCTCACTTGTAGTGAGCTATAACTATAAGTCAAAATATTGTCTATTTATTTAGAAATGTGTATATATAAGCTCCAGTGGCGCAATCGGTTAGCGCGCGGTACTTATATGACAGTAACCTGCAGCTAGGCAATGCCGAGGTTGTGAGTTCGAGCCTCACCTGGAGCAGAGATCTTATGCCCAATCAAGTTGTCCTCAAAACCACAGACGAAATGCACAGAGGGAGCGTGCATTTCCAAAGGCTGATATTCTGCATTTTACTGCTGAGAAATGCTGAGGTTGTTAGTTCAAACCTCACTTGTAGTGAGCTATAACTATAAGTCTAAATATTGTCTATTGATTTAGAAAAAATTATATATAAGCTCCAGTGGCGCAATCGGTTAGCGCGCGGTACTTATATGACAGTAACCTGCAGCTAGGCAATGCCGAGGTTCTGAGTTCGAGCCTCACCTGGAGCAGAGATCTTATGCCCAATCAAGTTGTCCTCAAAACCACAGACAAAATGCACAGAGGTAGCGTGCATTTCCCAAGGCTGATATGCTGCATTTTACTGCTGAGAAAGGCTGAGGTTGTTAGTACAAACCTCACTTGTAGTGAGCTATAACTATGAGTCTAAATATTGTCTATTGATTTAGAAAAGTGTATATATAAGCTCCAGTGGCGCAATCGGATAGCGCGCGGTACTTATATGACAGTAACCTGCAGCTAGGCAATGCCGAGGTTGTGAGTTCGAGCCTCACCTGGAGCAGAGTTCTTATGCCCAATCAAGTTGTCCTCAAAACCAAAGAGGGAGCGTGCATTTCCCAAGGCTGATATGCTGCATTTTACTGCTGAGAAATGCTGAGGTTGTTAGTTCAAACCTCACTTGTAGTGAGCTATAACTATGAGTCTAAATATTGTCTATTGATTTAGAAAAGTGTATATATAAGCTCCAGTGGCGCAATCGGATAGCGCGCGGTACTTATATGACAGTAACCTGCAGCTAGGCAATGCCGAGGTTGTGAGTTCGAGCCTCACCTGGAGCAGAGTTCTTATGCCCAATCAAGTTGTCCTCAAAACCAAAGAGGGAGCGTGCATTTCCCAAGGCTGATATGCTGCATTTTACTGCTGAGAAATGCTGAGGTTGTTAGTACAAACCTCACTTGTAGTGAGCTATAACTATAAGTCAAAATATTGTCTATTTATTTAGAAATGTGTATATATAAGCTCCAGTGGCGCAATCGGTTAGCGCGCGGTACTTATATGACAGTAACCTGCAGCTAGGCAATGCCGAGGTTGTGAGTTCGAGCCTCACCTGGAGCAGAGATCTTATGCCCAATCAAGTTGTCCTCAAAACCACAGACGAAATGCACAGAGGGAGCGTGCATTTCCAAAGGCTGATATTCTGCATTTTACTGCTGAGAAATGCTGAGGTTGTTAGTTCAAACCTCACTTGTAGTGAGCTATAACTATAAGTCTAAATATTGTCTATTGATTTAGAAAAAATTATATATAAGCTCCAGTGGCGCAATCGGTTAGCGCGCGGTACTTATATGACAGTAACCTGCAGCTAGGCAATGCCGAGGTTCTGAGTTCGAGCCTCACCTGGAGCAGAGATCTTATGCCCAATCAAGTTGTCCTCAAAACCACGGACAAAATGCACAGAGGTAGCGTGCATTTCCCAAGGCTGATATGCTGCATTTTACTGCTGAGAAAGGCTGAGGTTGTTAGTACAAACCTCACTTTGTGAGCTATAACTATAAGTCTAAATATTGTCTATTTATTTAGAAAAGTTTATATATAAACTCCAGTGGAGCAATCGGTTAGCACGCAGTACTTATATTACAGTAACCTGCAGCTAGGCAATGCCGAGGTTGTGAGTTCGAGCCTCACCTGGAGCAGAGATCTTATGCCCAATCAAGTTGTCCTCAAAACCACAGACAAAATGCACAGAGGTAGCGTGCATTTCCCAAGGCTGATATGCTGCATTTTACTGCTGAGAAAGGCTGAGGTTGTTAGTTCAAACCTCACTTGTAGTCAGCTATAACTATGAGTCTAAATATTGTGTATTGATTTAGAAAAGTCTATATATAAGCTCCAGTGGCGCAATCGGTTAGCGCGCGGTACTTATATGACAGTAACCTGCAGCTAGGCAATGCCGAGGTTGTGAGTTCGAGCCTCACCTGGAGCAGAGATCTTATGCCCAATAAAGTTGTCCTCAAAACCACAGAGGGAGCGTGCATTTCCCAAGGCTGATATGCTGCATTTTACTGCTGAGAAATGCTGAGGTTGTTAGTTCAAACCTCACTTGTAGTGAGCTATAACTATGAGTCTAAATATTGTCTATTGATTTAGAAAAGTGTATATATAAGCTCCAGTGGCGCAATCGGTTAGCGCGCGGTACTTATATGACAGTAACCTGCAGCTAGGCAATGCCGAGGTTGTGAGTTCGAGCCTCACCTGGAGCAGAGATCTTATGCCCAATCAAGTTGTCCTCAAAACCACAGACGAAATGCACAGAGGGAGCGTGCATTTCCAAAGGCTGATATTCTGCATTTTACTGCTGAGAAATGCTGAGGTTGTTAGTTCAAACCTCACTTGTAGTGAGCTATAACTATAAGTCTAAATATTGTCTATTGATTTAGAAAATTTTATATATAAGCTCCAGTGGCGCAATCGGTTAGCGCGCGGTACTTATATGACAGTAACCTGCAGCTAGGCAATGCCGAGGTTCTGAGTTCGAGCCTCACCTGGAGCAGAGATCTTATGCCCAATCAAGTTGTCCTCAAAACCACAGACAAAATGCACAGAGGTAGCGTGCATTTCCCAAGGCTGATATGCTGCATTTTACTGCTGAGAAAGGCTGAGGTTGTTAGTACAAACCTCACTTTGTGAGCTATAACTATAAGTCTAAATATTGTCTATTTATTTAGAAAAGTTTATATATAAGCTCCAGTGGAGCAATCGGTTAGCACGCAGTACTTATATTACAGTAACCTGCAGCTAGGCAATGCCGAGGTTGTGAGTTCGAGCCTCACCTGGAGCAGAGATCTTATGCCCAATCAAGTTGTCCTCAAAACCACAGACAAAATGCACAGAGGTAGCGTGCATTTCCCAAGGCTGATATGCTGCATTTTACTGCTGAGAAAGGCTGAGGTTGTTAGTTCAAACCTCACTTGTAGTCAGCTATAACTATGAGTCTAAATATTGTGTATTGATTTAGAAAAGTCTATATATAAGCTCCAGTGGCGCAATCGGTTAGCGCGCGGTACTTATATGACAGTAACCTGCAGCTAGGCAATGCCGAGGTTGTGAGTTCGAGCCTCACCTGGAGCAGAGATCTTATGCCCAATAAAGTTGTCCTCAAAACCACAGAGGGAGCGTGCATTTCCCAAGGCTGATATGCTGCATTTTACTGCTGAGAAATGCTGAGGTTGTTAGTTCAAACCTCACTTGTAGTGAGCTATAACTATGAGTCTAAATATTGTCTATTGATTTAGAAAAGTGTATATATAAGCTCCAGTGGCGCAATCGGATAGCGCGCGGTACTTATATGACAGTAACCTGCAGCTAGGCAATGCCGAGGTTGTGAGTTCGAGCCTCACCTGGAGCAGAGTTCTTATGCCCAATCAAGTTGTCCTCAAAACCAAAGAGGGAGCGTGCATTTCCCAAGGCTGATATGCTGCATTTTACTGCTGAGAAATGCTGAGGTTGTTAGTACAAACCTCACTTGTAGTGAGCTATAACTATAAGTCAAAATATTGTCTATTTATTTAGAAATGTGTATATATAAGCTCCAGTGGCGCAATCGGTTAGCGCGCGGTACTTATATGACAGTAACCTGCAGCTAGGCAATGCCGAGGTTGTGAGTTCGAGCCTCACCTGGAGCAGAGATCTTATGCCCAATCAAGTTGTCCTCAAAACCACAGATGAAATGCACAGAGGGAGCATGCATTTCCAAAGGCTGATATACTGCTGAGAAATGCTGAGGTTGTTAGTTCAAACCTCACTTGTAGTGAGCTATAACTATAAGTCTAAATATTGTCTATTGATTTAGAAAAGTTTATATATAAGCTCCAGTGGCGCAATCGGTTAGCGCGCGGTACTTATATGACAGTAACCTGCAGCTAGGCAATGCCGAGGTTCTGAGTTCGAGCCTCACCTGGAGCAGAGATCTTATGCCCAATCAAGTTGTCCTCAAAACCACAGAGGGAGCGTGCATTTCCAAAGGCTGATATGCTGCATTTTACTGCTGAGAAATGCTGAGGTTGTTAGTTCAAACCTCACTTGTAGTGAGCTATAACTATAAGTCTAAATATTGTCTATTGATTTAGAAAAGTGTATATATAAGCTCCAGTGGCGCAATCGGTTAGCGCGCGGTACTTATATGACAGTAACCTGCAGCTAGGCAATGCCGAGGTTGTGAGTTCGAGCCTCACCTGGAGCAGAGATCTTATGCCCAATCAAGTTGTCCTCAAAACCACAGACGAAATGCACAGAGGGAGCGTGCATTTCCAAAGGCTGATATTCTGCATTTTACTGCTGAGAAATGCTGAGGTTGTTAGTTCAAACCTCACTTGTAGTGAGCTATAACTATAAGTCTAAATATTGTCTATTGATTTAGAAAAATTTATATATAAGCTCCAGTGGCGCAATCGGTTAGCGCGCGGTACTTATATGACAGTAACCTGCAGCTAGGCAATGCCGAGGTTCTGAGTTCGAGCCTCACCTGGAGCAGAGATCTTATGCCCAATCAAGTTGTCCTCAAAACCACAGACAAAATGCACAGAGGTAGCGTGCATTTCCCAAGGCTGATATGCTGCATTTTACTGCTGAGAAAGGCTGAGGTTGTTAGTTCAAACCTCTTGTAGTCAGCTATAACTATAAGTCTAAATATTGTGTATTGATTTAGAAAAGTCTATATATAAGCTCCAGTGGCGCAATCGGTTAGCGCGCGGTACTTATATGACAGTAACTTGCAGCTAGGCAATGCTGAGGTTGTGAGTTCGAGCCTCACCTGGAGCAGAGATCTTATGCCCAATCAAGTTGTCCTCAAAACCACAGAGGGAGCGTGCATTTCCCAAGGCTGATATGCTGCATTTTACTGCTGAGAAATGCTGAGGTTGTTAGTTCAAACCTCACTTGTAGTGAGCTATAACTATATGTCTAAATATTGTCTATTGATTTAGAAAAGTGTATATATAAGCTCCAGTGGCGCAATCGGTTAGCGCAAGGTACTTATATGACCGTAACCTGTAGCTAGGCAATGCCGAGGTTGTGAGTTCGAGCCTCACCTGGAGCAGAGATCTTATGCCCAATCAAGTTGTCCTCAAAACCACAGAGGGAGCGTGCATTTCCCAAGGCTGATATGCTGCATTTTACTGCTGAGAAATGCTGAGGTTGTTAGTTCAAACCTCACTTGTAGTGAGCTATAACTATAAGTCTAAATATTGTCTATTGATTTAGAAAAGTGTATATATAAGCTCCAGTGGCGCAATCGGTTAGCGTGCGGTATTTATATGACAGTAACCTGCAGCTAGGCAATGCCGAGGTTGTGAGTTTGAGCCTCACCTGGAGCAGAGATCTTAGGCCTAAAAAAAAAAAACGTTGGTTTCCGATTGGCTGTCATTTTTGTGCTGAGTAGGTAGGGAATTTATTTTATTTTATTTTTTATTTAATTTTTTCGTGGGAAGGATGGGTAGCAAGGAATTTATTTTATTTTATTTTACTTATTTATTTTTTCGTGGGAAGGATGGGTAGCAAGGATTTAAAAAAAAATCCTACGGCAATGATGGATAGGCTTCTACATATTTCATATTTTGGCTATGTGAAATAACTGTGGCAGTTTTAATGGTTAATACAACTTTACATTGTTTTCATTACACAGTGACATATACCTGGAGTAGAGGCAGCAGGTTTAGAAAATAGGGTTGCTGATATTTTCTGCTGCCCTGCGGTTGGCTTTTGGCTTTTTTTTGGTGGCATTTTAATGTGCGGTGGCAGTGGCACCACAACACACACGCAACAGAAACACAACAATATCGGCGTGTGTTATTCAATGTGTGTTTGTGTTTCCCATTGAACCGGGTCTGCATGTCACGTTAAAACATGTTCCCCTAAATATTTCTGTCGGAGGCAGCGCGGTTTAGTTGAGAGAGTTGCGACATCTCCGTTCACTGCTTATTCGTGGGGCTGCATGCGTCATTGATCAGTCCATTGTCGTCACTCTCTGTCTCTAAACGGCTCTAGTCTAGAGGCTGCGCTCCGCTCCCCGGTCAGAGCTGAGCAACATGGCGGCGCACAGCGCGCTGTGTTGACAGTGTTGTTACAAACGATAGTGGTTCTACAACTATTCCTACGTGGATTTAATTTTTTATAACGTAGGATGAGGTCGCGTGTCCCGATGGTCTCATCAAAGAGAATTTTAATGATCAAAGACCTTTTTGGTCTTGACTCGGTCGTATTCTGTTTTTTTTTTTTTTTTTTCACCAAATGCCAATAAAATAATATGAGTCGCGCATATTTAATAGAGTCGGTCGGCAACCGGAAACCAAAGTTTTTTTTTTTTAGGCCTTATGCCCAATCAAGTTGTCCTCAAAACCACAGAGGGAGCGTGCATTTCCCAAGGCTGATATGCTGCATTTTACTGCTGAGAAATGCTGAGGTTGTTAGTTCAAACCTCACTTGTAGTGCGCTATAACTATAAGTCTAAATATTGTCTATTGATTTAGAAAAGTGTATATATAAGCTCCAGTGGCGCAATCGGATAGCGCGTGGTACTTATATGACAGTAACCTGCAGCTAGGCAATGCCGAGGTTGTGAGTTCGAGCCTCACCTGGAGCAGAGTTCTTATGCCCAATCAAGTTGTCCTCAAAACCACAGAGGGAGCGTGCATTTCCCAAGGCTGATATGCTGCATTTTACTGCTGAGAAATGCTGAGGTTGTTAGTTCAAACCTCACTTGTAGTGAGCTATAACTATAAGTCTAAATATTGTCTATTGATTTAGAAAAGTGTATATATAAGCTCCAGTGGCGCAATCGGTTAGCGTGCGGTATTTATATGACAGTAACCTGCAGCTAGGCAATGCCGAGGTTGTGAGTTTGAGCCTCACCTGGAGCAGAGATCTTATGCCCAATCAAGTTGTCCTCAAAACCACAGAGGGAGCGTGCATTTCCCAAGGCTGATATGCTGCATTTTACTGCTGAGAAATGCTGAGGTTGTTAGTTCAAACCTCACTTGTAGTGCGCTATAACTATAAGTCTAAATATTGTCTATTGATTTAGAAAAGTGTATATATAAGCTCCAGTGGCGCAATCGGATAGCGCGTGGTACTTATATGACAGTAACCTGCAGCTAGGCAATGCCGAGGTTGTGAGTTCGAGCCTCACCTGGAGCAGAGTTCTTATGCCCAATCAAGTTGTCCTCAAAACCAAAGAGGGAGCGTGCATTTCCCAAGGCTGATATGCTGCATTTTACTGCTGAGAAATGCTGAGGTTGTTAGTACAAACCTCACTTGTAGTGAGCTATAACTATAAGTCAAAATATTGTCTATTTATTTAGAAATGTGTATATATAAGCTCCAGTGGCGCAATCGGTTAGCGCGCGGTACTTATATGACAGTAACCTGCAGCTAGGCAATGCCGAGGTTGTGAGTTCGAGCCTCACTTGGAGCAGAGATCTTATGCCCAATCAAGTTGTCCTCAAAACCACAGATGAAATGCACAGAGGGAGCATGCATTTCCAAAGGCTGATATACTGCTGAGAAATGCTGAGGTTGTTAGTTCAAACCTCACTTGTAGTGAGCTATAACTATAAGTCTAAATATTGTCTATTGATTTAGAAAAGTTTATATATAAGCTCCAGTGGCGCAATCGGTTAGCGCGCGGTACTTATATGACAGTAACCTGCAGCTAGGCAATGCCGAGGTTGTGAGTTCGAGCCTCACCTGGAGCAGAGATCTTATGCCCAATCAAGTTGTCCTCAAAACCACAGAGGGAGCGTGCATTTCCAAAGGCTGATATGCTGCATTTTACTGCTGAGAAATGCTGAGGTTGTTAGTTCAAACCTCACTTGTAGTGAGCTATAACTATAAGTCTAAATATTGTCTATTGATTTAGAAAAGTGTATATATAAGCTCCAGTGGCGCAATCGGTTAGCGCGCGGTACTTATATGACAGTAACCTGCAGCTAGGCAATGCCGAGGTTGTGAGTTCGAGCCTCACCTGGAGCAGAGATCTTATGCCCAATCAAGTTGTCCTCAAAACCACAGACGAAATGCACAGAGGGAGCGTGCATTTCCAAAGGCTGATATGCTGCATTTTACTGCTGAGAAATGCTGAGGTTGTTAGTTCAAACCTCACTTGTAGTGAGCTATAACTATAAGTCTAAATATTGTCTATTGATTTAGAAAAATTTATATATAAGCTCCAGTGGCGCAATCGGTTAGCGCGCGGTACTTATATGACAGTAACCTGCAGCTAGGCAATGCCGAGGTTCTGAGTTCGAGCCTCACCTGGAGCAGAGATCTTATGCCCAATCAAGTTGTCCTCAAAACCACAGACAAAATGCACAGAGGTAGCGTGCATTTCCCAAGGCTGATATGCTGCATTTTACTGCTGAGAAAGGCTGAGGTTGTTAGTTCAAACCTCTTGTAGTCAGCTATAACTATAAGTCTAAATATTGTGTATTGATTTAGAAAAGTCTATATATAAGCTCCAGTGGCGCAATCGGTTAGCGCGCGGTACTTATATGACAGTAACTTGCAGCTAGGCAATGCCGAGGTTGTGAGTTCGAGCCTCACCTGGAGCAGAGATCTTATGCCCAATCAAGTTGTCCTCAAAACCACAGAGGGAGCGTGCATTTCCCAAGGCTGATATGCTGCATTTTACTGCTGAGAAATGCTGAGGTTGTTAGTTCAAACCTCACTTGTAGTGAGCTATAACTATATGTCTAAATATTGTCTATTGATTTAGAAAAGTGTATATATAAGCTCCAGTGGCGCAATCGGTTAGCGCAAGGTACTTATATGACCGTAACCTGTAGCTAGGCAATGCCGAGGTTGTGAGTTCGAGCCTCACCTGGAGCAGAGATCTTATGCCCAATCAAGTTGTCCTCAAAACCACAGAGGGAGCGTGCATTTCCCAAGGCTGATATGCTGCATTTTACTGCTGAGAAATGCTGAGGTTGTTAGTTCAAACCTCACTTGTAGTGAGCTATAACTATAAGTCTAAATATTGTCTATTGATTTAGAAAAGTGTATATATAAGCTCCAGTGGCGCAATCGGTTAGCGTGCGGTATTTATATGACAGTAACCTGCAGCTAGGCAATGCCGAGGTTGTGAGTTTGAGCCTCACCTGGAGCAGAGATCTTATGCCCAATCAAGTTGTCCTCAAAACCACAGAGGGAGCGTGCATTTCCCAAGGCTGATATGCTGCATTTTACTGCTGAGAAATGCTGAGGTTGTTAGTTCAAACCTCACTTGTAGTGAGCTATAACTATAAGTCTAAATATTGTCTATTGATTTAGAAAAGTGTATATATAAGCTCCAGTGGCGCAATCGGTTAGCGCGCGGTACTTATATGACAGTAACCTGCAGCTAGGCAATGCCGAGGTTGTGAGTTCGAGCCTCACCTGGAGCAGAGATCTTATGCCCAATCAAGTTGTCCTCAAAACCACAGAGGGAGCGTGCATTTTCCAAGGCTGATATGCTGCATTTTACTGCTGAGAAATGCTGAGGTTGTTAGTACAAACCTCACTTTTAGTGAGCTATAACTATACGTCTAAATATTGTCTATTTATTTAGAAATGTGTATATATAAGCTCCAGTGGCGCAATCGGTTAGCGCGCGGTACTTATATGACAGTAACCTGCAGCTAGGCAATGCCGAGGTTGTGAGTTCGAGCCTCACCTGGAGCAGAGATCTTATGCCCAATCAAGTTGTCCTCAAAACCACAGACGAAATGCACAGAGGGAGCATGCATTTCCAAAGGCTTATATGCTGCATTTTACTGCTGAGAAATGCTGAGGTTGTTAGTTCAGACCTCACTTGTAGTGAGCTATAACTATAAGTCTAAATATTGTCTATTGATTTAGAAAAGTTTATATATAAGCTCCAGTGGCGCAATCGGTTAGCGCGCAGTACTTATATTACAGTAACCTGCAGCTAGGCAATGCCGAGGTTGTGAGTTCGAGCCTCACCTGGAGCAGAGATCTTATGCCCAATCAAGTTGTCCTCAAAACCACAGACGAAATGCACAGAGGGAGCGTGAATTTCCAAAGGCTGATATGCTGCATTTTACTGCTGAGAAATGCTGAGGTTGTTAGTTCAAACCTCACTTGTAGTGAGCTATAACTATAAGTCTAAATATTGTCTATTGATTTAGAAAAGTGTATATATAAGCTCCAGTGGCGCAATCGGTTAGCGGGCGGTACTTATATGACAGTAACCTGCAGCTAGGCAATGCCGAGGTTGTGAGTTCGAGCCTCACCTGGAGCAGAGATCTTATGCCCAATCAAGTTGTCCTCAAAACCACAGACAAAATGCACAGAGGGAGCGTGCATTTCCAAAGGCTGATATGCTGCATTTTACTGCTGAGAAATGCTGAGGTTGTTAGTTCAAACCTCACTTGTAGTGAGCTATAACTATAAGTCTAAATATTGTCTATTGATTTAGAAAAATGTATATATATAAGCTCCAGTGGCGCAATCGGTTAGCGCGCGGTACTTATATGATAGTAACCTGCAGCTAGGCAATGCCGAGGTTCTGAGTTCGAGCCTCACCTGGAGCAGAGATCTTATGCCCAATCAAGTTGTCCTCAAAACCACAGACAAAATGCACAGAGGTAGCGTGCATTTCCCAAGGCTGATATGCTGCATTTTACTGCTGAGAAAGGCTGAGGTTGTTAGTTCAAACCTCACTTGTAGTCAGCTATAACTATAAGTCTAAATATTGTGTATTGATTTAGAAAAGTCTATATATAAGCTCCAGTGGCGCAATCGGTTAGCGCGCGGTACTTATATGACAGTAACTTGCAGCTAGGCAATGCCGAGGTTGTGAGTTCGAGCCTCACCTGGAGCAGAGATCTTATGCCCAATAAAGTTGTCCTCAAAACCACAGAGGGAGCGTGCATTTCCCAAGGCTGATATGCTGCATTTTACTGCTGAGAAAGGCTGGGGTTGTTAGTTCAAACCTCACTTGTAGTGAGCTATAACTATAAGTCTAAATATTGTCTATTGATTTAGAAAAGTGTATATATAAGCTCCAGTGGCGCAATCGGTTAGCGTGCGGTACTTATATGACAGTAACCTGCAGCTAGGCAATGCCGAGGTTGTGAGTTCGAGCCTCACCTGGAGCAGAGATCTTATGCCCAATCAAGTTGTCCTCAAAACCACAGACGAAATGCACAGAGGGAGCGTGCATTTCCAAAGGCTGATATGCTGCATTTTACTGCTGAGAAATGCTGAGGTTGTTAGTTCAAACCTCACTTATAGTGAGCTATAACTATAAGTCTAAATATTGTCTATTGATTTAGAAAAATGTATATATAAGCTCCAGTGGCGCAATCGGTTAGCGCGCGGTACTTATATGACAGTAACCTGCAGCTAGGCAATGCCGAGGTTCTGAGTTCGAGCCTCACCTGGAGCAGAGATCTTATGCCCAATCAAGTTGTCCTCAAAACCACAGAGGGAGCGTGCATTTCCCAAGGCTGATATGCTGCATTTTACTGCTGAGAAATGCTGAGGTTGTTAGTTCAAACCTCACTTGTAGTGAGCTATAACTATAAGTCTAAATATTGTCTATTGATTTAGAAAAGTGTATATATAAGCTCCAGTGGCGCAATCGGTTAGCGCGCGGTACTTATATGACAGTAACCTGCAGCTAGGCAATGCCGAGGTTGTGAGTTCGAGCCTCACCTGGAGCAGAGATCTTATGCCCAATCAAGTTGTCCTCAAAACCACAGAGGGAGCGTGCATTTCCCAAGGCTGATATGCTGCATTTTACTGCTGAGAAATGCTGAGGTTGTTAGTACAAACCTCACTTTGTGAGCTATAACTATAAGTCTAAATATTGTCTATTTATTTAGAAAAGTTTATATATAAGCTCCAGTGGTGCAATCGGTTAGCACGCAGTACTTATATTACAGTAACCTGCAGCTAGGCAATGCCGAGGTTGTGAGTTCGAGCCTCACCTGGAGCAGAGATCTTATGCCCAATCAAGTTGTCCTCAAAACCACAGACAAAATGCACAGAGGTAGCGTGCATTTCCCAAGGCTGATATGCTGCATTTTACTGCTGAGAAAGGCTGAGGTTGTTAGTTCAAACCTCACTTGTAGTCAGCTATAACTATGAGTCTAAATATTGTGTATTGATTTAGAAAAGTCTATATATAAGCTCCAGTGGCGCAATCGGTTAGCGCGCGGTACTTATATGACAGTAACCTGCAGCTAGGCAATGCCGAGGTTGTGAGTTCGAGCCTCACCTGGAGCAGAGATCTTATGCCCAATAAAGTTGTCCTCAAAACCACAGAGGGAGCGTGCATTTCCCAAGGCTGATATGCTGCATTTTACTGCTGAGAAATGCTGAGGTTGTTAGTTCAAACCTCACTTGTAGTGAGCTATAACTATGAGTCTAAATATTGTCTATTGATTTAGAAAAGTGTATACATAAGCTCCAGTGGCGCAATCGGATAGCGCGCGGTACTTATATGACAGTAACCTGCAGCTAGGCAATGCCGAGGTTGTGAGTTCGAGCCTCACCTGGAGCAGAGTTCTTATGCCCAATCAAGTTGTCCTCAAAACCAAAGAGGGAGCGTGCATTTCCCAAGGCTGATATGCTGCATTTTACTGCTGAGAAATGCTGAGGTTGTTAGTACAAACCTCACTTGTAGTGAGCTATAACTATAAGTCAAAATATTGTCTATTTATTTAGAAATGTGTATATATAAGCTCCAGTGGCGCAATCGGTTAGCGCGCGGTACTTATATGACAGTAACCTGCAGCTAGGCAATGCCGAGGTTGTGAGTTCGAGCCTCACCTGGAGCAGAGATCTTATGCCCAATCAAGTTGTCCTCAAAACCACAGAGGGAGCGTGCATTTCCCAAGGCTGATATGCTGCATTTTACTGCTGAGAAATGCTGAGGTTGTTAGTACAAACCTCACTTTGTGAGCTATAACTATAAGTCTAAATATTGTCTATTTATTTAGAAAAGTTTATATATAAGCTCCAGTGGCGCAATCGGTTAGCACGCAGTACTTATATTACAGTAACCTGCAGCTAGGCAATGCCGAGGTTGTGAGTTCGAGCCTCACCTGGAGCAGAGATCTTATGCCCAATCAAGTTGTCCTCAAAACCACAGACAAAATGCACAGAGGTAGCGTGCATTTCCCAAGGCTGATATGCTGCATTTTACTGCTGAGAAAGGCTGAGGTTGTTAGTTCAAACCTCACTTGTAGTCAGCTATAACTATGAGTCTAAATATTGTGTATTGATTTAGAAAAGTCTATATATAAGCTCCAGTGGCGCAATCGGTTAGCGCGCGGTACTTATATGACAGTAACCTGCAGCTAGGCAATGCCGAGGTTGTGAGTTCGAGCCTCACCTGGAGCAGAGATCTTATGCCCAATAAAGTTGTCCTCAAAACCACAGAGGGAGCGTGCATTTCCCAAGGCTGATATGCTGCATTTTACTGCAGAGAAATGCTGAGGTTGTTAGTTCAAACCTCACTTGTAGTGAGCTATAACTATGAGTCTAAATATTGTCTATTGATTTAGAAAAGTGTATATATAAGCTCCAGTGGCGCAATCGGATAGCGCGCGGTACTTATATGACAGTAACCTGCAGCTAGGCAATGCCGAGGTTGTGAGTTCGAGCCTCACCTGGAGCAGAGTTCTTATGCCCAATCAAGTTGTCCTCAAAACCAAAGAGGGAGCGTGCATTTCCCAAGGCTGATATGCTGCATTTTACTGCTGAGAAATGCTGAGGTTGTTAGTACAAACCTCACTTGTAGTGAGCTATAACTATAAGTCAAAATATTGTCTATTTATTTAGAAATGTGTATATATAAGCTCCAGTGGCGCAATCGGTTAGCGCGCGGTACTTATATGACAGTAACCTGCAGCTAGGCAATGCCGAGGTTGTGAGTTCGAGCCTCACCTGGAGCAGAGATCTTATGCCCAATCAAGTTGTCCTCAAAACCACAGAGGGAGCGTGCATTTCCCAAGGCTGATATGCTGCATTTTACTGCTGAGAAATGCTGAGGTTGTTAGTACAAACCTCACTTTGTGAGCTATAACTATAAGTCTAAATATTGTCTATTTATTTAGAAAAGTTTATATATAAGCTCCAGTGGCGCAATCGGTTAGCACGCAGTACTTATATTACAGTAACCTGCAGCTAGGCAATGCCGAGGTTGTGAGTTCGAGCCTCACCTGGAGCAGAGATCTTATGCCCAATCAAGTTGTCCTCAAAACCACAGACAAAATGCACAGAGGTAGCGTGCATTTCCCAAGGCTGATATGCTGCATTTTACTGCTGAGAAAGGCTGAGGTTGTTAGTTCAAACCTCACTTGTAGTCAGCTATAACTATGAGTCTAAATATTGTGTATTGATTTAGAAAAGTCTATATATAAGCTCCAGTGGCGCAATCGGTTAGCGCGCGGTACTTATATGACAGTAACCTGCAGCTAGGCAATGCAGAGGTTGTGAGTTCGAGCCTCACCTGGAGCAGAGATCTTATGCCCAATAAAGTTGTCCTCAAAACCACAGAGGGAGCGTGCATTTCCCAAGGCTGATATGCTGCATTTTACTGCTGAGAAATGCTGAGGTTGTTAGTTCAAACCTCACTTGTAGTGAGCTATAACTATGAGTCTAAATATTGTCTATTGATTTAGAAAAGTTTATATATAAGCTCCAGTGGCGCAATCGGATAGCGCGCGGTACTTATATGACAGTAACCTGCAGCTAGGCAATGCCGAGGTTGTGAGTTCGAGCCTCACCTGGAGCAGAGTTCCTATGCCCAATCAAGTTGTCCTCAAAACCAAAGAGGGAGCGTGCATTTCCCAAGGCTGATATGCTGCATTTTACTGCTGAGAAATGCTGAGGTTGTTAGTACAAACCTCACTTGTAGTGAGCTATAACTATAAGTCAAAATATTGTCTATTTATTTAGAAATGTGTATATATAAGCTCCAGTGGCGCAATCGGTTAGCGCGCGGTACTTATATGACAGTAACCTGCAGCTAGGCAATGCCGAGGTTGTGAGTTCGAGCCTCACCTGGAGCAGAGATCTTATGCCCAATCAAGTTGTCCTCAAAACCACAGATGAAATGCACAGAGGGAGCATGCATTTCCAAAGGCTGATATACTGCTGAGAAATGCTGAGGTTGTTAGTTCAAACCTCACTTGTAGTGAGCTATAACTATAAGTCTAAATATTGTCTATTGATTTAGAAAAGTTTATATATAAGCTCCAGTGGCGCAATCGGTTAGCGCGCGGTACTTATATGACAGTAACCTGCAGCTAGGCAATGCCGAGGTTGTGAGTTCGAGCCTCACCTGGAGCAGAGATCTTATGCCCAATCAAGTTGTCCTCAAAACCACAGAGGGAGCGTGCATTTCCAAAGGCTGATATGCTGCATTTTACTGCTGAGAAATGCTGAGGTTGTTAGTTCAAACCTCACTTGTAGTGAGCTATAACTATGAGTCTAAATATTGTCTATTGATTTAGAAAAGTTTATATATAAGCTCCAGTGGCGCAATCGGATAGCGCGCGGTACTTATATGACAGTAACCTGCAGCTAGGCAATGCCGAGGTTGTGAGTTCGAGCCTCACCTGGAGCAGAGTTCCTATGCCCAATCAAGTTGTCCTCAAAACCAAAGAGGGAGCGTGCATTTCCCAAGGCTGATATGCTGCATTTTACTGCTGAGAAATGCTGAGGTTGTTAGTACAAACCTCACTTGTAGTGAGCTATAACTATAAGTCAAAATATTGTCTATTTATTTAGAAATGTGTATATATAAGCTCCAGTGGCGCAATCGGTTAGCGCGCGGTACTTATATGACAGTAACCTGCAGCTAGGCAATGCCGAGGTTGTGAGTTCGAGCCTCACCTGGAGCAGAGATCTTATGCCCAATCAAGTTGTCCTCAAAACCACAGATGAAATGCACAGAGGGAGCATGCATTTCCAAAGGCTGATATACTGCTGAGAAATGCTGAGGTTGTTAGTTCAAACCTCACTTGTAGTGAGCTATAACTATAAGTCTAAATATTGTCTATTGATTTAGAAAAGTTTATATATAAGCTCCAGTGGCGCAATCGGTTAGCGCGCGGTACTTATATGACAGTAACCTGCAGCTAGGCAATGCCGAGGTTGTGAGTTCGAGCCTCACCTGGAGCAGAGATCTTATGCCCAATCAAGTTGTCCTCAAAACCACAGAGGGAGCGTGCATTTCCAAAGGCTGATATGCTGCATTTTACTGCTGAGAAATGCTGAGGTTTTTAGTTCAAACCTCACTTGTAGTGAGCTATAACTATAAGTCTAAATATTGTCTATTGATTTAGAAAAGTGTATATATAAGCTCCAGTGGCGCAATCGGTTAGCGCGCGGTACTTATATGACAGTAACCTGCAGCTAGGCAATGCCGAGGTTGTGAGTTCGAGCCTCACCTGGAGCAGAGATCTTATGCCCAATCAAGTTGTCCTCAAAACCACAGACGAAATGCACAGAGGGAGCGTGCATTTCCAAAGGCTGATATGCTGCATTTTACTGCTGAGAAATGCTGAGGTTGTTAGTTCAAACCTCACTTGTAGTGAGCTATAACTATAAGTCTAAATATTGTCTATTGATTTAGAAAAATGTATATATAAGCTCCAGTGGCGCAATCGGTTAGCGCGCGGTACTTATATGACAGTAACCTGCAGCTAGGCAATGCCGAGGTTCTGAGTTCGAGCCTCACCTGGAGCAGAGATCTTATGCCCAATCAAGATGTCCTCAAAACCACAGACAAAATGCACAGAGGTAGCGTGCATTTCCCAAGGCTGATATGCTGCATTTTACTGCTGAGAAAGGCTGAGGTTGTTAGTTCAAACCTCTTGTAGTCAGCTATAACTATAAGTCTAAATATTGTGTATTGATTTAGAAAAGTCTATATATAAGCTCCAGTGGCGCAATCGGTTAGCGTGCGGTACTTATATGACAGTAACTTGCAGCTAGGCAATGCCGAGGTTGTGAGTTCGAGCCTCACCTGGAGCAGAGATCTTATGCCCAATCAAGTTGTCCTCAAAACCACAGAGGGAGCGTGCATTTCCCAAGGCTGATATGCTGCATTTTACTGCTGAGAAATGCTGAGGTTGTTAGTTCAAACCTCACTTGTAGTGAGCTATAACTATATGTCTAAATATTGTCTATTGATTTAGAAAAGTGTATATATAAGCTCCAGTGGCGCAATCGTTTAGCGCAAGGTACTTATATGACCGTAACCTGTAGCTAGGCAATGTCGAGGTTGTGAGTTCGAGCCTCACCTGGAGCAGAGATCTTATGCCCAATCAAGTTGTCCTCAAAACCACAGAGGGAGCGTGCATTTCCCAAGGCTGATATGCTGCATTTTACTGCTGAGAAATGCTGAGGTTGTTAGTTCAAACCTCACTTGTAGTGAGCTATAACTATAAGTCTAAATATTGTCTATTGATTTAGAAAAGTGTATATATAAGCTCCAGTGGCGCAATCGGTTAGCGTGCGGTATTTATATGACAGTAACCTGCAGCTAGGCAATGCCGAGGTTGTGAGTTTGAGCCTCACCTGAAGCAGAGATCTTATGCCCAATCAAGTTGTCCTCAAAACCACAGAGGGAGCGTGCATTTCCCAAGGCTGATATGCTGCATTTTACTGCTGAGAAATGCTGAGGTTGTTAGTTCAAACCTCACTTGTAGTGCGCTATAACTATAAGTCTAAATATTGTCTATTGATTTAGAAAAGTGTATATATAAGCTCCAGTGGCGCAATCGATTACGGCTAGGCAATGCCGAGGTTGTGAGTTCGAGCCTCACCTGGAGCAGAGATCTTATGCCCAATCAAGTTGTCCTCAAAACCACAGACGAAATGCACAGAGGGAGCGTGCATTTCCCAAGGCTGATATGCTGCATTTTACTGCTGAGAAATGCTGAGGTTGTTAGTACAAACCTCACTTGTAGTGAGCTATAACTATGAGGCTAAATATTGTCTATTGATTTAGAAAAGTGTATATATAAGCTCCAGTGGTGCAATCGGTTAGTGCGCGGTACTTATATGACAGTTAACCTGCAGCTAGGCAATGCCGAGTTTGTGAGTTCGAGCCTCACCTGGAACAGAGATCTTATGCCCAATCAAGTTGTCCTCAAAACCACAGACGAAATGCACAGAGGGAGCGTCCATTTCCCAAGGCTGATATGCTGCATTTTACTGCTGAGAAAGGCTGAGGTTGTTAGTTCAAACCTCACTTATAGTCAGCTATAACTATAAGTCTAAATATTGTCTATTGATTTAGAAAAGTGTATATATAAGCTCCAGTGGCGCAATCGGTTAGCGCGCGGTACTTATATGACAGTAACCTGCAGCTAGGCAATGCCGAGGTTGTGAGTTCGAGCCTCACCTGGAGCAGAGATCTTATGCCCAATAAAGTTGTCCTCAAAACCACAGAGGGAGCGTGCATTTCCCAAGGCTGATATGCTGCATTTTACTGCTGAGAAATGCTGAGGTTGTTAGTTCAAACCTCACTTGTAGTGAGCTATAACTATAAGTCTAAATATTGTCTATTGATTTAGAAAAGTGTATATATAAGCTCCAGTGGCGCAATCGGTTAGCGCGCGGTACTTATATGACAGTAACCTGCAGCTAGGCAATGCCGAGGTTGTGAGTTCGAGCCTCACCTGGAGCAGAGATCTTATGCCCAATCAAGTTGTCCTCAAAACCACAGAGGGAGCGTGCATTTCCCAAGGCTGATATGCTGCATTTTACTGCTGAGAAATGCTGAGGTTGTTAGTACAAACCTCACTTTTAGTGAGCTATAACTATACGTCTAAATATTGTCTATTTATTTAGAAATGTGTATATATAAGCTCCAGTGGCGCAATCGGTTAGCGCGCGGTACTTATATGACAGTAACCTGCAGCTAGGCAATGCCGAGGTTGTGAGTTCGAGCCTCACCTGGAGCAGAGATCTTATGCCCAATCAAGTTGTCCTCAAAACCACAGACGAAATGCACAGAGGGAGCATGCATTTCCAAAGGCTGATATGCTGCATTTTACTGCTGAGAAATGCTGAGGTTGTTAGTTCAAACCTCACTTGTAGTGAGCTATAACTATAAGTCTAAATATTGTCTATTGATTTAGAAAAGTGTATATATAAGCTCCAGTGGCGCAATCGGTTAGCGCGCGGTACTTATATGACAGTAACCTGCAGCTAGGCAATGCCGAGGTTGTGAGTTCGAGCCTCACCTGGAGCAGAGATCTTATGCCCAATCAAGTTGTCCTCAAAACCACAGAGGGAGCGTGCATTTCCCAAGGCTGATATGCTGCATTTTACTGCTGAGAAATGCTGAGGTTGTTAGTACAAACCTCACTTTTAGTGAGCTATAACTATACGTCTAAATATTGTCTATTTATTTAGAAATGTGTATATATAAGCTCCAGTGGCGCAATCGGTTAGCGCGCGGTACTTATATGACAGTAACCTGCAGCTAGGCAATGCCGAGGTTGTGAGTTCGAGCCTCACCTGGAGCAGAGATCTTATGCCCAATCAAGTTGTCCTCAAAACCACAGACGAAATGCACAGAGGGAGCATGCATTTCCAAAGGCTGATATGCTGCATTTTACTGCTGAGAAATGCTGAGGTTGTTAGTTCAAACCTCACTTGTAGTCAGCTATAACTATGAGTCTAAATATTGTGTATTGATTTAGAAAAGTCTATATATAAGCTCCAGTGGCGCAATCGGTTAGCGCGCGGTACTTATATGACAGTAACCTGCAGCTAGGCAATGCCGAGGTTGTGAGTTCGAGCCTCACCTGGAGCAGAGATCTTATGCCCAATCAAGTTGTCCTCAAAACCACAGACGAAATGCACAGAGGGAGCGTGCATTTCCCAAGGCTGATATGCTGCATTTTACTGCTGAGAAATGCTGAGGTTGTTAGTACAAACCTCACTTGTAGTGAGCTATAACTATGAGGCTAAATATTGTCTATTGATTTAGAAAAGTGTATATATAAGCTCCAGTGGTGCAATCGGTTAGTGCGCGGTACTTATATGACAGTTAACCTGCAGCTAGGCAATGCCGAGGTTGTGAGTTCGAGCCTCACCTGGAACAGAGATCTTATGCCCAATCAAGTTGTCCTCAAAACCACAGACGAAATGCACAGAGGGAGCGTCCATTTCCCAAGGCTGATATGCTGCATTTTACTGCTGAGAAAGGCTGAGGTTGTTAGTTCAAACCTCACTTATAGTCAGCTATAACTATAAGTCTAAATATTGTCTATTGATTTAGAAAAGTGTATATATAAGCTCCAGTGGCGCAATCGGTTAGCGCGCGGTACTTATATGACAGTAACCTGCAGCTAGGCAATGCTGAGGTTGTGAGTTCGAGCCTCACCTGGAGCAGAGATCTTATGCCCAATAAAGTTGTCCTCAAAACCACAGAGGGAGCGTGCATTTCCCAAGGCTGATATGCTGCATTTTACTGCTGAGAAATGCTGAGGTTGTTAGTTCAAACCTCACTTGTAGTGAGCTATAACTATAAGTCTAAATATTGTCTATTGATTTAGAAAAGTGTATATATAAGCTCCAGTGGCGCAATCGGTTAGCGCGCGGTACTTATATGACAGTAACCTGCAGCTAGGCAATGCCGAGATTGTGAGTTCGAGCCTCACCTGGAGCAGAGATCTTATGCCCAATCAAGTTGTCCTCAAAACCACAGAGGGAGCGTGCATTTCCCAAGGCTGATATGCTGCATTTTACTGCTGAGAAATGCTGAGGTTGTTAGTACAAACCTCACTTTTAGTGAGCTATAACTATACGTCTAAATATTGTCTATTTATTTAGAAATGTGTATATATAAGCTCCAGTGGCGCAATCGGTTAGCGCGCGGTACTTATATGACAGTAACCTGCAGCTAGGCAATGCCGAGGTTGTGAGTTCGAGCCTCACCTGGAGCAGAGATCTTATGCCCAATAAAGTTGTCCTCAAAACCACAGACGAAATGCACAGAGGGAGCATGCATTTCCAAAGGCTGATATGCTGCATTTTACTGCTGAGAAATGCTGAGGTTGTTAGTTCAAACCTCACTTGTAGTGAGATATAACTATAAGTCTAAATATTGTCTATTGATTTAGAAAAGTGTATATATAAGCTCCAGTGGCGCAATCGGTTAGCGCGCGGTACTTATATGACAGTAACCTGCAGCTAGGCAATGCCGAGGTTGTGAGTTCGAGCCTCACCTGGAGCAGAGATCTTATGCCCAATCAAGTTGTCCTCAAAACCACAGAGGGAGCGTTCATTTCCCAAGGCTGATATGCTGCATTTTACTGCTGAGAAATGCTGAGGTTGTTAGTACAAACCTCACTTTTAGTGAGCTATAACTATACGTCTAAATATTGTCTATTTATTTAGAAATGTGTATATATAAGCTCCAGTGGCGCAATCGGTTAGCGCGCGGTACTTATATGACAGTAACCTGCAGCTAGGCAATGCCGAGCTTGTGAGTTCGAGCCTCACCTGGAGCAGAGATCTTATGCCCAATCAAGTTGTCCTCAAAACCACAGACGAAATGCACAGAGGGAGCATGCATTTCCAAAGGCTGATATGCTGCATTTTACTGCTGAGAAATGCTGAGGTTGTTAGTTCAAACCTCACTTGTAGTCAGCTATAACTATGAGTCTAAATATTGTGTATTGATTTAGAAAAGTCTATATATAAGCTCCAGTGGCGCAATCGGTTAGCGCGCGGTACTTATATGACAGTAACCTGCAGCTAGGCAATGCAGAGATTGTGAGTTCGAGCCTCACCTGGAGCAGAGATCTTATGCCCAATAAAGTTGTCCTCAAAACCACAGAGGGAGCGTGCATTTCCCAAGGCTGATATGCTGCATTTTACTGCTGAGAAATGCTGAGGTTGTTAGTTCAAACCTCACTTGTAGTGAGCTATAACTATGAGTCTAAATATTGTCTATTGATTTAGAAAAGTGTATATATAAGCTCCAGTGGCGCAATCGGATAGCGCGCGGTACTTATATGACAGTAACCTGCAGCTAGGCAATGCCGAGGTTGTGAGTTCGAGCCTCACCTGGAGCAGAGTTCTTATGCCCAATCAAGTTGTCCTCAAAACCAAAGAGGGAGCGTGCATTTCCCAAGGCTGATATGCTGCATTTTACTGCTGAGAAATGCTGAGGTTGTTAGTACAAACCTCACTTGTAGTGAGCTATAACTATAAGTCAAAATATTGTCTATTTATTTAGAAATGTGTATATATAAGCTCCAGTGGCGCAATCGGTTAGTGCGCGGTACTTATATGACAGTAACCTGCAGCTAGGCAATGCCGAGGTTGTGAGTTCGAGCCTCACCTGGAGCAGAGATCTTATGCCCAATCAAGTTGTCCTCAAAACCACAGATGAAATGCACAGAGGGAGCATGCATTTCCAAAGGCTGATATACTGCTGAGAAATGCTGAGGTTGTTAGTTCAAACCTCACTTGTAGTGAGCTATAACTATAAGTCTAAATATTGTCTATTGATTTAGAAAAGTTTATATATAAGCTCCAGTGGCGCAATCGGTTAGCGCGCGGTACTTATATGACAGTAACCTGCAGCTAGGCAATGCCGAGGTTGTGAGTTCGAGCCTCACCTGTAGCAGAGATCTTATGCCCAATCAAGTTGTCCTCAAAACCACAGAGGGAGCGTGCATTTCCAAAGGCTGATATGCTGCATTTTACTGCTGAGAAATGCTGAGGTTGTTAGTTCAAACCTCACTTGTAGTGAGCTATAACTATAAGTCTAAATATTGTCTATTGATTTAGAAAAGTGTATATATAAGCTCCAGTGGCGCAATCGGTTAGCGCGCGGTACTTATATGACAGTAACCTGCAGCTAGGCAATGCCGAGGTTGTGAGTTCGAGCCTCACCTGGAGCAGAGATCTTATGCCCAATCAAGTTGTCCTCAAAACCACAGACGAAATGCACAGAGGGAGCGTGCATTTCCAAAGGCTGATATGCTGCATTTTACTGCTGAGAAATGCTGAGGTTGTTAGTTCAAACCTCACTTGTAGTGAGCTATAACTATAAGTCTAAATATTGTCTATTGATTTAGAAAAATTTATATATAAGCTCCAGTGGCGCAATCGGTTAGCGCGTGGTACTTATATGACAGTAACCTGCAGCTAGGCAATGCCGAGGTTCTGAGTTCGAGCCTCACCTGGAGCAGAGATCTTATGCCCAATCAAGTTGTCCTCAAAACCACAGACAAAATGCACAGAGGTAGCGTGCATTTCCCAAGGCTGATATGCTGCATTTTACTGCTGAGAAAGGCTGAGGTTGTTAGTTCAAACCTCTTGTAGTCAGCTATAACTATAAGTCTAAATATTGTGTATTGATTTAGAAAAGTCTATATATAAGCTCCAGTGGCGCAATCGGTTAGCGCGCGGTACTTATATGACAGTAACTTGCAGCTAGGCAATGCAGAGGTTGTGAGTTCGAGCCTCACCTGGAGCAGAGATCTTATGCCCAATCAAGTTGTCCTCAAAACCACAGAGGGAGCGTGCATTTCCCAAGGCTGATATGCTGCATTTTACTGCTGAGAAATGCTGAGGTTGTTAGTTCAAACCTCACTTGTAGTGAGCTATAACTATATGTCTAAATATTGTCTATTGATTTAGAAAAGTGTATATATAAGCTCCAGTGGCGCAATCGATTACGGCTAGGCAATGCCGAGGTTGTGAGTTCGAGCCTCACCTGGAGCAGAGATCTTATGCCCAATCAAGTTGTCCTCAAAACCACAGACGAAATGCACAGAGGGAGCGTGCATTTCCCAAGGCTGATATGCTGCATTTTACTGCTGAGAAATGCTGAGGTTGTTAGTACAAACCTCACTTGTAGTGAGCTATAACTATGAGGCTAAATATTGTCTATTGATTTAGAAAAGTGTATATATAAGCTCCAGTGGCGCAATCGGTTAGCGCGCGGTACTTATATGACAGTAACCTGCAGCTAGGCAATGCCGAGGTTGTGAGTTCGAGCCTCACCTGGAGCAGAGATCTTATGCCCAATAAAGTTGTCCTCAAAACCACAGAGGGAGCGTGCATTTCCCAAGGCTGATATGCTGCATTTTACTGCTGAGAAATGCTGAGGTTGTTAGTTCAAACCTCACTTGTAGTGAGCTATAACTATAAGTCTAAATATTGTCTATTGATTTAGAAAAGTGTATATATAAGCTCCAGTGGCGCAATCGGTTAGCGCGCGGTACTTATATGACAGTAACCTGCAGCTAGGCAATGCCGAGGTTGTGAGTTCGAGCCTCACCTGGAGCAGAGATCTTATGCCCAATCAAGTTGTCCTCAAAACCACAGAGGGAGCGTGCATTTCCCAAGGCTGATATGCTGCATTTTACTGCTGAGAAATGCTGAGGTTGTTAGTACAAACCTCACTTTTAGTGAGCTATAACTATACGTCTAAATATTGTCTATTTATTTAGAAATGTGTATATATAAGCTCCAGTGGCGCAATCGGTTAGCGCGCGGTACTTATATGACAGTAACCTGCAGCTAGGCAATGCCGAGGTTGTGAGTTCGAGCCTCACCTGGAGCAGAGATCTTATGCCCAATCAAGTTGTCCTCAAAACCACAGACGAAATGCACAGAGGGAGCATGCATTTCCAAAGGCTGATATGCTGCATTTTACTGCTGAGAAATGCTGAGGTTGTTAGTTCAGACCTCACTTGTAGTGAGCTATAACTATAAGTCTAAATATTGTCTATTGATTTAGAAAAGTTTATATATAAGCTCCAGTGGCGCAATCGGTTAGCGCGCAGTACTTATATTACAGTTACCTGCAGCTAGGCAATGCCGAGGTTGTGAGTTCGAGCCTCACCTGGAGCAGAGATCTTATGCCCAATCAAGTTGTCCTCAAAACCACAGACGAAATGCACAGAGGGAGCGTGAATTTCCAAAGGCTGATATGCTGCATTTTACTGCTGAGAAATGCTGAGGTTGTTAGTTCAAACCTCACTTGTAGTGAGCTATAACTATAAGTCTAAATATTGTCTATTGATTTAGAAAAGTGTATATATAAGCTCCAGTGGCGCAATCGGTTAGCGGGCGGTACTTATATGACAGTAACCTGCAGCTAGGCAATGCCGAGGTTGTGAGTTCGAGCCTCACCTGGAGCAGAGATCTTATGCCCAATCAAGTTGTCCTCAAAACCACAGACAAAATGCACAGAGGGAGCGTGCATTTCCAAAGGCTGATATGCTGCATTGAAATGCTGAGGTTGTTAGTTCAAACCTCACTTGTAGTGAGCTATAACTATAAGTCTAAATATTGTCTATTGATTTAGAAAAATTTATATATATAAGCTCCAGTGGCGCAATCGGTTAGCGCGTGGTACTTATATGATAGTAACCTGCAGCTAGGCAATGCCGAGGTTCTGAGTTCGAGCCTCACCTGGAGCAGAGATCTTATGCCCAATCAAGTTGTCCTCAAAACCACAGACAAAATGCACAGAGGTAGTGTGCATTTCCCAAGGCTGATATGCTGCATTTTACTGCTGAGAAAGGCTGAGGTTGTTAGTTCAAACCTCACTTGTAGTCAGCTATAACTATGAGTCTAAATATTGTGTATTGATTTAGAAAAGTCTATATATAAGCTCCAGTGGCGCAATCGGTTAGCGCGCGGTACTTATATGACAGTAACCTGCAGCTAGGCAATGCCGAGGTTGTGAGTTCGAGCCTCACCTGGAGCAGAGATCTTATGCCCAATAAAGTTGTCCTCAAAACCACAGAGGGAGCGTGCATTTCCCAAGGCTGATATGCTGCATTTTACTGCTGAGAAATGCTGAGGTTGTTAGTTCAAACCTCACTTGTAGTGAGCTATAACTATGAGTCTAAATTTTGTCTATTGATTTAGAAAAGTGTATATATAAGCTCCAGTGGCGCAATCGGTTAGAGCGCGGTACTTATATGACAGTAACCTGCAGCTAGGCAATGCCGAGGTTGTGAGTTCGAGCCTCACCTGGAGCGGAGTTCTTATGCCCAATCAAGTTGTCCTCAAAACCAAAGAGGGAGCGTGCATTTCCCAAGGCTGATATGCTGCATTTTACTGCTGAGAAATGCTGAGGTTGTTAGTACAAACCTCACTTGTAGTGAGCTATAACTATAAGTCAAAATATTGTCTATGTATTTAGAAATGTGTATATATAAGCTCCAGTGGCGCAATCGGTTAGCGCGCGCTACTTATATGACAGTAACCTGCAGCTAGGCAATGCCGAGGTTGTGAGTTCGAGCCTCACCTGGAGCAGAGATCTTATGCCCAATCAAGTTGTCCTCAAAACCACAGATGAAATGCACAGAGGGAGCATGCATTTCCAAAGGTTGATATACTGCTGAGAAATGCTGAGGTTGTTAGTTCAAACCTCACTTGTAGTGAGCTATAACTATAAGTCTAAATTTTGTCTATTGATTTTGAAAAGTTTATATATAAGCTCCAGTGGCGCAATCGGTTAGCGCGCGGTACTTATATGACAGTAACCTGCAGCTAGGCAATGCCGAGGTTGTGAGTTCGAGCCTCACCTGGAGCAGAGATCTTATGCCCAATCAAGTTGTCCTCAAAACCACAGAGGGAGCGTGCATTTCCAAAGGCTGATATGCTGCATTTTACTGCTGAGAAATGCTGAGGTTGTTAGTTCAAACCTCACTTGTAGTGAGCTATAACTATAAGTCTAAATATTGTCTATTGATTTAGAAAAGTGTATATATAAGCTCCAGTGGCGCAATCGGTTAGCGCGCGGTACTTATATGACAGTAACCTGCAGCTAGGCAATGCCGAGGTTGTGAGTTCGAGCCTCACCTGGAGCAGAGATCTTATGCCCAATCAAGTTGTCCTCAAAACCACAGACGAAATGCACAGAGGGAGCGTGCATTTCCAAAGGCTGATATGCTGCATTTTACTGCTGAGGTTGTTAGTTCAAACCTCACTTATAGTGAGCTATAACTATAAGTCTAAATATTGTCTATTGATTTAGAAAAATGTATATATAAGCTCCAGTGGCGCAATCGGTTAGCGCGCGGTACTTATATGACAGTAACCTGCAGCTAGGCAATGCCGAGGTTCTGAGTTCGAGCCTCACCTGGAGCAGAGATCTTATGCCCAATCAAGTTGTCCTCAAAACCACAGACAAAATGCACAGAGGTAGCGTGCATTTCCCAAGGCTGATATGCTGCATTTTACTGCTGAGAAAGGCTGAGGTTGTTAGTTCAAACCTCACTTGTAGTCAGCTATAACTATAAGTCTAAATATTGTGTATTGATTTAGAAAAGTCTATATATAAGCTCCAGTGGCGCAATCGGTTAGCGCGCGGTACTTATATGACAGTAACTTGCAGCTAGGCAATGCCGAGGTTGTGAGTTCGAGCCTCACCTGGAGCAGAGATCTTATGCCCAATCAAGTTGTCCTCAAAACCACAGAGGGAGCGTGCATTTCCCAAGGCTGATATGCTGCATTTTACTGCTGAGAAATGCTGAGGTTGTTAGTTCAAACCTCACTTGTAGTGAGCTATAACTATAAGTCTAAATATTGTCTATTGATTTAGAAAAGTGTATATATAAGCTCCAGTGGCGCAATCGGTTAGCGCGCGGTACTTATATGACAGTAACCTGCAGCTAGGCAATGCCGAGGTTGTGAGTTCGAGCCTCACCTGGAGCAGAGATCTTATGCCCAATCAAGTTGTCCTCAAAACCACAGACGAAATGCACAGAGGGAGCGTGCATTTCCAAAGGCTGATATGCTGCATTTTACTGCTGAGGTTGTTAGTTCAAACCTCACTTATAGTGAGCTATAACTATAAGTCTAAATATTGTCTATTGATTTAGAAAAATGTATATATAAGCTCCAGTGGCGCAATCGGTTAGCGCGCGGTACTTATATGACAGTAACCTGCAGCTAGGCAATGCCGAGGTTCTGAGTTCGAGCCTCACCTGGAGCAGAGATCTTATGCCCAATCAAGTTGTCCTCAAAACCACAGACAAAATGCACAGAGGTAGCGTGCATTTCCCAAGGCTGATATGCTGCATTTTACTGCTGAGAAAGGCTGAGGTTGTTAGTTCAAACCTCACTTGTAGTCAGCTATAACTATAAGTCTAAATATTGTGTATTGATTTAGAAAAGTCTATATATAAGCTCCAGTGGCGCAATCGGTTAGCGCGCGGTACTTATATGACAGTAACTTGCAGCTAGGCAATGCCGAGGTTGTGAGTTCGAGCCTCACCTGGAGCAGAGATCTTATGCCCAATCAAGTTGTCCTCAAAACCACAGAGGGAGCGTGCATTTCCCAAGGCTGATATGCTGCATTTTACTGCTGAGAAAGGCTGAGGTTGTTAGTTCAAACCTCACTTGTAGTCAGCTATAACTATGAGTCTAAATATTGTGTATTGATTTAGAAAAGTCTATATATAAGCTCCAGTGGCGCAATCGGTTAGCGCGCGGTACTTATATGACAGTAACCTGCAGCTAGGCAATGCCGAGGTTGTGAGTTCGAGCCTCACCTGGAGCAGAGATCTTATGCCCAATAAAGTTGTCCTCAAAACCACAGAGGGAGCGTGCATTTCCCAAGGCTGATATGCTGCATTTTACTGCTGAGAAATGCTGAGGTTGTTAGTTCAAACCTCACTTGTAGTGAGCTATAACTATGAGTCTAAATATTGTCTATTGATTTAGAAAAGTGTATATATAAGCTCCAGTGGCGCAATCGGTTAGCGCGCGGTACTTATATGACAGTAACCTGCAGCTAGGCAATGCTGAGGTTCTGAGTTCGAGCCTCACCTGGAGCAGAGATCTTATGCCCAATCAAGTTGTCCTCAAAACCACAGACAAAATGCACAGAGGTAGCGTGCATTTCCCAAGGCTGATATGCTGCATTTTACTGCTGAGAAAGGCTGAGGTTGTTAGTTCAAACCTCACTTGTAGTCAGCTATAACTATAAGTCTAAATATTGTGTATTGATTTAGAAAAGTCTATATATAAGCTCCAGTGGCGCAATCGGTTAGCGCGCGGTACTTATATGACAGTAACTTGCAGCTAGGCAATGCCGAGGTTGTGAGTTCGAGCCTCACCTGGAGCAGAGATCTTATGCCCAATCAAGTTGTCCTCAAAACCACAGATGGAGCGTGCATTTCCCAAGGCTGATATGCTGCATTTTACTGCTGAGAAAGGCTGAGGTTGTTAGTTCAAACCTCACTTGTAGTCAGCTATAACTATGAGTCTAAATATTGTGTATTGATTTAGAAAAGTCTATATATAAGCTCCAGTGGTGCAATCGGTTAGCGCACGGTACTTATATGACAGTAACCTGCAGCTAGGCAATGCCGAGGTTGTGAGTTCGAGCCTCACCTGGAGCAGAGATCTTATGCCCAATAAAGTTGTCCTCAAAACCACAGAGGGAGCGTGCATTTCCCAAGGCTGATATGCTGCATTTTACTGCTGAGAAATGCTGAGGTTGTTAGTTCAAACCTCACTTGTAGTGAGCTATAACTATGAGTCTAAATATTGTCTATTGATTTAGAAAAGTGTATATATAAGCTCCAGTGGCGCAATCGGTTAGCGCGCGGTACTTATATGACAGTAACCTGCAGCTAGGCAATGCCGAGGTTGTGAGTTCGAGCCTCACCTGGAGCAGAGTTCTTATGCCCAATCAAGTTGTCCTCAAAACCAAAGAGGGAGCGTGCATTTCCCAAGGCTGATATGCTGCATTTTACTGCTGAGAAATGCTGAGGTTGTTAGTACAAACCTCACTTGTAGTGAGCTATAACTATAAGTCAAAATATTGTCTATTTATTTAGAAATGTGTATATATAAGCTCCAGTGGCGCAATCGGTTAGCGCGCGGTACTTATATGACAGTAACCTGCAGCTAGGCAATGCCGAGGTTGTGAGTTCGAGCCTCACCTGGAGCAGAGATCTTATGCCCAATCAAGTTGTCCTCAAAACCACAGATGAAATGCACAGAGGGAGCATGCATTTCCAAAGGCTGATATACTGCTGAGAAATGCTGAGGTTGTTAGTTCAAACCTCACTTGTAGTGAGCTATAACTATATGTCTAAATATTGTCTATTGATTTAGAAAAGTGTATATATAAGCTCCAGTGGCGCAATCGGTTAGCGCAAGGTACTTATATGACCGTAACCTGTAGCTAGGCAATGCCGAGGTTGTGAGTTCGAGCCTCACCTGGAGCAGGGATCTTATGCCCAATCAAGTTGTCCTCAAAACCACAGAGGGAGCGTGCATTTTCCAAGGCTGATATGCTGCATTTTACTGCTGAGAAATGCTGAGGTTGTTAGTTCAAACCTCACTTGTAGTGAGCTATAACTATAAGTCTAAATATTGTCTATTGATTTAGAAAAGTGTATATATAAGCTCCAGTGGCGCAATCGGTTAGCGCGCGGTACTTATATGACAGTAACCTGCAGCTAGGCAATGCCGAGGTTGTGAGTTTGAGCCTCACCTGGAGCAGAGATCTTATGCCCAATCAAGTTGTCCTCAAAACCACAGAGGGAGCGTGCATTTCCCAAGGCTGATATGCTGCATTTTACTGCTGAGAAATGCTGAGGTTGTTAGTTCAAACCTCACTTGTAGTGCGCTATAACTATAAGTCTAAATATTGTCTATTGATTTAGAAAAGTGTATATATAAGCTCCAGTGGCGCAATCGATTACGGCTAGGCAATGCAGAGGTTGTGAGTTCGAGCCTCACCTGGAGCAGAGATCTTATGCCCAATCAAGTTGTCCTCAAAACCACAGACGAAATGCACAGAGGGAGCGTGCATTTCCCAAGGCTGATATGCTGCATTCTACTGCTGAGAAATGCTGAGGTTGTTAGTACAAACCTCACTTGTAGTGAGCTATAACTATGAGGCTAAATATTGTCTATTGATTTAGAAAAGTGTATATATAAGCTCCAGTGGTGCAATCGGTTAGTGCGCGGTACTTATATGACAGTAACCTGCAGCTAGACAATGCCGAGGTTGTGAGTTCGAGCCTCACCTGGAACAGAGATCTTATGCCCAATCAAGTTGTCCTCAAAACCACAGACGAAATGCACAGAGGGAGCGTCCATTTCCCAAGGCTGATATGCTGCATTTTACTGCTGAGAAATGCTGAGGTTGTTAGTTCAAACCTCACTTGTAGTGAGCTATAACTATAAGTCTAAATATTGTCTATTGATTTAGAAAAGTGTATATATAAGCTCCAGTGGCGCAATCGGTTAGCGAGCGGTACTTATATGACAGTAACCTGCAGCTAGGCAATGCCGAGGTTGTGAGTTCGAGCCTCACCTGGAGCAGAGATCTTATGCCCAATCAAGTTGTCCTCAAAACCACAGACGAAATGCACAGAGGGAGCATGCATTTCCAAAGGCTGATATGCTGCATTTTACTGCTGAGAAATGCTGAGGTTGTTAGTTCAAACCTCACTTGTCTTGTAGTGAGCTATAACTATAAGTCTAAATATTGTCTATTGATTTAGAAAAGTTTATATATAAGCTCCAGTGGCGCAATCGGTTAGCGCGCAGTACTTATATTACAGTTACCTGCAGCTAGGCAATGCCGAGGTTCTGAGTTCGAGCCTCACCTGGAGCAGAGATCTTATGCCCAATCAAGTTGTCCTCAAAACCACAGGCGAAATGCACAGAGGGAGCGTGAATTTCCAAAGGCTGATATGCTGCATTTTACTGCTGAGGTTGTTAGTTCAAACCTCACTTGTAGTGAGCTATAACTATAAGTCTAAATATTGTCTATTGATTTAGAAAAGTGTATATATAAGCTCCAGTGGCGCAATCGGTTAGCGCGAGGTACTTATATGACAGTAACCTGCAGCTAGGCAATGCCGAGGTTGTGAGTTCGAGCCTCACCTGGAGCAGAGATCTTATGTCCAATCAAGTTGTCCTCAAAACCACAGACAAAATGCACAGAGGGAGCGTGCATTTCCAAAGGCTGATATGCTGCATTTTACTGCTGAGAAATGCTGAGGTTGTTAGTTCAAACCTCACTTGTAGTCAGCTATAACTATGAGTCTAAATATTGTGTATTGATTTAGAAAAGTCTATATATAAGCTCCAGTGGCGCAATCGGTTAGCGTGCGGTACTTATATGACAGTAACCTGCAGCTAGGCAATGCCGAGGTTGTGAGTTCGAGCCTCACCTGGAGCAGAGTTCTTATGCCCAATCAAGTTGTCCTCAAAACCAAAGAGGGAGCGTGCATTTCCCAAGGCTGATATGCTGCATTTTACTGCTGAGAAATGCTGAGGTTGTTAGTACAAACCTCACTTGTAGTGAGCTATAACTATAAGTCAAAATATTGTCTATTTATTTAGAAATGTGTATATATAAGCTCCAGTGGCGCAATCGGTTAGCGCGCGGTACTTATATGACAGTAACCTGCAGCTAGGCAATGCCGAGGTTGTGAGTTCGAGCCTCACCTGGAGCAGAGTTCTTATGCCCAATCAAGTTGTCCTCAAAACCACAGACGAAATGCACAGAGGGAGCTTGCATTTCCCAAGGCTGATATGCTGCATTTTACGGCTGAGAAATGCTGAGGTTTTTAGTTCAAACCTCACGTATAGTGAGCTATAACTATATGTCTAAATATTGTCTATTGATTTAGAAAATTGTATATATAAGCTCCAGTGGCGCAAACGGTTAGCACGCGGTACTTATATGACAGTAACCTGCAGCTGGGCAATGCCGAGGTTGAGAGTTCGAGCCTCACCTGGAGCAGAGATCTTATGCCCAATCAAGTTGTCCTCAAAACCACAGAGGGAGCGTGCATTTCCCAAGGCTGATATGCTGCATTTTACTGCTGAGAAATGCTGAGGTTGTTAGTACAAAACTCACTTGTAGTGAGCTATAACTATAAGTCTAAATATTGTCTATTGATTTAGAAAAGTGTATATATAAGCTCCAGTGGCGCAATCGGTTAGCGCGCTGTACTTATATGACAGTAACCTGTAGCTAGGCAATGCTGAGGTTGTGAGTTCGAGCCTCACCTGGAGCAGAGATCTTATGCCCAATCAAGTTGTCCTCAAAACCACAGACGAAATGCACAGAGGGAGCGTGCATTTCCAAAGGCTGATATGCTGAATTTTACTGCTGAGAAATGCTGAGGTTGTTAGTTTAAACCTCACTTGTATTGAGCTATAACTATAAGTCTAAATATTGTCTATTGATTTAGAAAAGTGTATATATAAGCTCCAGTGGTGCAATCGGTTAGCTCGCTGTACTTATATGACAGTAACCTGCAGCTAGGCAATGCCGAGGTTGAGAGTTCGAGCCTCACCTGTAGCAGAGATCTTATGCCCAATCAAGTTGTCCTCAAAACCACATACGTAGCGTGCATTTCCCAAGGCTGATATGCTGCATTTTACTGCTGAGGTTGTTAGTTCAAACCTCACTTGTAGTGAGCTATAACTATAAGTCTAAATATTGTCTATTGATTTAGAAAAGTGTATATATAAGCTCCAGTGGCGCAATCGGTTAGCGAGCGGTACTTATATGACAGTAACCTGCAGCTAGGCAATGCCGAGGTTGTGAGTTCGAGCCTCACCTGGAGCAGAGATCTTATGCCCAATCAAGTTGTCCTCAAAACCACAGACGAAATGCACAGAGGGAGCATGCATTTCCAAAGGCTGATATGCTGCATTTTACTGCTGAGAAATGCTGAGGTTGTTAGTTCAAACCTCACTTGTCTTGTAGTGAGCTATAACTATAAGTCTAAATATTGTCTATTGATTTAGAAAAGTTTATATATAAGCTCCAGTGGCGCAATCGGTTAGCGCGCAGTACTTATATTACAGTTACCTGCAGCTAGGCAATGCCGAGGTTCTGAGTTCGAGCCTCACCTGGAGCAGAGATCTTATGCCCAATCAAGTTGTCCTCAAAACCACAGACGAAATGCACAGAGGGAGCGTGAATTTCCAAAGGCTGATATGCTGCATTTTACTGCTGAGGTTGTTAGTTCAAACCTCACTTGTAGTGAGCTATAACTATAAGTCTAAATATTGTCTATTGATTTAGAAAAGTGTATATATAAGCTCCAGTGGCGCAATCGGTTAGCGCGAGGTACTTATATGACAGTAACCTGCAGCTAGGCAATGCCGAGGTTGTGAGTTCGAGCCTCACCTGGAGCAGAGATCTTATGCCCAATCAAGTTGTCCTCAAAACCACAGACAAAATGCACAGAGGGAGCGTGCATTTCCAAAGGCTGATATGCTGCATTTTACTGCTGAGAAATGCTGAGGTTGTTAGTTCAAACCTCACTTGTAGTCAGCTATAACTATGAGTCTAAATATTGTGTATTGATTTAGAAAAGTCTATATATAAGCTCCAGTGGCGCAATCGGTTAGCGTGCGGTACTTATATGACAGTAACCTGCAGCTAGGCAATGCCGAGGTTGTGAGTTCGAGCCTCACCTGGAGCAGAGTTCTTATGCCCAATCAAGTTGTCCTCAAAACCAAAGAGGGAGCGTGCATTTCCCAAGGCTGATATGCTGCATTTTACTGCTGAGAAATGCTGAGGTTGTTAGTACAAACCTCACTTGTAGTGAGCTATAACTATAAGTCAAAATATTGTCTATTTATTTAGAAATGTGTATATATAAGCTCCAGTGGCGCAATCGGTTAGCGCGCGGTACTTATATGACAGTAACCTGCAGCTAGGCAATGCCGAGGTTGTGAGTTCGAGCCTCACCTGGAGCGGAGTTCTTATGCCCAATCAAGTTGTCCTCAAAACCACAGACGAAATGCACAGAGGGAGCTTGCATTTCCCAAGGCTGATATGCTGCATTTTACGGCTGAGAAATGCTGAGGTTTTTAGTTCAAACCTCACGTATAGTGAGCTATAACTATATGTCTAAATATTGTCTATTGATTTAGAAAATTGTATATATAAGCTCCAGTGGCGCAAACGGTTAGCACGCGGTACTTATATGACAGTAACCTGCAGCTGGGCAATGCCGAGGTTGAGAGTTCGAGCCTCACCTGGAGCAGAGATCTTATGCCCAATCAAGTTGTCCTCAAAACCACAGAGGGAGCGTGCATTTCCCAAGGCTGATATGCTGCATTTTACTGCTGAGAAATGCTGAGGTTGTTAGTACAAAACTCACTTGTAGTGAGCTATAACTATAAGTCTAAATATTGTCTATTGATTTAGAAAAGTGTATATATAAGCTCCAGTGGCGCAATCGGTTAGCGCGCTGTACTTATATGACAGTAACCTGCAGCTAGGCAATGCCGAGGTTGTGAGTTCGAGCCTCACCTGGAGCAGAGATATTATTCCCAATCAAGTTGTCCTCAAAACCACAGACGAAATGCACAGAGGGAGCGTGCATTTCCCAAGGCTGATATGCTGCCTTTTACTGCTGAGAAAGGCTGAGGTTGTTAGTTCAAACCTCACTTTTAGTCAGCTATGACTATAAGTCTAAATATTGTCTATTGGTTTAGAAAAGTGTATATATAAGCTCCAGTGCCGCAATCGGTTAGCGCGCAGTACTTATATGACAGTAACCTGTAGCTAGGCAATGCTGAGGTTGTGAGTTCGAGCCTCACCTGGAGCAGAGATCTTATGCCCAATCAAGTTGTCCTCAAAACCACAGACGAAATGCACAGAGGGAGCGTGCATTTCCAAAGGCTGATATGCTGAATTTTACTGCTGAGAAATGCTGAGGTTGTTAGTTTAAACCTCACTTGTATTGAGCTATAACTATAAGTCTAAATATTGTCTATTGATTTAGAAAAGTGTATATATAAGCTCCAGTGGTGCAATCGGTTAGCTCGCTGTACTTATATGACAGTAACCTGCAGCTAGGCAATGCCGAGGTTGAGAGTTCGAGCCTCACCTGTAGCAGAGATCTTATGCCCAATCAAGTTGTCCTCAAAACCACATATGTAGCGTGCATTTCCCAAGGCTGATATGCTGCATTTTACTGCTGAGGTTGTTAGTTCAAACCTCACTTGTAGTGAGCTATAACTATAAGTCTAAATATTGTCTATTATTATAGAAAAGTGTATATCTAAGCTCCAGTGGCGCAATCAGTTAGCACCTGGAGCAGAGTTGTTGCAGTATATGTGTTTCCCAAACCAATCATCCTTAAAAGCAAACTCCTATTTGATGAGATTGCACAGCAGTGCTCATATTGGTTCACGTGATAACATATTCCGTCCAGTGCGTTTACATACCGGTACTCTGATGCCGTGCTTGTATTAGGCCATTGTTTGATTGCCATCGGCACTTACTTCAAGGGCTCCTCATGAGCCTCAAGGCCTACTGATTGACTACTGGCTTTGGAGTCGCATAGTGTAGTGGTAGATTATCTGCCCTTTTTTTGGAGCAAGGTCATGAGTTCAAAGATCCAGGTGGGATCAAATGTTTTAGGTCAACAGCCTACGTATGTGCAGATGCACATATATCTTTTTAAATGCGTGTAAAATAGCTATAGGCTATATTCAGGTAGCACTCCTGGCTATAGAGCAGGGTAGGCAGTCTATATGCCAACATCGGCACAGGGGAGCATGATCACTGGCACACTGGCAAGTGTTAGAGAGAGGATTTTTGGTTTAAAATAAAACTATGTATTTTGTTATGTGGTCCGCAAAGAGGTCCGCCAGTTGGGTACCCCTGTTCTAGAGCAAGGATGGCTATATTTTAGCTCGCTAGCATTGACGCTATTTATTTAGCACAAGATGTGATCTGTTTCTGTGCTGCGTGCGCAGCCTCTCCAATTTCACTCCATTGCTGGTTTCATGCATGCGCACACCACTCGTGCTCATGATACATGATACACACGGACATTGCTAGCTGGAGCACCACTCAAAAATCTAGAGTTGCAAATTGCGGCTAGGACATACAGTGGATTATTGCTCATCCTAATAATCATTACATCCTGATGTGAAAGAAAAAATATATTTTTTTTTTGAAGAAATCAAGGTTTATGCAGGCCTATATTATGTAGAATCAAAATATGTTGGAAATGTGGTGTCATAATTAAACGTGCACACTGACTATTAATACAATAAAAACATGGCTCTTCTTGTAAAAAAAAAGAAAGGTCCCTGATATCGGGTGTGTCTGTGTCTAGCCTACTGAGTCTACTGTGTAACAGGATCAGTCTCTTCATAGATAGATATAGGTGTACATGTTTACAGTATGTCAGTATTTAGGCTACCAGAGGTAGGCTACTGTACTGTATTGAAGGGGAATCCTGGAGGACCCTGATAGTACAATGTCTGCTTTTATCCTAGCAGTTTTTGTATTGATTGACCTGTACCTTCTTTGGACTAGTCTGTACCCAATCAATCAATCAATCAATGGATAATGTTTTTTCTTTTTACTTTCAATCAGTGACAGTGACAGTGAAAGCATTCAAAGCCACAGTGTCACTCTTTTCAAAGTTACGCATCCAGTCCTGGTCCAATCCCGTTGTGCTCTCTCTGTACCAGATGATTCGTGACGGAGCCAGCCTGGCCTGCCTTTTTGCTCTCCTCTCTCTGTGAACTGAGCGTTTGTTTTGCCCCTGGTGTTCATTTGTCTCCCCGTCGCCGCCATTAAAACACGGTGAAAAAAGGGAAGAAAAAAAAAGAAAAAATAACCCAACCATGGAGTGACTGTCTGGTCTGCGAGGGGGATTTATTTTAGCAACATGATAAGGCAGACTGGTGGGGGCTTTACGCTGGCGTCGTCGTCGTCGTGGGGATATGTTTAGTAGCAAGCTATTATTTGTTAAAAATGTAAACATGATGTGAGAGCCTTCGAGACAGCTAGAGTATACATGCTATTTGAAATACGCTTGGATTCTTGGGAACGCTTGGTTAGCTCGAGGAGGAGGACTGACCAAGAGGGTTTGTTGTGGTTTTTCTACGGGACTACACTCCAGAAAAACAACAGCAGCGAACCGTGTGACACCGTACGTTACGGGTAAGAAGAGTTTGACATGTCGTCTTTTTAGCCGTGTGTGTACTGTGTGTTTGTGTGACGTGTGTGTGTGTTACGCAATACGAGACCCTTTTCCTCGTCCCCGGGGGTATTTCATTTAACGGTTTATGTTAAATAGACAACATTTCTAATTCCCAAGCTAACGTTAGCTGTTTGGCTAGTAGTTATTATCACAACAACAAGCAGCTAAAGAACCCTAGTCAGTCAGTGAGTGTGTGTAACATTATCACGAGCTACTGTAGCTAACGCTAACCCACAATAACATGTACCACTGTTAAAAATCCTGCCTGCCAACTGTGTGCTCGATAATGTCGAATGGCATTAGCTGGCTTGCATTTTATTGTGTTATATAACTATACACTGTCTAGTCTGTCTGTGAGGGGGACGGCTGCTGTCCCCGAAAGATGACCTGACCTGACGAGTCGGAGTCAGTCTAATATAGTTTGCATAATCCTGAACACATATGACATTTAGTGAAGTACATTTGTTGTTGACCCAGGCCAGGAGAGCACTGGTGGACTCTGACCCAAGTGCTTTAGGTTTCCATTTCCAGTGCAAAATGATCATATTTTTTTAACTGGGGACCCACCAAAATCATATTTTTGAACCGGGGACCCACCAAAATGATCATATTTTTGAACTGGGGACCCACCAAAATCATATTTTTGAACCGGGGACCCACCAAAATGATCATATTTTTTAACTGGGGACCCACCAAAATGATCACATTTGAACTGGGGATCCCTCATCCCACACCCTAACAAGGACTTGGAATCGTTTGGTTGAGAAATTACATTTAGTTTGACTCGGTTCCACAAATGCATATTGTGAAAATATAGTATAGGATTTGTTGATTACTTTTGATGCAGTAATGGTCCTTTTATATAAACAAGGTCTTAAAAGTCCTTTAATACATTGTCACTTCACTGTCATCTGGGACTAAAAACTAAAATAAATCACACCTGTGTGAACTGAGTGTTGCAACTCCCCTCTCTCTCCTCCCCCCCCCCCTCCTCTCCTCCCCCCCCTCCTCTCCTTTCTCTCTCTCTCATTAGCAGGCAACAGTGCAGCACTAATACTATCTCTCTCTCCGTTTCTGGCACAACAGCGCCCCTACTGGTACTCATAGTCATATACTGGTGCTCATGGCCACATAGGTACATAGGTGAACACGGACATTGCTGTTCCTTGGAGTGGTTGCACCACTCAAAAATCATCTGGAGACCCTTGGGGGTCCTGAGCCACAGGTTGAGAATCACTGTAATAGTGGACACAGCCAGACCGTTTGACTGCTGGCACACTTGCATGGGGTTTGTCTCTTATTGCTGTTTTATTATGTTTACAGGTTGACCAAAAACCAGAAGCTCCCATGATGACTGAGAACAAGACGAAATGGTCCTGTGACTATTGCACCTACGAAAATTGGCCCTCAACGGGAAAGTGCACCATGTGTCGTGCGCAGAGGTCCAGAGGGCCCGCCATCATCACAGAGGAACCTTACAAGAGCAGCCCGAGTCGTGAACCCGGCTTGGAATGGGACCTGGTGCCAAGGACCGACAACAACAGCGGCAGCAACAACAGCCTCCTCATTTGCCCGGACTCCAGCGCCAGGCCCCGGGTCAAGGCGCCCAACACCGCCGAGGCCGCCAGCAAGTGGTCCTGCCACCTGTGCACCTACCTGAACTGGCCCCGGGCCATCCGCTGCACGCAGTGCCTGTCGCCACGCCAGAGGGCCCGCAGCCCCCCCACGGAGTCCCCCGAGACCTCCTCGACGGGGGGCTCCAACACAGGGGGCCGCCGCCCCGCCTCGGCACCGCCATCCCCCGTGGTGGTGGTGGACCCCGCCTGTGAGGAGTACAACGACAAGAACAGGCTCAACACCCGCCAGCAGCACTGGACGTGCGCGGGCTGCACGTACCAGAACCTGCCCAAGACCGGCAAGTGCGTGGTGTGTGCCCACGCCAAGCCCAACAACAACAACAAAATCCAGGATGCCATAGAGCTGGCCGAGTCGCCGGAGCCCTCGCCCGTCATCAATGAGCAGGCCAGGGTAGGGCTGGGAAATCAATTATCATCAAATAATTAATATCGAAAACCAATAGTCGAGAAGCAAGGTTTTTTTTATATATTATTTATCAACATTATATATCAACAGTCTGTGTTTATAATCGACTAAACCGATTATTCTGATTAACCACTTTAAGATGTATTATACTTTGTTACACAAATAGGGAAAATAACCAATCTAGAAGCTCACAACGCTTTGCAGTGTGATGCGTTGTTAGCTTGCAAAACAAACAAAAAAAAGTAATCGTGACAAAAGTTTTAAATAATCTTGGTGATATTGATTTGAAGTCGTGTTGTCCAACCCCAGGACAGAGGCCGCTGGAGGGGCAGCTGCAGCGGAGGAAGCCAGGGCCAGAGGAGATCCCCACCCACCTCCAAGAGGGAGACGGACGGAGGGAACATGGACTTCCAGAGGATAGAGCTGGCAGCCGGGGCCATGAGCAGCAGAGAGGAGCAAGAGATCGACTTCAAAAAGCTGAAGCAAATAAAAAATCGAATGAGGAAAACAGACTGGCTGTTCCTCAATGCTTGTGCTGGTAAGTTGTTTCTATAACCACTTAAAACCCCCAGATGCACTTCACTATTATTATTCCCAGAGGGTCTAATACTTGGGCCCCTTCCCCCGCCCCCATCTACACCAAATCTCTTTGGTGAAAATGGCCGCTATACAGGCTGACGATGCATCACGACGCGATGTGTTCTGTGTCCTCGTAGATCGGCTATATAGTACTGTATATGTTTGACAGGCAAGGGATGCTACGGTTCATGATGTGATTAATGGTTGACAACAACTTCAACAACATACACACACACACGTGACATACACTCCCCACCCCCTCCCATTCAGCTTTGTCTTGATGTATTCTTGTGTAAGTGCTCTTCCTATAGTTGTATTTACATTCCGTGTATGATGAATGCATAGGCTGAGCTATTATTTAAGAACTGACTTCCCCGGTTACAAGGCTTCTATTGTGATGGCAGGCTATTACGGTAGTTTATGATGTCACACGCACACTGTGTGATAGCGCCGGAGAGAGTTACATACCAGCGTGGATGGAGGAGGTAATAACGTAGTTGTATTGTCTTGTCCGAGGTCAATGACAAGGAGTGGATTCAAGTTCCTCCATTTGCTACTGTACGGATGGTGACCTCAACCTCCTTAACCCATTCTGACCTGAGATCAGATTCTAAAAATGTCTGTTTGAAAATGACAGTTTTCTGAAAAAGCTATGTTTCTATGTCAGTGGTTCTTTGATTTTTCAAAAATAGCAGACCTACAAGCTCGTAGCGCGCCACTCGGTGGCACGCTATGAGCTTGTAGATCTGCTATTTTTCAATAGCTAAAGCATAACATAATGCTAACCCCGGGAAAGCATCTGCCTGCCGTGTCATTTCAGTTTTGAGCTAAAAAAAAAGCATACGGTAATTGTTTTAGCTCATAGCTCTGTTTTAGAAAAATCCTGAAAATGTGTGCAAGTCTTTGAATAAACAGGTGTTGTAAGCGTTGCCCACCTGCCCCTGGCAGGTAAATAAAACAATCGGGCAGGTAGAGTTTGCTTTCACGTTGCCTGACGAGGAAAGGAAGGGATGCAATGCAACTGTCTATAAACGAGTCTTAATAGTGCTTAATATAAGCACTGTTTACATATAATATGCTGTTTTCACAGTTGCTACGCTTATAAATGTAAAAGTGTGAACCCATAGTCATATTCATAGCTAGCATGTAGGTTCTTGGCATACAAATTGAGGTATGACATTTTTATCGCACACACAGACCCAGAAAGAAAATAAAGTAAATTGAACAGTAATTAAAATTTTACCTTCATTTTATAATGGACGATTTACTTTATGGGCAAGTGGGCATGACCTTTGGGCAAGTAGAACATGACCAATGGGAAAGTGCCTCTGAGACCTTAGTGTCAACCCCTGAATATCCATTATATTCTTTTAAAGTCAACATTTGTAACTCAAATCTTTGCTTCTGGGGGTCCCTGGAACAAAATATTCTGAGATGGGACGGCCAAGGCAAATGCATATGATTCTGGGGGTCCTTGACATAAAAGAGGTTGAGAACTACTGATATAGAAACGTACGTCTTTTCAGAAAACCAAAATCCAATTTAAAAGCCATTCGTAGAATCGGCCTCTGCTCTTTAGGGTTAAGTCTAGGCTGTGTGTAGTTGTATATATACCGTTTGGTGGTTTTGGTGACAGATTGCAACACTTCTGCTCTTGGCCTGCACACTCGTCTATTGTTTAGACGTGAAACTGTAGAGTAGCGCAATGAATGACGGAGCGTATTGTGTGCCCTTTTTTATTTGTAACTAAGACAGCGGCGTGACAGGGCCCGCCCTCACTGTAGTAGAACGTGAGAGGTTTCATTACACAGGCCGTGTTTGCTGGGATGAGATTATTTTTGTATCGTGGTCATCGGTGTGAATACGGTGCTAAATTTCAGCCCTATGAAAATGATGCTGTGGAACCTGTTCCACTGGATCCAATGTAGTTAGTATTATTTACAGTCACAATCGCCTGTTTATACCTTTTTAATGGTTAAATATTAATTTATAAAACCCACAGACAGACTTTGGCACCCTATTTTGGGCATATTATCGGGGGGAAAAACCCAACGTCCTTTACTAGTTTCAAGATGTTTTTAAAAATACGTTTTCAAGGTCACAACACGCCACATCACGAATCGTGATGTATAGTGAGCTTGTAAGATCAATTTTTTTCTACTTTTGCGCAACACCATGTCATACTGTCATTGGTGTAAATATATGAAAAAATTATAAATGATGAAATATGGACATACAGAGTGACCATGTGTGGACCGGGGAGAGCTGAATGGCATAGTCCCCCCCCCCCCCCCCCCCCCAATAAACCGCTGGGGTTTATCGGCACTATGAGCATCTTTTCAGGCAGTGTGAGAGTGTTTTCCTGTCCGCCCGGTGGGGATGAATGGACCGTCTGGGTAGCAGAGGGAGAGAGAGAGAGAGAGAGGGATTTAGAGAGAGAGAGTGGAGCCCCTGGATCCGAAGCTAGGCTCCCCCTGGCTGGCTCCCCGTCAACAGTCCTTGTAAACACTGGTGTCTATGTGCTGAGCCAAGCAAGCCAGCAGGCTAAAATAGCCTTGACAAGACATGAGCACCAGTCTCCGCCCACCCCCCCAAAAAAAAGAAAAGACCAGTGCATGTGATCAGAGTCCTCCTGACCTTCACACGATTTCTCTCCCTCCTGCCTCTCTCTGCTGCCTGTTTGGATTGTTTTGCTGCTGAGGAGTAGAAAATATTATTCCAGCCAGGGGGGACAGACAAGACAGATGTACCAGTGAGACAGTTCACCTATGGCCTATATGATCTGCCCTGACATAAGCCTTTTCATGGTTCATTAACTTGGCCTTATGACTTATGACTCGCTGCTGAACAACCCCGGCCTCTTTTTTTGCTTCTATCTTCTTCGGTTGTGCCATGGGATCTAATTGGTCTCGGTCATGTTATACACTCATTCGTTGCAGGCAAGTTCAAAGTGCGTTCTGTGAGTGTGTGCGGTATTTGTTGATGGAGGAAGTGTCCGAGCCAGGCAGTCCATTATGGTCACGTCCAGCACTTCCTCTAGTCCCAGAACCTCGCCTCACGCTGCTCCGACCGCTCCCCGCAGTTCATGTTTGATGTTGTTTCAGTGCTGCCCCATCTGGGGCCAAAACTGGATGATCCCAATCCATTCTGTTTTTCCTCACAAGGAAATGGACACTGTTTGTTTAATATTGTTCTTTTGTTTCGGCGAGCCAACTAAAGGCTGCAACTGAATACATTTTCCCCTTGTGGAGAAAATGAGTCTTTATTAAAACAAAATCATGAAAACATTTATGCTGCTAACACTTTAGTGCTGCTTTTTAAGCAAGGAAATGTTATATAATTGGAATTCAATGAGTCCACCTCCCCACTCCCCCAAGATTAGATTTGATAAAAGAGCTCCGTCGTTCATGTTAGACTCAAAGTTAATGGGCTGATAACAGTGGTGGACATAGTACTCAACCCCAGTACTTGATATACAAAGTGTATACTGTATATACTCCTGGTCGTGGAGGAGCTTAGGGATATTGCGCGCTAATTCGTCTAAAAGCGCCAAATATTGCACAGATGTAGCCCAGGGCATGCTCTAATGATTGGGTTAGGGCTCCTGAGGTCGCCGACCTTTGGGGTCGCCAGACTCGCCACAGCGGCCAAATCCATATGGCCACCATTAACAGTATATAAGGCAAACGTATTTTTAGAAAAGTCTCCTGTGGACAGGTTGTGAAAATTAGCACTCGTGCTAACACACTGTAAGCAACGCACGCATCTACAAATTGTACAATTGTGCAATGTGATTGTGATGTCCATATAAAAAAAACATTTCTAAATTTCATTATGCTTTAGATAACATGTGACACCCTAGCTAAATCATTACAGCATGCCCTGGGCTACATCTGTGCAAAACATGGTGCTTTTAGACAAATTAGCACGAAATATCCTAATATCTCCCTAAGCTCCTCCACTACAGACCTGATGGCGTCGTAATGCCAATACCTTGCTGTGGGCCGCAAATTGATCTACAATCTCTTCTCCACTAGTCCCTCCCTAACATTTTAAGTCTGTTCTTTATTTGTCTACAAAATTGTCTGCAATCTGCATATTTAGTCATAGTGTTAGTCGTCTTGTTTAGATCTTATTTTGTTTTTATTAAATTTTCGTCAGTGAAATACGGTAGTTGACGAACATTTTATATAGTTTTAGTAACACTGTTCATGACCTAGAACAATCATGCTTAATGCCTTCAGCCGCTCTGCCCCCCACCTCTGGAACTCCCTCCCCCCTGATAATAGAAACATGGACTCGTATCACCATTTTCCAAACCCGCCTCAAAACCCACCTGTTTAGGCAGGCATATGGCTGACCTCTGTTGTCTTCTGCTGCAAGCTGTACCTTGGTTATGTTTTGCTTTTAACTGTGTTTGTATAAACTGTTTCAACCTGTTGTACGGCGACCTTGAGTGCCCTGAAAGGCGCCTTATAAATAAAATGTATTATTATTATTAGTATTATTATTAATGTCGTGTGTGTACTGTGTAGTCTAGTCACCCCCCCAAAGAAAGCTCTGTTCGGAGACAAGAAAACCCCCCGATCTTGTATGCTGAAATGTGTCACCCACTTACAGTACACACCCATACACTTACTGTAATCTTGCTCTGTCCTTAACCTTTTCATACAAGATCTCCAGCATAGCATCTGGTTATATGTAGCCTAACCTTAAATCCTTTGTCAGGCTGAGGCAGCCCATGGAAAGGTTTGCCAAATGTCACCTGGCATGGTTAAAGTCATAGGACATTCTTGCCGTGTCCCAGCCCAGGTCCTATGAGGAAGGTAATGCATTAGAACACTCTCTACTGTCTTCCCTGCCAGAGAATGTACTCTCTCTGGGAATCTGTTTAAAATTAGCCATACGCTTCCTGGTTCGCCTCTCTCTGCACTATACCTACCTCCGCCTCTGGTTTCAGTCATAACAGATGCTGGGACTACAGATACAGGCCTGTCACAATTTTTACATAATCGTCATAATAGTTTCCATGTTGAACATTTTTCATACATAAAAAAAAGCTGAAATGGCAGATCTGCAAGCTTACAATGTGTCACAGCGTGTCATCTGCTATTTCAATTATTTTCTATTTTTGTATGAAAATAATGTGTCAGTAATTTCTTTGTATATTTCAATTATTTGTCAAATCTGCCCTGTGCATCCTTTTGATTACCAGGCAAACAGAAATGTATTCTTCTATGTTCCAATGCCCCAAAAAATATAATTATAACAATCGCAATTGTCTGTGTGACAATTAATCGTCAACTTAAATCTGTAATCGTGACAGCCCTAACTACAGTCTCTGGAGAAGACGGAGGTGTGCAGTGAATGTGTACAAACTGTACACTAGGGATGGGAATTATCGATTAATTGATAATTAATACGTTGTGTTAACCTTATCGATCGATTAACTGGTTATGATAACGATAAGCAGAGTTATTTTTGTATTATCTGAGAACCTTAATTTCCCTCAATGTCGAACATAAAAATCTACATTTTGCTCATATACAGAAAGAATACAAAAGGCATATGATATTCCTTAATCAAATATTTATTGACCATTTGAGATACAGGGCCAGGCAATGGCGTCTTTGTATGAGGAATAAAATTTAATAAAAAGTGCACTGTCTTGTCTGTCACATCACATGCAAAAGCAGAGATATTTCTGTGGCTACCAAGGTGCGGACGACGACTTTAAAAACGGCCCAAATGCGTGACTTCTTCGGCCACATGCACGCGTAGACAGCATTACATTCACATAAAACTGCCCCATGATGGAACCGCAGAAATTTAGATTGTTAACCGTTATGTTTAATTGAAGGATTCTGCCTGTTTCTGCTTTGCAGGCCCATGATAGGGTGATAACTAGTCACCCTTGGGTCAGCTAGTAAATGCATGTTTGACCCAGAGAGGTCATGACTGAGTTATGGTGGTTTGACGTCAGGCACTAGTAGAGAACCCTGCTCCCTCTCTCTCTGCATGCTTGGTTTGGTGTACAATGTTCAGCTCCCTCTCTCTCTCTGTGCCTGCTGGTACACATTGGTTATGCAAATGCCGCTGCAGATTTTCATAGGCAAAATTCAGATTAATTGCCATCGACTAGGAGTGGGTTTGATGTGTGTTCGCGCTTGATGGACGCCTCTGTAGTGCATTTAACCCATTCTGAACGGGAAACCCTTTTGGTGTTGGCATTATGTTATAATATAGCTATTGGAAAAATAGCAGATCTACAAGCTCATAGTGTGCCACTGAGCTTATAGGTCTGCTCTTTTAGAAAAATTGAAGAACGACTGACATAGAAACATAGCTTTTTCAGAAAACTGTCATTTTCAAACAGACATTTTTAGAATCTGATCTCAGGTCAAAATGGGTTAATGAACATGACAAGCTGTCCATTATGTCCCGCTTTTCATTAACAGCAGCAGGCACACACACTGCTGCAGCTGGAGCACGTCCAAATGCCAGACTAATCCATCCATCCCCGAGCATTTCTGTCTAAAAAAAAAGAAAAAAATCATTAAGACAAAATTGCCTCGCAGATGCGTTTGAAAAGCACACAGAGGTATTTGAGGAAGCATGTTTTCATCGTATTGTTTACCAAGCGGCCCGACATCTTGACGGCAGTGCTTGCCTGAGAGAGCTGACAGGTGCTTAAGGTGAATCACTGTTTTCTGGGAATTACAGTGTTGTTCCTTGAACGCAGACCGCAAACACCATGGTCATGTGTTGCCCTCACATTAATCAAATCTGACAGTCAGTTCAGTTGGCATGTTAGCAGACCTCTTCCGTCTACCCCCTCAAGGCCCCACGTCGGCCACTCCTTGACCTTTTCGACCTCTCTCTCTTTTTCTCGCAACTGTGCTATACTACAGGCGTGGTCGAAGGCGACCTTACGGCCGTGGAAGCCTATAAATCCTCCGGTGGAGACATCGCCCGACAGCTCACCGCCGATGAAGTGCGCCTCCTCAGCCGGCAGTCGGCGTTCGACGTGGGCTTCACACTGGTCCACCTGGCCATCCGCTTCCAGAGGCAGGACATGCTGGCCATCCTTCTCACTGAGGTAAAAGCTTGGCATGAGGGAGGGAGGTAGAGCGGGAAGGGGGAGTGGGCTTTGCTTTCACCACTGACTGCACTAGGAAGGGATTAGCAACTCAAAAAATGCACAGTACCCATATAGTATTTGATAAAGCCTTATTTATACTCTGTTGCACGCCATGCCGCACACCGGAAATAGCAGACCTACAAACTCGCAAAGGCGCCACAACGTTATGCATTTAGGAGCTTGTAGATTGGTGCACGACACGATCTGCCACCAAGTATAACTCTGGTTTAATGCCACCTCCTTTGAGGAACTTAAGAGGCGTGAATATACTCTCTGAGCCGATTTTAAAAAGCAGTCCGTTCCGTTCACTCAACCACCCCCACACACACTTCCTGACGTACACGGGCTTAGCTAAAAACTCATATCAGCAGAATGCAAGCTGGCATTAACATGCTAATTCCACCTCCATTCGTGAGACACCAAACGAAAGGTGCAATGCTTGCACAGTGAAAAACACGACCTGTGACTTTTGTGAAAACCTGTTGTTGGGGGATCATTTGATAATTTAAAGCCAAATTATCTGGTTTGGTCATAGCGTGTCGAGGAACTATTGAATTTGTTAACACAAGGACTGTGTGGCCTCAAGTGGTAAATATCTTGCGAGGGGCCGGAATTGGGGAGCACTTCCATTTTCCCCGCTTGCAGACTGCCATTGTAAAAAAGGGCTAATGCTCACACTAGCTATCTTTCTCGAGAAACGTTTATATTTCGATCGCGATGACAAATCTGAAATGAGATCCGAACCTCGGATGTCTGATCAGTACAACGGACGGTGACGTAGTTTTCGAGAAAAGAGCCAGGGAAGATTCTAATTATAACGGTAGTCTATGCATGCGCGAGCACGTTACGTGCGTGCGCCGTACAGGGGTGAGCAAGGCGTTGCCTAGCAACCGGCTCAGGGCTAAAAGTTTCAGCGTGCCGTTTCAGATCCATATAAAGCGATTAAAAACGTATATATATACCCACTTCATATACCCGTCATATACCCATTGACCCACGTCAATCGCAGACAACAGATGGCTATTAAAAAATGTATATATACGTCAACAGCAGTACGCATCTCTTTTTACACCACCTATATTTGTCGAGGCCCAGCAGAGACAATATACAGCTGACCAGCTCAGTGGCCTTGTGGTTAGTGTCCGCCCTGAAACTGGGAGGTCGAGGTTCGATCCCCGGCCGGGTCATACCAGAGTAATCTAGTAAGAGAATGGCGACCCGCTTTGATCTCGCCGCAAAGCGGGGTGCCATGGGCTATAGTTCCAAACATTGGAACGCTAATGTCGCTAATGTCGCCACTCTCTTACTAGATTACTCTGGGTCATACCAAAGACTGTAAAAATGGGACCCAATGCCTCCCTGCTTGGCACTCAGCATCAAGGGTTGGATGGGGGTTAGATCAACTACAAATTATTCCCGAGTGCGGCACGGCTGCGGATCACCGCTCCAAAAGATGGGTCAAACGTGGAGAACAAATTTCGCATACAGCAATGTTTCTGACAAATAGTAGGACTTTACTATAATGACTATGATTGCAGGGGAAGTGTACTTTGAGGATTAGGGCCAGGATTAGCCAAGCTGCAATCCTCCTGCCATTGGTTCTCAGTGGAGGTGACCATGCCACAGAGCTCATGTGGCACGCAGGGAGAGAGAGGGCAGGCGGTGATTAGGGATGACACGGAAGGCAAGCACACGCAAGTGACGGTGGCAGCAGGGCAGAGTTTAAAGCTTGCCTGTGCACTAGTCTGTGACACTGTGTGTGTCGTAGAATAACTACTGGTGGTAGTCAGTAGTGGAAAAAGTACTTAAATGATTTACCTAAGTAAAAGTATCAATACTGCAATATATATATTATCAAAATGTACTTCACCAGCCAAATTCTGGTCAAATCATCCTGTTGCTTTCATATTAAAAACAAACCAAAAACGTTGGCAACGATCTAGCCTGATTAATGATTATGGGCGGGGTCTTTGGGCTGGATCCAGGCTAGCAACGATCGGGATTTGCGCTGCCATAAAGTTTGGGCTAACTTCAGGCATGTCCAGTCCATATATGGGCATATCTGAGTGCCCGCCACAGACACTTTATATTGTAGATGCATGGATTTAAAGTTCAGTCGCAATGACTGATTTCACTCATTTGGATCCCATCGAAGCCAGCATGTCTTCTATGGAAGCATGTTGCACAGCGAAAATAGCCTATCTACAAGCTGTCAATAAGATTAGAGCATTTGAAGAACTAGCAATTATGTTCAGACACATCTTCCATTAACGGTCTCAGATATTTCACATAAAAGAAAGCCTCAATCTGTGATTTTGATTTATTCACCTGGTTGGCATAAACAATATTACTAAAACATCATTGCTAGTGTGTGGGGGACTCCTTTCATAATGTTTCACAAATTGCACATTGGCCTTTGACTTGGCCATACAGACATTTTCATGGGAGGGGCGATTGCCCCTCCCATGTCCAGCTTTTAGTATATGTGCAAACACAAACATTAAATCCCATTGACAATGAATGGACAATTTTCAGTGTTAGTGTAAACACAAACATTGAAGACAAAGGTGAGGACGCAAATGCTGATTGGCTGGAATGAGATGATGTACGATGATAAGAGCGCCCCTCACTTCACACGGGTGTTTGTGCTTGTAGGTCTGCTATTTTTGAAAAATCGAAGAACGACTGACATAGAAACATAGCTTTTTCAGAAAACTGTCAAGACATTTATAGAATCGTTCCCAGGTCAAAATGGGTTAATGTTCCATCTCTCTCTAACCTCCCACCAGGTGAACCAGCAGGCAGCTAAGTGCATCCCCTCCATGGTGTGTCCTGAGCTGACGGAGCAGATCCGCAGAGAGATCGCGGCCTCGCTGCACCAGCGCAAGGGCGACTTCGCCTGCTACTTCCTCTCTGACCTGGTGACCTTCACCCTGCCTGCAGGTGACTGACCACTCGCTCTGTCCAATAAACCAGCCTGGCTGGCTGCCCGTAGCTGAATCACTCTGTCCACTGCCCAGCCTGGCTGCCCGTAGCTGAATCACTCTGTCCACTGCCCAGCCTGGCTGCCTGTAGCTAAAATCACTCTGTCCACTGCCCAGCCTGGCTGCCTGTAGCTAAACCACTCTGTCCACTGCCCAGCCTGGCTGCCTGTAGCTAATAAATCATGTCTGATTGCATGAAATAATAAAGCTCTAGTCCAGTGCTCTTCAGTGTTTCCCTGTCCCTTAGCTGAGTGAGATGAAGCAGGGCTCCCCTGAGGCAGCGGTGGCCGAACGGTTTGCGGAGCGGTCTTGATATCGGAAGGTTGCTAGTTCGTATCCCCGGACCGGCACGTTAAAATTACCACAGCTGAAGTGCCCTTGGACAAGTCATTGAACCTCTACCATGAAATGTTCTATGAGCAGGGCCTTGCTGTAAACAAGTTCTTGAGCTTAGTCCAGTTACCCTGGGTAAACATAGTACCTTTCCTTTCCCCCACTTTAAAGGTATATTCAGTGATTTCACTTAATTCAAATATCACTTATTTTTTTGTTTTGTTGTGATAATCCTCCCTACTATAGTGTGTGCTGGCCATATAAGGAGTTCCTCCCTGTCCCCAGTTAACCCCTGGGGGTCAAAAAACCTTAGGTTTTGTTTTTGACTCTATCCTGATTGGACGAAAGGCTGGGTCCCACAGCCAAAAACGAAACCTAAGGTTTTTTGAGTGAAATCACTGAATATACCTTTAAATGTGTGTTTTCACTTTCAGACATTTAACAACTTAAACCAACTTTGGCTCGGTACTTGGTCTGCTCTTTTGTTCCCTGTACAACACCAAACCTCTTCACTGATAATAGCTGATCTACAATCTCACAACGCGTTGCGAGCTTGTAGATCTGCTATTTTTGGCTAATGTTCCCCACAGAATAGGGATGCAAGGGCCTTGCCACACAAAGATTTGGTGGCCCAGGCCCCCTGCAGTATCTCTGAGGATACCCCTGTTGAAGACCCTTGCTCTAGTAGTTAAAGGAATAAGTGTGGACTATGTGAATTTAGCTGCCATGACTCCATTGTTACCACAGACAAAAGTACATTAAATACACAATACTTTACAATGTGCTCCTCATTAAGCATCCAAATCAGAAACAAAACAGCCAGCAGTTTTTAATAATGCAACACCGTCAGCCAGCCCGCTAGCATGGCTCATACACTCTAAACATCTGTACTTTGTGTCCCTAAATGAGGATTGATGTTGAACATTACGAGTTTCCCAGCGCAGAAAAACAATACGTTTCCTCATTGCACTGGTAAAAATTAATTCCTTGTGGCCTTCAGGATTATATTCATGATTTAGTTTCACGCTCATCTGTAGAATTTCCCTCGGAATGGTATAAAGGTGCAACATTTCGGCATGTGATCTCACTCGAGTGATTTTTCTTGTCTTTTTCTTTTTTTTTTTTTACTGGGGCGTAGAAGGAATTCATGCAGGCTAGCCTCCCAGTCCAGCATCTCTCTCTCTCTCTCTGTCAGATCCTCGACGCCCCATGGCATAATGTCTTCATTGAAAACATGCACACTCTGCTGGTTAGTGCTCTGTTAGGGAACATGCCTCCGCTGCTGCTAGGATGAAAGATTACGCAGGGTTCATCGGAGGATTTGAGTGTTTCGCCGTCATTGCCAAGTATTTTCTCTTTGCAGGCAGAACTTGGCCCTGGGCCATCTCCAGGGCTCTCTCGCTCGCTCTCTCTCTTTTCAACGTAGTGTATTCACTAGTGTGTGTGTGTGTGCAATACACACAAACAACGTGCTGCACAGCGCTGATGTTTACAGTCAGCCATTGACGAAATGTCAGCCGATGAATGGAATCACAAAAAAAAGCCCACATTTCCCTCTGTGTCATTAACCATGGTCGTTCTGTGTGGCCTCTGGTGCATACAGCCCGGGTTCATCATGACCATGGAAATTCAATGCCTTTACTCATGTGTCTCTCTGTCTCTCTCTCTCTCTCTCTCTCTCTCTCTCGCTGCAGATATAGAGGACCTCCCCCCCGCTGTCCAGGAGAAACTGTTTGATGAGGTGCTGGATCGTGATGTACAGAAAGGTAATGGATATGTACTGCGTTATCTATGTTCATTAATGGAATATGTTATTACCACCTCTCACTAACGTGCAACTTCAGCCGGTAATACGTTATGGTGTTGTGGGTGTAGAGCCACCCCCATTTATCGAGTATTTTTTATATAGCACTTCTCACAGAGTGCTTTACATACAGAGAATTAAAAAAAACTAAATAAAAGATGGAAATGAAAGCAGTTGGAACAAGGGATGACATTCGTAGGCAATTATGGGTCACGGCTAACCACTTTTGACCTGGCAAATTTGGGCATATCATTACAGGCAAACGTTTAGCCAAATTATTCCTTTCTTCTGTCTGTCTGTCTGTCTGTCTGTCTCAGACAGACAGACAGATGGATGGATGATATAGATTGATGATAGGATGATTGTTCCTTATCATCAATCTATATCATCCATCCATCCATCTCTAATTTCTTTCAAACTTGTCTCTTGTAAATAGGCTATTCTTGAAATGTTTTTTTCATGGGGCTTAAGGCCACCAAGATGTTTATCCCGCATGTTTTTAATGGTTTGTAACGGGATCGCTGTGTTTCTGTAAACGCCAGCAGCTTGGCATTGTGCTGGCCTTTTACCTTAGCACTCGTGCATGCGAGGCGCTTTGCTCTACCTCCTGCTGAGAGCTCAAATATTTCCAACCCCGGTGCGTGGACGTGTTGCCTGGCGAGCACCCAGGCCTTTTCAGCCCAGGGAAAAAAGCTCCAGTGGACACTGGGACACTGTGTTAAGTGGTTAACACAATTTTTGTGTTAATCCATTTTGGGCGGGAACCCCTTTTGGTGTTGGCATTATGTTATGCTTTGGCTATTGAAAAATAGCAGATCTACAAGCTCATACGAGCTTGTAGGTCTGCTATTTTTGAAAAATCGAAGAAAGACTGACATAGAAACATACAGCTTTTTCAGAAAACTGTCAGGATTTAGAAGACATTTTTAGAATCTGATCTCAGGTCAAAATGGGTTAACCACTATATAAAAAAACCAATGTATTATTATAATTTTTTGGTTGGCCTCTCCTTCTGCAATGCAGTCTGCTGGAGCTGTTCTTCCATCGTCAAGCTATACTATACTGTACTACCAGCCTTGCTCTCCTGCTCCCACGCTAATTAGACTAATTGAGCCTTCTCATTTTCCCCTCCCACGTAGCTGTGTGTCTGTGTGTGTGTGTGTCGTTGTAGGTCTCAGAGGTGTATTATGACCCCTTTACGTAAGGCTCTGCATCAAATTGGGTTCCAAGGGAACGGTGCCCCACATTGTTCTGAGAAGTGCTGAGGAACCACTAATAGAATTATTGCTGACCGCCACGTCGCCATTTGTCTCTCTTCTACCGACCATCTGCCTCTCTCTCTCTCTCTCTCTCTCTCTCTCTCTCTCTCTCTCTCTCCAGCTCACCGTTTCTTGGTTGTGCGTGGCATAATTTACAGGTGGTCCATGCAGGGCTCCAGACTAACTTTTTTCACCACCGTCCCGGAACCGTCCCAAAATACAATTTGAACCGTCCCGAAGTAAATGTATACCGTCCCGGGGAAAAAAAAGTACAAAAAAGCACCACTCAAATTGTGAAATGAATAACTGTATTCCTATTGTAATAGAAATACAATTAAGCCAAACAAATGATGTACTGCATGTATTGAATACATACATGCAGTACATTATTTGTTTGGGGTCATGTTTCTTTTCAGTCAAAATGCTCCCAGATGAAAAATAGGGCTTGGTTAAAAATGTTAATCGAATTAATCAGAGGCTTTGTAATTAATTAATCTAAATTAATCACATTTTAATCGCATATCAATATTCGACCTGAGAACAGTGATATTTATTTTCAAATGGATTGTTATTTTGGTGTACCAGTGAATCAATGAATAGTGACTACAGTAGCTTATAAAACGTTGGTGTAGGCTACTTGATCAAGACCAACAGACTACCAATGCAGTTAGTCTATGAATACTCAAATGTCTATTACATGATGGGTGGCATGAGAAAACAAATAAAAACTACTTTATTAGGGGGAATACTAAGACGAAGGAATCAATAAATCAACAATAAAAACTGTGGAATGAGAGCGTTTTGGGGTGTGCATTCCAGTGTTGGGGCAGCAATTCCAGAACAATCTGAGCATTATAAAACATCTGTTGCTTCAGAGGATAGATACCAACATATTATTTAATGTCGTTGCCAGCTAGCAAGCCTAGCATGGAAGCTAACGTTAAACGTTGGTGTAGTGTAGCCCCATGTCCCTATGGAACCTTTCTGTAGCACACAACCATGGTTTTATCCATGCTTCCAACCGATCTAAATCTAAATCTTTAAATCTAAATGTCCCATCCACGGGGCAAAAGCAATATAATTCCTAGGATTCCTTTGGGTGAATCATGGTGTGTGCGTTCGTTGTTGTCAACTGTCTGACTGACGGCGCTGGCAGCGCTGCTGGTCTCATGCTGCTCATCGCTGCACACGAAATGCACATTTTCAGTGTAAAAACTCCTCTCGTCCCGAATGAGATAAATTTAAGTCCCAAATAGATATTTTACCGTCCCCGGGACGTCAGGACGCCGTTAATCTCGAGCCCTGGGTCCATGGGAAAATGGACATAGTCTGTAGTCTTCTGAAAGAATATATATTCAAAGATTTGTGCCGCATTTTTACGTTTTTTTTCTACAGCTATGAGCTTGTAGATCAGTATAACATAATGCTTAAAACACCAAAAGGGGTTCCCGCCCAGAATGGGTTAAGGGTTTGACAGAGCTGCCATGTCTCACCCTTTGAGTGTGACAGTCACGCAATTTAACGCTTTACCACGCACCACGCCACACATGCCATTTCACACGCATTATAATGATAAATAACAATTTTCTCTGCGGCTCCGCCGCGTAATAACGCACGCTCCTCACAAACGGTAAAATAGCCGATCTGCATGCAGCGCTGTATGCAGGAGGGTAAACAGCAGGGTCCCTGACTGTGTGACGCATGGAAATGAGCCATGCGGAGTTTAACATCGCTTCGAAATATTTTTCATGGAAGACAATATAGCCCCCACAAGTTACAACAAGTGAGTAAGTGACCTGTGACTATCTCTCTTCTATACTGGTGTGTGGCGTCTCTTGCGTGATATGAGGAAGTGGAACGGTGCCATAGCCCGTGCACATTATAGGGACAAAGTCGTGTGTGTGTGTGTGTGTGTGTGTGTGTGTGTGAAGGGGGAGGGGCCGCATCGCGACTTGTTTCTGTTCATAGAGAGAGAGAGCCCACAGATGTGTTTGAACTAAGAAAATGTAAAAATAAGGAATTTTCCCACATTCCAGTTTTCTGACATATTCCCCAATTTCCACTGAGATTATGGGGTGAATGAATGTGGCAGACCCATCTTCTCTTTCTGTCATAGTGACATTGTCCTGCATCAGATCATGTCCAAATCAGGTTCTCCAATCTCCAGTAGCCTCTTCAGTTTTTTGAAGATTTTTTGAGTGGCCTTACGGAGCTATTTGTGTGGCTGGCTGGGTCTGAGCACTATGTGTGTGGCTTGCTGGCTGGCTGGGTCTGAGCTCTATGTGTGTGGCTTGCTGGCTGGCTGGGTCTGAGCACTATGTGTGTGGCTGGCTGGCTGGCTGGCTAGGTCTGAGTACTATGTGTGTGGCTTGCTGGCTGGGTCTGAGGAGCATAGATAGATAGATAGATAGATATCTTTTTCATTTCTACTTTAAGCATGAGGAGGCTGTCAGTGCAGGGAGAGCAGCTGGCATGGAGGTGAAGACATCAGTGTTAAGGTTAAATATCAACGTTAAAATGGGCCAAATCGACATAAAAAAAGACAATTTTTTTCGCCGCCGCCCTTCGGACGGCGTCGAACACATTAAGACACTAGAGTCTCACTCTTGACATTTTCTGAAATATGGCAGCCCTGGGTTTGAGGTGAGGTGTTGGGCACTGATAATTGCAGATTCACCGACTTGTGAGCTTGTAGCTATATTTTGTGCACGCAGCTATGTATAAATTGGCTTTTTTTTGGGTAAATGATAATATTAAAATCACACCTGTGTGAACTGAGTGGTGCAAATCCGTGTGGGGGTCCCCGGAATTTCCAGACCCACAGGAAAGCGCCTAGGGTGCCGGCACGGTTCCCGGCGAGCTGTCCTGCATACGAAACGGTCGAGAAATGACAGAGTTACTGTGTGGGGGAATTAGCAGACATCACTCTCTCTCTCCCTCCTGCCCCTATAGAGTGTCGCAGTCCCGCCCCCTTTCATGACGACACCAGGCCCAGGAAATTAATCCCAATGCATTTTCCCCATAGACATTTCATAAAGTATTTATTTGAAGACCTTTTAAGCGTCGTACGAAGCCAACTCGAGTCGTGACAAATCATGACAAAACCAAACAAATAATTACAAAGAAGAAAAAAAACGTTTTTTTCTACTTTCTAATTCTTTGTTTGGCCCAAAACATTGTGTTTAGTGTCATGATTTGTCACGACAAGAGTTGGCTTTGTCCGCGCCGTAAACGTCTTTAAATAAATACTTTCTGAAAAGTCTATGAGGAAAATGAACGGGGATTTATTTTCCGGGTCTCTCGAGGGGGTGGGACTGCAACGCTCTATTGGTACCCTAAACATAGGGACATAGGGAGGGACGGACATTTCTGTTCCTACCACTCAAAAAGAATTAACCCCCATTTAGACCTGACCTCAAAATTTTAAAGATTTCTTACCTCCAGTTTTCTGAAATAAATATTTTCACGATTTTTCAAAAATAGCAGACCTACAAGCTCATAGAGTGGCGCGCTATGAGCTTGTAGATCTGATATTTTTCAACAGCTAAATTATAACATAATGTTTAAACAGAAATTACTGTTGTGCGTTCATACACAGTATAACTACTTTTATAACTGTACAATACTGTACTCTGTGTGTGTGTGCGTGTATATGTGTGCACACACACACACACACACACACACACACACACACATACTGTATATTGTTGTGGGGTGGTCCTTGCTCTAAAAAGAAACGGTGGAGAACCACTGCTCTCTCACTAAACCCTGTTCCTCCTGTGTTTCTCTCGTCCTCGTCCTCTGCACAGAGCTAGAAGAGGAGTCTCCCGTCATCAACTGGTCCCTGGAGCTGGGCACACGCCTGGACAGCCGGCTGTACGCCCTCTGGAACCGCACGGCGGGCGACTGCCTGCTGGACTCGGTGCTGCAGGCCACCTGGGGCATCTACGACAAGGACTCTGTCCTCCGCAAGACCCTCCACGACAGCCTGCACGACTGCTCGCACTGGTGAGACGCGCTCGGCTGCACCAGTGTTGTTTTGACTTATTTATTTTGTGTGAGTGGTGTTAGCCACTCCTATACACAGCTATGTGTGTCCCTATGTCTGTCTGAGCACGATTAGCTGAAACACCTCGCTAATACCACTGGATGGCACTGTTGAGCAGCGTCACACACACACACTGAGGCCAGGGAGGAGGGCTTGTACAGTACAGTACAGTACAGTACTACAGCAAGAGTACAGTACTGCCCCATTCACTTCAGACTGGTCTGATTTTATTTTCCCCCCCGGTCGTCGGGATCGGGAGTCGAACCTGCAAGCGACATGCTGGATTAACAGTCTAGGTGCCTGGACCGCTAGTCCGGACCTTAGTTTAGTCTTTTTTTTTTATAAATACATTTCCATTTAGTTTTTGTCATATTTTAGTCATCTGAGATGTTTTAGTGTTAGTCTAGTTTTAGACTACCGTAATTTCCGGACTATAAGCCGCGGCTTTTTACCCATGATTTGAACCCTGCGGCTTATACAACGGTGCGGCTAATCTATGGATTTTTACAGCTAACGCAGAGCCATCTCAGGCTCTGAGCTAACGTAGCTGCGGCTTATAGTCCGGTGCGGCTTATAGTCCGGTGCGGCTTGTATATGGGATTTTCCCTAAATTTGGCTGGTGCGGCTTATATTCAGGTGCGGCTTATAGTCCGGAAATTATGGTACTAAATATCCGAAGATTTTAGTCAACTAGAATGTATTTTTGTGGCCCGTGATGGCATTGAAATGCCCGATTCATACTCTGCTGTGTGACGAAAATGGCAGATGTACATGCTCACAACGTGACGCGACGCGTTGTGAGCTTTTGTGAGCTTTTGTGAGCTTGCGATCTTGCAGATCGGTTATTTTCATTTAGTGACACCTGCACACACCCAAACATAAAATGACTTATCTTTTAGTTTTATTTCTACTATATCTCTTTTCCACTAGTTCCTTCCCAAACATTTTAGTCTAGTTTTAATTCATTGACAAAATTGTCGGTTTACTTAGTCTTAGTTTTTGGTCATCACAGCTTAGTTTGTATTTTGTTTTTGTTTAGTTTCCGTCTGTGAAAGAAAATCACACTCATGTGAAGTGAGGGGCGCTCTTATCACCATACATCACATTCCGTGCACAGCCAATCAAATCATTTCCGTGGTACACACACACACACAGACACACAAAGCTGGTCATAGGAGCGACTAGCGTCCCTCAAATATAGTCAACGAACATTTTTCGTCATAGTTTTAGTCGACGAAATCATCACTGGGCTGCACCTCGGCAAGGCCCCCCCGTCGTCAGGATAAGCATGGATTTGTAGAAGTAGAGTAGCCGTTTAACCCACTTGAGCCCTGTATGCTTAACGCTGAACGACGAAAGAAAGCCGTGATCTCTATACAAGCTTGCAACGAATTTTGATTTGCGCAAATGTAATGCCCAAAATTCGGGACGGCAGGTTGAAAGTGTTTAAAGAACACAACTACAGTTTAAAAACACACCCGTGTGAACTGAGTGGTACAACTCCCCTCTCCCCCCCCCCCCGCCCCCCTCTCTCTCTCATTAGCAGGCAACAGTGCAGCACTATCTCACTCTCTGTTTCTGGCACAACAACGCCCCTACTGGTACTAATAGTGTACTAATGGTGCTCACAGTCACATAGGTGCATGGGTGGGTGAACCAACACATAGGCGGGTGAACACGGACATTGCTGTTCCTTGGAGTGGTTGCACCACTCAAAAACACAACATGGGGTGCAAACACTGCATCTAGCTACTAATCTGGTTCTGCATCTGTGAGTTTTCCCGGTATTCTTACCTTGACATTGTTCACCCAAATGTTAATAATGTCTGCGGGCAGCTTGTTAATCATTCATGCCAAGTTTAATCGGTTCACACCAGTCATTTTGTTAACCGACACATGGAGACACAGACCCAAGTGATTACTACAAAGTCAGTATTGGGCAAGCTTTTATTTGTCACTCACACAGACATCTTGTGCCTGTGCCTGCCTCAGCTGTCACGCACGCATGCAGGCAGACATAAGACATATTAAGAACGTTTTTGATAAATCCTGTCAAGGCTGGCATGCAATGTGTGATGTGCTACGACCTGACTTCTGTTTAGTTTGAACATTTTAGACAGTGCAGTGTGTAAAAACAGTTGAGCTGATCAATTGGCATCTTAATGGACAAAATGTGCAAACATGTATATTTGTACAACTTAATGGACAAATTGCACTATAATTGTATTCAAATGATGAAATCCAATAAAGTTCAAGAGCTTATTTCCACCTTGAGCAAAACAATTGAATGTGTAGGGAATGATGTGATGGACATAGTTGTGTTAATGGTGCATTTATTTACTATTATTTATTATTTACTTTAGGGGTTCAGTGTTTTGACACGCACGTCGCACGCACGCGCAAACACACACACACACACACACACACACACACACACACACACACACACACACACACACGCATAAGCTATATATAGACATCCAGAGAGAGTGATATAATAGGCCCTGCGGTAAGCCCCGCCCGCTCGCTCAGCTGCCTCGATACCGTTGTTAAGCAGGACAAACATCAGCGAACCTCCATTGAGGACCGTGTTATGTCGGCGTTTTTCCGAAGAGGAATAGAAGCATTCATATCAACAACATTCATACTATAATAACGCCATGGTGAAACGTTGCTGTTGGGCGTCCTGCAACAGTGCTTCATAGGCACCCAGAACGTTTGGGGCATTTCTTTTTATTCCTTTCCCGTGGGTGCGCACAATGTTTACATTCTAGAGGAGGAAGCGGCGGTGGCGTCACTCGTTCACCCTCCCTGCTACTATCATACTAGTATTAACGTCAACCTTTACTAAACAATGGTTAAATCAATCGTCTAATAAACAACAAACAACATACCTTGGAGCAAATGGTGTGCTTTGTAACTTTCTAGTTGCTTGTGTTGGACGGCAGCCACATAACTGTCTTCAACCACAGGCTCCAGTCACGTCCCCTCCCACTGCGGTTCAGAAAAAAAAGAACTGCTTACCCCCTTCTGCATGCAAAAAGTGAAGGTCCGCTAATGGTCTAAACTATTTTATTTGCCGTTCCTAAATTCAAAATAGTTTAGACCATTAGCGGACCTTCACTTTTTGGATACAATGTGCAGAAAATGGTAAGCAGCGTTCTTTTTCTGAACCGCAGTGGGAGGGAACGTGACTGGAGGCTGGAGACCAACACAAGCAACTGAGCGTGGAGATTAGAAAGTTACAAAGCACACCATTTGCTCCAAGGTAAGTTGTTAGTTGTTTATTAGACGATTGATTTAAACATTGTTTAGTAAAAGTTGACGTTAATAGTATGATTTAGTAGCAGGGAGGGTGAATGAGTGACCGCCGCGTCCTCCACCTCCAGAATGTAAACATTGACATGTGCATGATGTGCGCACCCACGGGGAAAGGAATAAAAAGAAATGCCCCAAACGTTCTGGGTACTTATTAAGCACTGTTGCAGGACGCCCAACAGCAACGTTTCACCATGGCGTTATTATAGTATGAATGTTGTTGATATGAATGCTTCTATTCCTCTTCGGAAAAACGCCGACATAACACGGTCCTCAATGGAGGTTCGCTGATGTTTGTCCTGCTTAACAACGGTATCGAGGCAGCTGAGCGAGCGGGCGGGGCTTACCGCAGGGCCTATATGTCAAGGCGCTGTGATACAGTGAGTGATCTACTTATATATATATAGATATGATTTTACAAATGACTACGGTGTATAAATAAGTCGTGCCTCCAATGCCATGCTGTTTGTTGTCATGCTGTTTAGAACATTTGCTTGCAGGTCCAATCCCCATGCATTTGCATGCGTGCCATGCACACGCAGTCAAATACAGTAGATTCAGGTACTCTGTAAACAAGGGCTAATTCTTCGTGTGTACATGTAATGGCTTTCTGGGGCATTTTATTTTGAAGTTTTACTTTGTGAAGTTTCACTCTGAAACAGAAAGTTTCTGAACTATTAACTAATCAGAGCGTTGCATCCCTTCAAGCTATGGGACGTAGCTGCTACATGCACAACGCATGGAGTTTGTTTGTTTACAAGTCACAGACAGTCAGGCAGCAAAGCTTGTGGCTTATTTCTATCCCTATAATGTTTTCAGATACATATTTTAGCCTGCTGATTAAGTTTAAAACGAGTAATACACTGTCTGGATGTCATCTTGAATTATTATGTTTCTGTAATCAAAATCGGCTGTGTTTGGAGGACACACAGCGGTGGGAATAAACCAGGTGAATGAAATCAAGATACATTTTTATTCATGCAGGCCTCAGGCCTTCATGCAGGTTAAGTAATTAACATTGGCTTTTTATGGACTTTAGATATAAAAATACACAAAAATGGAAATGTTCTCATTGTTTTGGCATAGATTGTTAGACCCACATGATATGCTCTAAAGGTGTGAAAAACATATTTTTAATTTCCCTACGTCTTTAAGTATACATTTATAGTTATTTGTCATATCTGCCCAGTGCACCTTTTTGTTTACGAAGCCAAACAGAAAAGTACATTTTATTCATAAAGTTCCAAAGTTCTGACGACATAACGGACATAACACGACATAACAGAGACGGCAATTAAATTATCAATCGCAATCATTTGAGCGACATTTTAATGGTCCAGTGAAATGTGTGTTCCCTGTAGGTTCTACACACGCTGGAAGGAGTGGGAGTCCTGGTACTCTCAGAGCTTCGGCCTGCACTTCTCCCTGAGAGAGGAGCAGTGGCAGGAGGACTGGACCTTCATCCTCTCCCTGGCCAGCCAGGTAACCATGGAGCTCTCCTCCAATACATTGTTCTGAAATGACTGAGTTCACGGAACGGCCAATGTGTCGGTGGTGGAGAGTGTGAGGGCGATGAGTGTGAGGGCGATGATGGGAACATAATGGGGACTAGGATCTCTGAGGAAATTATGGCAATTATCGTAGGTGGATATCACTGTGGAGCCGTTCAAGCCGTGATATAGGGAAAGCATCTGTGTCATTTTAAATTGTATCTATATATTGCAACATACGTTTTTCTGAACAGATTTAGAAGGCATTTTGTTGCTGTCGAGCAGAAACCTCCATATTTTAACTTTTGGTGTTTTTTCGTAAATGAACAATGCCCTACTACTTGATCATACTACGGTGTCACGCAAAAGTATCACAATTAGCTGATCCACAAGCTCGTTTTGTCCGCTGGCAAATAATTGTTCAGTTGGGGGTCCTTGTTGTGAAAAGGTTTGGTAACCACTGTTCCCGGAGGAGAGGACAGAAGTGATCATCAAGCTAGATCCTTTAAGATGTAGAGCTGCTGCCTGATGGCTCGTCTGGCCTAGTGGCAAGGCCTGCTGATGCAGTGCTCCTTTCCCAGCATGTGACCCAGGGATTTACAGGCATTTAGATGGTGCTGCAAAGCACTATAAGCAGAATAAACAAAACCCTACAAAGCTACCACGCGATTCGATTACTATATGACAGGCCCTCGGCTGCCAAGGAGAGATGGCCGATCCAACCCCTTCATGTTCCTACGCCGGTGACTTTGAAGTCCCTCAAAGAATTATTTATGTTTATCTTGAGCTGTGCAGTACGCTTGCAAGGTTATTCTGTTCCAGCATTTGTTGCTTTACGTGGCATGGAACAGTATGAGAGAACCAGGAAAATCGAGGTGGCAGGTAAACACATAATGTAGTGTAGGCAGACACCTCCATTCAACATTTAAAAAAGGGGAGGGCTACGAACGCTACGCTGTTGTAAGACTAGTGAAGACTATACTGCCTCCCCCTGGCCAGCCGGGGCACCTGATGGAGGGGAAAGGAACTGGTTGGAATAACGTGTTCCTTCCACATGCTATGTCCATCCGGGAAAACTTGTGTTGAAAAGGTGAAAAGAAGCGGCTAATTGCACTCATGCATAGAAGGAAACATGGGGTCAGTCCGTTGCTCTCCCCAGATTGGCAGAAGAGAGTGTAGCGCCTAGGATTACATTAGATAATTTACACTGTGATGAAATAAATTGTGGGATAAAAATTGTGCAAAAAATAAAGAAAAAATAAAAGATTAGTGAGTGAAGACAAAGGCATAGAAGATGCTCTTTGATCCAAAAGGAGGAAAGCACTTAAGCACCTATAATGAAACTATTCAAAAGGTTAAAACCGCTAGATCATAATTGATCATAATATCAATAATATATTCAGAAATGGCAGATTTACAAGCTCACGTTACGTCACTTCATGCCGCGCTGTGAGCTTGTAGATCTGTTTTTTTTTTAAGAGGTTTTTCGGGGTCCTTGAAAGGTTTGAGCACCACTGAAACAGAAAACTGTTAGGATTTAGAAGACACGGACTCTGTTAATTAACCCATTTTGGGGGCGGGAACCCCTTTTGGTGTTAGCATTATGTTATGCTTTAGCTGTTGAAGAATAGCAGATCTACAAGCTCGTAGGTGGCGCGCTATGAGCTTGTAGATCTGCTATAACGACTGACATAGAAACATAGCTTTTTCAGAAAACTGTCAGGATTTAGAAGACATTTTTTTTATCTGATCTCAGGTCAAAATGGGTTAACAATCCAACCATCCTGTTTGGGATGTGTTTCTTTTCACCACAGCCCGGGGCCAGCCTGGAGCAGACCCACATCTTCGTCCTTGCACACATCCTTCGCAGACCCATCATCGTCTACGGAGTGAAATACTACAAGAGTTTCCGCGGGGAGACGCTGGGCTACACTCGTTTTCAAGGTGAGCCGCCGACGTCTGGCTTCAATTGTGATGGAAGAAGCGTTCAGATTAAATTTTATTCAAAGGACCACTTCATCCATATTCAACCTTTATGTATGTACTTATATGCATACTTTGCGTTAACAAACTACATCTGCAAAGTAACTAGTAACTAAAGCAGTCAAATAATAATGTTAGTGTAGTAAAAGGTGTGTTTTTTCTTAATTTTATTGTACTGTGAAAGGTACTCTAAATTGACTTACTTACTTTGAGATGCAGTGGAGTAGAAGTATAAAGTATCAGTAGTAAATTGAAATACTCGGGTAAAGTAATAGTACAGTACTTGAGTAAATGTACTTCATGACTCTCTGACAACTGGTCATTTAACATGCACGAAAGCCGTTTAGCTTGCAGTTATGTATTTGAGAATGATGTTTGACAACCATAAGAAACTCGGCAGAACCTGGGAAAAGCATTAACTCTATTATTGAGTTTCTAAATGGGGTTTTAACTGGATCCACCTGGACCCGTAGCATGAACGAGGCCCTCGATCAGATCAGATGTGGTCTGCGGTTAATTTTTTTATTTTTTGTGCTGAACAGTGATTCCTGCCAATAGCCTGTAGTATATCTGTCTCTGGAGATGCACAATAATCCCACCAAGAAGTCGTAACCTATATTAATCTACAAAACCACACGGTAAAAATCTTCTGTGTTCGTTTAACTCTGAGGCCTCTTTTCCACCAGAAGAACGTTGGTTCTAGAACTGGTTCCGTCCTAGATTCTTGGAACCTTGATGCTTTCAAGGAATTATTTTGGTTCCAGTTCCGAACCAACTTTTAAGAGTTCTGAACCAATTAATTTTCAGTGGAAATACAGTGGAACCGAACCGGTTCGACCCCGATGGGAAAGGGGCCTGCTGAGAGGGTGCAAATGGACGCAAACGGACCGTGCATTTGCACCTTCTCAGAGTTACACATATGCAAAAGAATAGTGTAAGAATTTAAACTGTGTATAATTGTTACACAACAGCGTTCAAGTCAACGGCAGACTGCAATACAGGCCATAAAGCAGCAAGCAGTAATGACGACCAGACTGTGTGTGTGTGTGTGTGTGTGTGTGTGCGTGTGTGCCACAGAGTTGGAGTTGTTGGCTCCAGTCTGCATTGCAGGCTAATTGGCCAGTGGTTTGTCTGGTGATCGACTAGCAGCCCTGCAGCAGGAAGGCTGGGCTTGGTGCTGGCATCCATACATGGATAGACATATGAACCAACATCGACCGTAGTAGACTCGTAGAGGCCTCATTTGTAATGGTGGAAAAAGTACTTGCGTTTCTTACTTAAGTAAAAGTATCATTACTGCAATGTAGAAATTCAAATTCAATATATACTTGAGTGAAAGTACAAAAGTATTGGCATCACAATGTAGTGAAAGTACCAAGTAAAAGTGCTGTTTTCACATGTACAGTATAAAAACCTTTTGAAAATGGCAGATCTACAAGCTGACAATGTGTCACATTGTGTGCTTGTAGATCGGCCGATTTTTCAATTGGCCGAATATGTATATAGGGTTGAAGTGGTTAATGTATGTTTTGTAATAATAATCAAAATGTACAGAGCAACCAGTAACTAAAGTTTTCAAATAAATCTAGTGGCGTAAATATTGTACAATATTCGGATCTGAGAAGAAATTAAGTAGAAATAAAGGTTGCATTGTTGCGATACGGCCAGGCATAATTATTTATTATTGTGGAGTTATGGTCAGATTCTCCTGCCTAATATGGCGGCGACATTGACGTATGAATCCACCGGCCAGTGCAGTGTCGTCTAAGACGTACATTTAAGTCTCTATGCCTGGGAATGGCCAAGTTGACTATAGAGGAGGAGAAGATGGGGGTTGGGTTGGGGGTTTAGTGATGAAAAAAGCAGGGCACTAGGCTGCACCGGGGAGCACAGAGGCTGCTCTCTCTCACTCCTCACAGAGCTCACAATGGGCCAGTTGTTCTGGGCCCGGACCTGGAGAGCAGCCACTGTTGGTGCCCAGTCCAATACTAAGACGGAGCTTTGCCCCGAGCAGAACTCACACGCTGTGTTGTAATCTGACTCTGGAACAGCAGGAGCCACATGTCCCTATGGGGGCGCTTGAGTGTCGAGAGACTCAGGCTTTTGTTGCAACGGTCCCCAGCTGGATGTGTGTGTGTGTGTGTGTGTGTGTGTGTGTGTGTGTGTGTGTGTCACGCCTAAAGTCATGACTACCTTGTATGACAGACGAAACCTAAGCTATGACGACTAAGACTACGGTAAATATAATGACCCATTTCATCAACAAATAAAAACTAGACTAAAATGTCAGGGAGGGACTAGTGGATATCCAGTAGAACTAAAAGTTATTTCACGTTTGGTTGCGATCCGGTGTTGCACTCTGAATATAGTTAACACGTGTGTGTGTGTGTGTGTGTGTGTGTGTGTGTGTGTGTGTGTGTGTGTGTGTGTGTGTGTGTGTGTGTGTGTGTGTGTTTCTCTAGGTGTGTACCTTTGCACTCTGAATATAGTCAACATGTGTGTGTGTGTGTGTTTCTAGATGTGTACCTGCCTCTGTTATAGTCAACATGTGTGTGTGTTTCTAGGTGTGTAGTGTACCTGCCTCTGTTATAGTCAACATGTGTGTGTGTTTCTAGGTGTGTACCTGCCTCTGTTATAGTCAACATGTGTGTGTGTTTCTAGGTGTGTACCTGCCTCTGTTATAGTCAACATGTGTGTGTGTTTCTAGGTGTGTACCTGCCTCTGTTATGGGAGCAGAGCTTCTGCTGGAAGAGCCCCATCGCCCTGGGCTACACGCGGGGCCACTTCTCGGCCCTGGTCGCCATGGAGAACGACGGCTACGACAATCGCGGCGCGGGCGCCAACCTCAACACGGACGACGACGTCACGGTCACCTTCCTGCCGCTGGTGGACAGCGAGAGGAAGCTGCTGCACGTCCACTTCCTGTCCGCGCAAGAGGTAAGGGGAACAGTAGAGCTCGATCGACGCCAAGCCCCTTAACACTACGAAGTCTGAAAAAAATTCACTACTACTCAGTCTGACTATTCCGGCCCAATCGACCGCTCTCCCCCTTTCTCCCCCGCACCACTCGTTCACACCTCTTCAGCTGGAGACGTCATTGTTGCCTACACGCACGCACTTTTCTTTTTTTTTCTTCCCTCTCTTATAAATACATTATTATACACCCAATGAAAATGTACACTTCACGGATTATATAGGCATATATTGCAACATAGCCATGGAAGAGTGCCTTTGAAAGTTGCTGCCTTTTGTTGTTTTTCCTTCCAAAAGAGCCAAGATCACGTCGTTTCTTGTGTGTTAGCTTACATGTGCTAATATTATAACTAAGCTAACAACATTAAAAGCCAATGTATTGTAAATGCGGCATGTCCGCGGTAAATTACTTATACAAGTGAGTTGCGTTATATTTACCTAAATTACCAGCCAAAGTACATTCCAAATAAACAATTATTAGCCACGTTATGATGTTATCAGTTTAATTAATAAAAAACATTGCATTTCTTTGTCCCAACCACGTGACCGGGCTGTTTTCTGCCCCCTCAATGTCGCAACCCAAATATTTTATAAGATGGCTCTCCGCATCATAAGTGCATAATACTTGTTTATTTGGAGTGAACATGACAATGACGAGTAAATAAATATTAACACGACTCCCGTCGATAAGTTATTTAGCCTGGACATTTCCGCATTTAGCTGAAAACAGGCTTAGTAGCCTACTATTATATTTGATTGATTGTGCCAAAGAATCGCGTCGGGTCAAACCGGCCATGCAAACGAAAAAGTTATATAAATATATATAAAGTTATATATTGTCATTTTTATATAGAGGGGGAAACATTATAGGCTACGCGTGTTATCGATGTAATTAATATATATATTTGATTGATTGTGCCAAATAATCGCCTAGTTAGCTGTGTTGTGTGTAGTTGTGTGTTCTTTTTTTTTCCTCCACCCCTCTTTTCTTTCAATGATAACTCGCTCATTTTTTGCTCATTTAAAAAAACTCAAAATACCATGTAAACTACGACATTTGGTCTTTCATTTGGTATATAGATCGGTTATGTAGGCCCTATCTACGAAACGGTATCAAGTGAAAAGGAAATGTCGGGAAATCGGTTTATTGTGTAAAAGATTGGATACGTCTTTTCGAATACGGCCGTTAGTACTGTTAATTCAACATCCGGTGAGTAGAGGATACGGATCGTGTATGTATTGTGTATAGAAATCAGCGCATACACTTTAGACCGGATGTAAGCCTTGCACACTAGCAATAGCAGCAGCATTTGAGAGAGGGAGGAGGAGGAAACAAAAGAATTGCCTTGCGTGCAGAGCAGTAGTGGTGGGGAAAAAAATCGATTAGTCAATTAATCGCGATGCCATCATGGGCGATAATTCATCGATGCACAAATGTCAAACATCGATTATATAATGTTTTTTTTTTACCGGAGCAAAAGGGCGGAACTAATCTGCGACTGCGCTGCGTCGTCGTACCGGACTGTTTAGAGTGACGCACACAGCGCTCGCACACGCTTTAGCTTTCAACAACCAAAACAACGAGTTACCAACGCGGAGGGGAAGAGAAAAAAGATGACAGAAAGGGAACATTTTGGATCGTATGAGGTTGAGGGGACACGAGAACTCGATAAAACTCACACCATCGACCGCCTGTGAAATGTGGCCGAGATGGGACGATGTAGTGTGGCTCCAAAGTGCTAACATGGCCCGGAATCCATCGCTCCCCACGACCGAATGTGAACGTAAATCCTTTGCAATAAAAGTGCCGATGGACTTCGTAATTCTAGTCGCCTTTTCTGAGTGCATGGGCAGCTGTCCGTGTGTTCGGGATCGGGATGGTTGTCTTGACTGCATCTCTGGATGTCAGTGGGCAATATGGTACACTGAGTGTATCGAGTTCCCGTGTCCCCTCAACATCATAGAATCCAAAATGTTGCCATACACTTGTAAAATACTTTAAACCAAATGCTCCTTAATGTGTGCAAACAAACAGAAAAGTGCAAAATATAGTCTCAAGAACTGACCCAAAGCTTCCTTAATGACACTTCAGTAACTGAAAATTAAATCCCTGAATAAGGAAACAAAGAAAAGCACCTTTTTTGTCCTAACAAAGAATAAAGGCAATTTGACAGAGTGCTGCTGACCTCAACCGAAATCCTGCCCATGTATTTCTATGACATGACACCTTATGTCATTATTAATATATATTTATTGTATGCTTGTACAAACTCATTCTTTTTTTTTTAAGAAAGCTGCTTATTGCTGTTCTGTATTTGGCCACGGCACGGACACCCATCTGAAAATATTTTCTTCTATGGGCCCCCCCAGAAGCAAAGATTTGAGTTAAAAACGTGCACTGTGAAAGAATATATATATTCATAATCATTATAAAGCACTTTGTTTATTAGTCACACAGTGACTGAGTGATTAACAGTGAGTGATTAATCATGATTAATCGGGATTAATCGAATCGTAACATAGCCCAATTAATCAGGATTAATCGGGATTAATCGAATCGTGACCCTCGGAAACGATGTGTAATCGCATCGCCAGGTACCTGGCGATATCCGCCACTACAGAGCAGGCACACTTGCAGATCAGGTCCACGTCGCTTGCAGAAAGAACTGTTCTTTTGACTGACAAAACATTTAGAGGTTCGGGAGGTCTATCTGGTTGGAATTATTTCAAACACTTTTTATTTTGTATCGCGCATCGGCAAGCATTCTCGCTTCATGGAAAGTAAATGTCGGTCGAGTCTAACCGAGCATTCAATAATAATAATAATAATAATAACAATGATAATAATCATTGCATTCATATTCCTATTATCTTATCAAAATAATAAACAAATTCCAAGTTAATTAACCAGCCAAACGTATATGATTTAATTCGTTGGACATGGAATGCAACAACAACAACAATGCCGTCTCCAGCTGTGTGTTCTTTTTTTTTCTCCACCCCTACCACCATAACCACCATAACTCGCTCATTTTTTGCTCATTTAAAAAAAATCAAAATACCATGTAAACTATGGAATTGGGGCTTTCATTTGGTATATAAATCGGTTGTGTAGGCGCTCTCTACGAAACGATATCAAGTGAAAAGGAAATGTCGGGGAATCACCATTAACACCATTATCAAGCAGCGCAAACAAAAGACGAGAGGGGGAGAAAGGGTGACGGCGGTCGATTGGGCCGATTATAGTCAGACTGAGTAAGAGATATATGCCTAAAATCATATTTACAAAATGTTTCAAATGGAAAAAAAAACAGAGATGATTTCAACCGAATATTTAGACAAAGTCATGCAAGGGGAACTTTCTCTGGACTCCATGGGCTAAGAAAATAAACGTTGAAATTTCAAATTCGGTCAGAACGGCTGCTCAGACTTCCTAGTGTTAACCCATTCTGGGCAGGAACCCCTTTTGGCTATTGAAAATCACACCCGTGTAGGGATGTCAGTAACGGATAGTTTCCCAGATTAACCGGGTCATTAACGGATAGTGGTTGATTTTTTTATTTTTTTTAATGGGCTACCCCAAATGTAATATGCATGTATAGGCTACATAATTAAAGTTGGTAGACGAATGGTATACATTTATTTATGCTCCTTTTTTAAAAGACAAACAAAAAAGCAAGATTTAACAATATAAATAAATTGTTGTAGGCTTAATCATCAATAAACAACGCATCGCATCTGCATGATGCATGCATCTGCGCGTCTACAGTACAGAGTTCTGCCGTACAGGACCTGACGGTTCTAGTCCAAAACATAAATTAATCCAGTCCAGATCTGAGCAACCTATACCTATAAAGCCACTGGACGCATGGGCTAAGCCTTTTTTTATTATTAAGGAAGATCAGCATGCATGTCACCGTGTTCTGTTTGTAACGTCACATAGGTTAACCACACATAGGTGAACACGGACATTGCTGTTCCTTGGAGTGGTTGCACTCAAAAATATTTTTGAAAAATCGAAGAACGACTGACATAGAAACATAGCTTTTTCAGAAAACTGTTTTTAGAATCTGATCTCAGGTCAAAAATTCATTATATGGGTATAATACAGAATACTAGGATTGTCCTGATCGGTTCGAGTGATCGGAAATCGGGGCGATAACGTCATTTTCAAATTATCGGAATCGGATCCGGACATCCCTAGTATCAAGATTATATCCATATCATGATATTAGACTGGATATTGTCTGTGATTTGGGATATTGTACTATTGTGATATGGCATAAACGTGTTCTATAAAATATAAATATCGGATGGGGAAACATTGTTATCGGCATATGCTCAAAATCAAATGGTCGGATCGGAAGCAAAGAAATGTGATCAGGACATCCCTACAGAATACATTTATTCTATAGCATTGTAGTGACTTGTGACTCGGTGGGGGGGGGTCCCAAGTCCCTTGTCTGAGACAGAGTCAAGAGTCAAATTGTGTGCGAGATGGAGACGAGACCGAGTAAATGTGGATTTGAGACCAGGACCGAACTCGAGTACTACAACACTTGCAGCCTATACAGCCACTGTATTTACAGATACAGTATCAATTCCCAGTATCATGTATCCCACTGTCAATGTTTTACACGTGGAACACACGTCTCTGTCAAACGTATGCGTGTGTGTGTGTGGGGTTTTCATAAACAAAATAAACATGAGTAACCGCAGCGGTATATGATCTGTTTTAGAGTTAGAGTTAGACCATACCGCTGGCCTCCTAAAAATCATAGATGACCTGCTGCTATTTTTACGCAGTTCCCTCTCAATTTCCCCAGAAAATTTGGAATGAGCCTGTGGGACCTATCTTGCACGCCGCCTTACCCCTTATTTAAAAAGCATTTTAAATTGGTGGAAATAACCGATCTACAAGCTCCCCACGTGTCGATGTAGATCAGCTATTTTCACTATTTTGAAATGTTTAAAAAAAAAACAAGACCTTTTGAAAAACATTTTAAAATCGTTGAACCAGCTTATCTACATCGACACGTTGTGACCATTTAGATCGGCTGTTTGAACTATTTTAAAATGTTTTTCAAAATAGTAAGAAATGGCAAATAAGTTTGGGGATAAGGGGTAGCCCTTTGTCTCTCTGCCTCCAGTGCAGTCCATATCATTTGGGGGAAAGTATTGAAAGCAGATTGATTGAAATATTTATTAGTTAGTTATTAGTTTGCAGAATTACAGTACATTTCAAGCACAAACTCAATACAAAGACTGTTAACTGTGAGACCCAATTAAGCATTACACTTGTTTACAACAGGGTCCACCATGTTCAATTCATCAAAACATTTAGAGACGTACAAATAGACACTTCTATATAGTTAAAGAACAGAACAGGAATTCATCATAAAGGAAGCAAAAAGGGAAAAGAAACATATACAGTGAGGGGAAAAGGGGGGGGGGGGGGGGGTTGAAGAGTTCTGGGAAGTCATCCGGGACCCGAGGCCCGATTTCGAAATGCTAAGTGTCTTCTAAATGCTAATACTTTTCAGAAAAATATTGTGTTGCTATATCGGTGAAGAAAGAAAAATCATTATTGTGTGGAAATCCAATCTGTCAGGTCGAGTCGACTGTATACGATTAAGATGTCACATTGCATGGATTAGGAAAACTTGGCTGCAAATGACGCAATCGTTCTGCATGCTGTAGTAACAACTAACAAACATGTCCTACTAACCACAATGGGTGAATCACCAGCTTTTGGTTTGCCGTGTCCATATCAGGGGGGCAGTCAGACAGATATTTCGTGAAGCCACTAAGGAAATCGGGACTTCCTGGAAGTTCATATAATGGCCTGTTGTGGCGCTGTCATTGGGCCCAACTTCACCTAGACTGTATTACCTTAATAAACATGGTCATGAATACTTTCTGCTTCCAGTCACTAGTTTAAAGTCTCATTTCTCATGTCATAATATTCTTTTTGGAAAATGATGGTCCCATTTATTAAAAATATTCCCATAAAGTCGCGTATGTTCTGAGGGGCGTGGCTACCGTTACAGTCTATGAACGGGAGCCACCCCCCGTTCAGTCAAAATAAAAACCAACAAAGTGTAAGGGGGGAAGTCCCGCCTCGTTGTCTGGGCCAGCCAATGGCCAGCTGGGCCCAAACGGAGCCAGCCAATGGCCAGCTGGGCCCAAACGGATCTAGAAATATGGCGACTTACAGTGCAAGGAATTACAGGATTCATTTTACGTCCATGTTAGACCCGGGGAACGCTTTGTCCATATTCTTTACAGTCTATGGTCCATATGTATGTAAACCTTGCATCACAATTGTGGAAACGCAATTCCTATGGAAAGCCTGGTTTCTATTTTTTGTTTAGTGCTCAGAACGGTCTAGACTCTATTAACTTTCTCACACACATGCACGCACACAGACCATTTGCATTCTGCACTAGAACGGATCTGAAACCTCTACAATCTACATGTCACGTCATGCAGAACATCCTACACTAAAGTCTATAAAACAACCGATGTATGCTACATTGCTTCACAAAAATCGTATTTTCAAGTTTGAAGACAGTACAGGTAGTACTGTCAAAGGTTATGCTAAAAAGATAACACGGTACTCTTTGAATCAGTAATGCACATAATATTGCAATCAAACTCGGTGGCATCATAAGGTATATTTACAGAGAAACGAGGGGTGGGGGGCGGGGAGGGTGTTAAACTATGCTCACGGAGTCGATAACCTTAAATCAATGTTCTTCTAATGTGTGACTCAGATGGGCAACGAGGAACAGCAGGAGAAGCTACTAAGGGAATGGCTGGACTGCTGTGTGACGGACGGAGGCATGTTGGCCGCCATGCAGAAGAGCTCGCGTCGCCGCAACCACCCCCTGGTCACCCAGATGGTGGAGAAGTGGCTGGACGGGTACCGGCAGATCCGCCCCTGCACCTCCCTCTCCGACGGCGAGGAAGAGGAGGACGATGAAGACGAGTGAGTGAGCGAGCGAGGAGGGCCGGGCGGTGAGGGGAAAAGAGTTGGTAGCTCCGGAAACCGTGCCCAGTGTGCCCATGGACACTGGAGGGTCGTTTATGCTCTGTCGTACGTTGTATCACTTGCTGAAAATGGTTGGTCTGTGAGCTCACAACGAGCTCACTAAATGCCACGAGTGAGCTTGTAGATTGCCGTCTTCTGTACGTGACACCAACGGCACAACAAAGTGCAAGTCGGGCACGAGAGACCGAGACCAGGCTCCTCTCAAACACCTCCACCTCCTCCAACAGACTCTGCCGACTGACTGGTGTCTCAGACACAAAGCACTGAAGACCGAGGAGGAGCGGCACGTAATGTGAAAGAGCTCTCTGGTTCCTCCCAAAGTCAGAACAACTACAAAAACTTCACATGGACATGGAAGAAACTCCTTGATCTTGAAGTATACTACAGAAAGAAAGTACCGTATTTAGTAGGGGTGTAAGGATATAGTAACTGCTTCGAAATATTTGAATTTCAACAATACGATATGTTGCCGTTTACAATTCGTTAAACTTCGATTCTTGAAATTAGATTTTTCGATGCAGTTACTATATCGTTACACCCCTAGTATAAAATGATTCTAAGCTGATTTATCCTTTGATAAGGTTCTTTTTAGTTTTCCCCTTTTTTCCCTTCAAAGTGTAGATCTCAAACCTGTAATGACGCATGTGTCCTGTAAGTTCTGTGAGGAAGAAGAAAAAAAAAGGTTGTGTATACCAGCATCATGGAAAAGAAACTGATACTTTCACCCATACCCCCCTCTTTTGAAGTGGTCATCTTGCAATACTCGACCAGAGAAAAGTACTAGTCTATAGGAAATTATATTTAAGAAACCCGAAACTGCACTAAAAATGTATTTAGACAGTTGCCTGAGAATTCTTTGCTTAAAGCCAAGAGAGCATTAATCCCTCATGTGTCTATTGGGGCTTAAAAGAGCATCTATTTTCCTGATTGTAAATCCCCCTTTTGTTTTGGAAGCCCCTCTGCGCAAACAACTTTTGTGGTTGCATCATATTTATTGGTTTAGGAGAGTTGATGTGCAGAAGCATCCACCTTATATTCTGCCCCTTTCCCCCCTTTTATTGTGTTCTTGTTTGATTCAATCTCGAAGATTCTTTATTGTCATTGCTGCAAAGATACTCAAATGAGGAAGAAGAACTGTACTGTACAAGTTTACTGACCTATTTTTGTGTGATTTAGTTACCTCATTTGGGTGTTTTGAAGCTTTATTTATACTTCGTGAAATTAACCGTGAGCTTGTAGATCTGTTATTTTGGGTGCGCGCCACGGTCGAAGTATAAATGAAGCGTGAGTGGGTTATGAAGGTGGTTTGAAGGGCACCAAACACTCAGCCCCTCAATGGAGTGCATTAACATTAAAATTGACTCACTCTACGTCCCCCTTGTGTGCGTTGCATTTATTTCTCTGGTGCTGTTTGCAATGGATTTGTCACAATGATGTATTGTAAATGTAATGTACTGCCGGCTGCCATGAACAACAGATTTTTGCGTGAACATATAAATTGTCTCACTCTGTCTGGGTTTTAGACCGTGTTAAACCGTCTATTACCATTGATTTAGTCGTTCATTGAAGACGCAGGCAGACTGTCTTGCAGTAGATGGGATAACCGGAACAGTGGGCAACTGACTTGTCACCCTTTAAAAATATATATTGTTTTGTATTTTGCATTTTACAATTTACATTTATTTTATAAGTGAGGGGCTAAATACATACGATATAATATTGAAGCCTAACATTTCTACAGATAATACAAATTCCTACAAAACCTGTTATATCCAGTCATTTTGGAGATAAAGGGTCAATTAACTTAAGGGTAGGTGGCGGTGCCAATCACTTTTTATTTATTTATCTTTGGCATGATCCAACCAGGGGTCGAAGCCTGACCTCCCAGTCTTAGAGCGGACACTCTAACCACAAAGACACTGAGCTGGTCTCAAATCTTAAACTTTACATGTATTCCAATCATTTTAACATTGATGTGACCACTGAACCAGTATCCCTTGAGTGTTGAGGCTGATGGGTTGCAGGTGTGTTCCTTCCATCACCTCCAGAGTGGATCGTCCCATACAGCTGTGGAGAATGCGACATCATGGCTGCTGTCTCTTTTGGCCGGGAACCCCTTTTGGTGTTTTAAGAATTATGTTATACTTTAGCTATTGAAAAATAGCATATCTACAAGCTCATAGCGCGCCACCAAGTGGCACACTACGAGCTTGTAGGTCTGCTATGTTTGAAAAATCGTGAAAAGATTTTTTTCTTTTAATTCTGAGTTCTAAATGGGGTGAAACTGCTTCTGACTTTCCCATGGATGGACGTCCTGCTCAGCTCAATCAGCAGGACCACACCATGGTTTGATATATTAATATGAATTACTTTTTACAGGGCAAATTGCCCACACTTTTGTTTTACATCTATGAATTGATTAGAATTTTAAACCTGGTAATACTTTTTATTTTCTTCCATTATACTCGTCAGATCGTCTTGGTACAGAGCGCCCCCTTGTGGCTGTAGAGTGTAGATATGTTAATCTTGGGGATAAAATAATGAAAGTGCATTTCTTAAACTACAGTATGGTAATTTATGGTTTACATGACGCTCGTACTTCACGAGCTGACAGTCATGTTTCAGGGCTAGCATTTCTTAAACCACTCACTGCACTTGACTGTACCAGGGCAGGGCTGGCAGAATAGTAAAGTATTACATGTATTATAGACGTGGCTGTAGTTATATTTTCATATAAATGTTTATTTACATTTGACTTTTCTTTCACTTACACTTATTTTAACTAAAGACAATCACTTATCCTGCCTTTAAACCCACATTACTCTCTTTTCATTATTGTCATCTGTTGTATTGGTATCAAATAAAGACATTTAGTTGTAATGTATTGATTATATTCATTCTCTGACTGAGGAAATATCTTACTAATTTTTATAAAAGCACTAGTCTATCATGATTCTATGATGAGTCTGTGTTCTGGTCCGAACACAAACGTAGTATTGAATCACGCTACACTGATGCTTTTGTCTAAATTGTAATAGTGAGGCCTCATTCACACCAAACACCAATCAAGCAAATGTATTATTATTTTTTGTGCCACCACAATGCTTTTCCAATGGGAGTCACATGGTTTGATCAAACATTTGTGTTTGATTGCTGGTGGTGTTCTCACTGTTCTGCCCCTCCCCCCTCATCAAACAAAAATGTTTGGTCAAACCATGTGACTCCCATTGGAAAAGCATTGTGGTGGCCCAAAAAAATGACCAAACATTTGCTTGATTGGTGTTTGGTACGTGTGAATGAGGCCTAAGAGATTTCCTCAGTCAGAGAATGATTGGTTGTTTAGGTAAACAATATGGCATCAGACGTAGTAATTATACGATAAAGTGTGATGGTTCTTGCATTCCAGTCTCCTAGGCCTCATTCACACGTACGAAACACCAATCAAGCAAATGTTTGGTCGTTTTTTGGAGGTTTTTTGGGCCACCACAATGCATTTCCAATGGGAGTCACATGGTTTGATCAAACATTTGTATTTGATTGCTGGTGGTGTTCTGCCCCTCCCCCCTCATCAAACAAAAATGTTTGGTCAAACCATGTGACACCCATTGGAAAAGCATTGTGGTGGCCCAAAAAAACGACCAAACATTTGCTTGATTGGTGTTTGGTATACGTGTGAGGCCCATGAAGAGTTCTCAACAGGCCCGAAAATTAAGGCCTGTCGCTCATCAAACATGAGGATTTGAAAAAAGACGAAAATCACTCAGAGACGAAAGGCTATATAGTCCATGGTCTCGGAGTGATTTTCGTCTTTTTTTTTTATCCTCGTTTTTCATCATTTTAGCCCATATCGGACGGCATACTAAGCACGTCATTTGTCTACATTTTTGAGGATTTGAAAAAAAGACGAAAGGTGAATTTCGTCATTATTTTGGTCTCGGGGTGAATTTCGACTTTTTTTTATTATCCTCGTTTATCATCATTTTTGACCATGGGCTATAGCCCATTTCGGACGGCATACTAATATATAGTATGCCGTTTTTCATCATTTTTGAGGATTTAAAAAAAGACGAAAAGTGAATTTCGTCATTTTTCAAATCCTAATTTTTCATATTTCTTTACCATGGGCTATAGCCCATATTGTACGGCATACTATAGCATGCCGTTTTTCATCATTTTTGAGGCTTTGAAAAAAAGACGAAAATCAGACGATGGGCTATAGCCCATTTTTTCATTTTTTTCAAATCCTCAAAATGCCTTACGCCGTACGATATGGGCTATATCCCATGGTCAAAAATGATGAAAAACGAGGATAAAAAAACGATGGGCTATATCCCATCGTTTTCTTCATTTCTCGCTTTCCCATTTCTCGCTTTCCTTTCCCATTTCTCGCTTTCCCATTTCTCTTCTTTCCCATTTGTCGCTTTCCCATTTGTCGCTTTCCCATTTCTCTTCTATCCCATTTCTCGCTTTCCCATTTCTCGCTTTCCCATTTCTCTTCTTTCCCTCATTATTTTTGAACACGAGCATTTTATCCCACTGAGCAATAGCCGGCTATTAGACGTGCGTCTAAAAATGGGATAAAAAACGTCTAAAAATAGACGTCTAAAAATAGACGTCTAAAACACGTCTATTTTTAGACGTGTTTTAGACGGTTTTTATCCCATTTTTAGACGCTCGTCTAATAGCCCATACCGTACGGCATACTATAGCACGCCGTTTTTCATCATTTTTGAGGATTTGAAAAAAAAACGAAAAAAACAAAACATGGGTTATAGCCCATCGTTTTTTGAATTTTTGAAAAAAAAAATTAACCTTGTTTTTCATCATTTTTGACCATGGGCTTTAACCCATACCGTACGGCATACTATAGCACGCCGTTTTTCATCATTTTTGAGGATTTGAAAAAAAATGAAAACAAAAAACAAATGGGTTATAGCCCATCGTTTTTTGATTTTTTTTATTGTATAGCAGTGGCTCACAGCCTCAGCCTGATGACCTCAAAAGTCTCATATCTCCCCTGAGCCATAGGCAGTTGCTTTGGCTTAGTGGTTAAGATGTTGGCCTTCAGTGCAGGTGATCTGTGTTCGATTCCTGGGTGTTACACTCTGATGAACGTGATTCTATGTTCAACTCTTGATTCTTTCAACTTTACTATCTGAAGGCTAACATACAAAAGATCGCTTCAACAGTACAAAGAGGCAGATGTTACTGAGTGATGGTGTAGTAGGGGTTATTCCGCACAGAGAGTTCATTTTCAAATCCCACTCTTCCTAAAGTTTAATGCTAGTTATTGAGCTTCATTTACTGCTATTCTAGCAGTGGCTCACAGCCTCAGCCTGATTACCTCAAAACTCTAATTGTCGTAGTGGTTAAGATGTTGGCTTTCCACGTGGGAGACCAGGGTTCGATTCCCGGCTGTTACACTATCATACAAAAGAAGACCTCAACAGCGCTAAGAAACATCTGATTAATATGATGCTGTGTTATTTAAACTTTACGAACTGAAGGCTAACGAACAAAAGATCACTTCAAAATTACCAGGAGACTTTGCCTGAGAGTGTCTGACTGATGGTGCAGTGGTCTAATCATCAGGCTTTCAGTACAGACATTCCATGTTCAAGGCCTGTTCCTCCCACAGCTCAATGCTGCAGTAATTTGAACTTTTCAAGGCTTGACTAAAAAATAAAAACTCAAAAGCACCAGGAGAAATCTCCTGAATGCCCCAAGGTGCCTTGGCTCAATGGTGTGGAGCGCTTGACCCGTTGCCTCTGCTACAGACAGTTGGCCGGTTCAAGTCCCATGTCATGACGTCAAGGTGCTGGGAAGGACCATCGGGAGACGGTGCTCTCTCCCCCTGTTTCCTGAGATGTAACGGTTGGGGCTTATGTCTGAAAGAACCCTGTCCAGCTAACCTTTTACCATGAAAATGTCGATTAAAAAAAAGATGAAAATGATTAAACAAATATTACTATAGTGTGTAGTTTTTTCATTGTCAAAAGTCAAGAGAATGACATTGCCATTGTCCAGGATTATAATCGGGCTCCAGTATGCAAATACACAGACTATTCTGTCAGATGATGTGCCAAAATGCATTGCTATTTTATTTTTAAACGTTTGACCTAATTCTCATCTGTAAAACTTTACGTGGACAGGGTTCTTTCAAACATAACCCCTGACCGTTACATCTCAGGAAACAGGGGGAGAGAGCACCGTCTCCCGATGGTCCTTCCCAGCACCTTGCTGTCATGACATGGGACTTGAACCTGCCAACTGTCTGTAGCAGAGGCAACGGGTCAAGCGCTCCACACCATTGAGCCAAGGCACCTTGGGGCATTCAGGAGATTTCTCCTGGTGCTTTTGAGTTAAACAGAGCTAGAATGTTTAAACAGTACTGCTTCGGATCATGTTAAAAGCACCATAGTCCCCGAGGTGGATTCGAACCAACAACCTCTTGGTTTACAGCCAAGCGCACTAGTCCACAGCGCCACACAAGGCTGTTGAGTGTTGAAGCAAAAGTGTGTGTATTGAATATGGATTCGGAGTCCCAGGGGCTTTACTATCTGAAGGCTAACATACAAAAGATCGCTTCAACAGTACAAAGAGGCAGATGTTACTGAGTGATGGTGTAGTAGGGGTTATTCAGCACAGAGAGTTCATGTTCAAATCCCACTCTTCCTAAAGTTTAATGCTAGAGTTATTGAGCTTCATTTACTGCTATTCTAGCAGTGGCTCACAGCCTCAGCCTCAGCCTGACAACCTCAAAACTCTAATTGTCGTAGTGGTTAAGATGTTGGCTTTCCACGTGGGAGACCAGGGTTCGATTCCCGGCTGTTACACTATCATACAAAAGAAGACCTCAACAGCGCTAAGAAACATCTGATTAATATGATGCTGTGTTATTTAAACTTTACGAACTGAAGGCTAACGAACAAAAGATCACTTCAAAATTACCAGGAGACTTTGCCTGAGAGTGACTGACTGATGGTGCAGTGGTCTAATCATCAGGCTTTCAGTACAGACATTCCATGTTCAAGGCCTGTTCCTCCCACAGCTCAATGCTGCAGTAATTTGAACTTTTCAAGGCTTGACTAAAAAAGAAAAACTCAAAAGCACCAGGAGAAATCTCCTGAATGCCCCAAGGTGCCTTGGCTCAATGGTGTGGAGCGCTTGACCCGTTGCCTCTGTTACAGACAGTTGGCCGGTTCAAGTCCCATGTCATGACGTCAAGGTGCTGGGAAGGACCATCGGGAGACGGTGCTCTCTCCCCCTGTTTCCTGAGATGTAACGGTTGGGGCTTATGTCTGAAAGAACCCTGTCCAGCTAACCTTTTACCATGAAAATGTCGATTAAAAAAAAGATGAAAATGATTAAACAAATATTACTATAGTGTGTAGTTTTTTCATTGTCAAAAGTCAAGAGAATGACATTGCCATTGTCCAGGATTATAATCGGGCTCCAGTATGCAAATACACAGACTATTCTGTCAGATGATGTGCCAAAATGCATTGCTATTTTATTTTTAAACGTTTGACCTAATTCTCATCTGTAAAACTTTACGTGGACAGGGTTCTTTCAAACATAACCCCCGACCGTTACATCTCAGGAAACAGGGGGAGAGAGCACCGTCTCCCGATGGTCCTTCCCAGCACCTTGACGTCATGACATGGGACTTGAACCGGCCAACTGTCTGTAGCAGAGGCAACGGGTCAAGCGCTCCACACCATTGAGCCAAGGCACCTTGGGGCATTCAGGAGATTTCTCCTGGTGCTTTTGAGTTAAACAGAGCTAGAATGTTTAAACAGTACTGCTTCGGATCATGTTAAAAGCACCATGGTCCCCGAGGTGGATTCAAACCAACAACCTCTTGGTTTACAGCCAAGCGCACTAGTCCACAGCGCCACACAAGGCTGTTGGGTGTTGAAGCAAAAGTGTGTGTATTGAATATGGATTCGGAGTCCCAGGGGCTTTACTATCTGAAGGCTAACATACAAAAGATCGCTTCAACAGTACAAAGAGGCAGATGTTACTGAGTGATGGTGTAGTAGGGGTTATTCAGCACAGAGAGTTCATGTTCAAATCCCACTCTTCCTAAAGTTTAATGCTAGAGTTATTGAGCTTCATTTACTGCTATTCTAGCAGTGGCTCACAGCCTCAGCCTCAGCCTGACAACCTCAAAACTCTAATTGTCGTAGTGGTTAAGATGTTGGCTTTCCACGTGGGAGACCAGGGTTCGATTCCCGGCTGTTACACTATCATACAAAAGAAGACCTCAACAGCGCTAAGAAACATCTGATTAATATGATGCTGTGTTATTTAAACTTTACGAACTGAAGGCTAACGAACAAAAGATCACTTCAAAATTACCAGGAGACTTTGCCTGAGAGTGACTGACTGATGGTGCAGTGGTCTAATCATCAGGCTTTCAGTACAGACATTCCATGTTCAAGGCCTGTTCCTCCCACAGCTCAATGCTGCAGTAATTTGAACTTTTCAAGGCTTGACTAAAAAATAAAAACTCAAAAGCACCAGGAGAAATCTCCTGAATGCCCCAAGGTGCCTTGGCTCAATGGTGTGGAGCGCTTGACCCGTTGCCTCTGTTACAGACAGTTGGCCGGTTCAAGTCCCATGTCATGACGTCAAGGTGCTGGGAAGGACCATCGGGAGACGGTGCTCTCTCCCCCTGTTTCCTGAGATGTAACGGTTGGGGCTTATGTCTGAAAGAACCCTGTCCAGCTAACCTTTTACCATGAAAATGTCGATTAAAAAAAAGATGAAAATGATTAAACAAATATTACTATAGTGTGTAGTTTTTTCATTGTCAAAAGTCAAGAGAATGACATTGCCATTGTCCAGGATTATAATCGGGCTCCAGTATGCAAATACACAGACTATTCTGTCAGATGATGTGCCAAAATGCATTGCTATTTTATTTTTAAACGTTTGACCTAATTCTCATCTGTAAAACTTTACGTGGACAGGGTTCTTTCAAACATAACCCCCGACCGTTACATCTCAGGAAACAGGGGGAGAGAGCACCGTCTCCCGATGGTCCTTCCCAGCACCTTGACGTCATGACATGGGACTTGAACCGGCCAACTGTCTGTAGCAGAGGCAACGGGTCAAGCGCTCCACACCATTGAGCCAAGGCACCTTGGGGCATTCAGGAGATTTCTCCTGGTGCTTTTGAGTTAAACAGAGCTAGAATGTTTAAACAGTACTGCTTCGGATCATGTTAAAAGCACCATGGTCCCCGAGGTGGATTCAAACCAACAACCTCTTGGTTTACAGCCAAGCGCACTAGTCCACAGCGCCACACAAGGCTGTTGGGTGTTGAAGCAAAAGTGTGTGTATTGGATATGGATTCGGAGTCCCAGGGGCTTTACTATCTGAAGGCTAACATACAAAAGATCGCTTCAACAGTACAAAGAGGCAGATGTTACTGAGTGATGGTGTAGTAGGGGTTATTCAGCACAGAGAGTTCATGTTCAAATCCCACTCTTCCTAAAGTTTAATGCTAGAGTTATTGAGCTTCATTTACTGCTATTCTAGCAGTGGCTCACAGCCTCAGCCTGACAACCTCAAAACTCTAATTGTCGTAGTGGTTAAGATGTTGGCTTTCCACGTGGGAGACCAGGGTTCGATTCCCGGCTGTTACACTATCATACAAAAGAAGACCTCAACAGCGCTAAGAAACATCTGATTAATATGATGCTGTGTTATTTAAACTTTACGAACTGAAGGCTAACGAACAAAAGATCACTTCAAAATTACCAGGAGACTTTGCCTGAGAGTGACTGACTGATGGTGCAGTGGTCTAATCATCAGGCTTTCAGTACAGACATTCCATGTTCAAGGCCTGTTCCTCCCACAGCTCAAAGCTGCAGTAATTTGAACTTTTCAAGGCTTGACTAAAAAATAAAAACTCAAAAGCACCAGGAGAAATCTCCTGAATGCCCCAAGGTGCCTTGGCGCAATGGTGTGGAGCGCTTGACCCGTTGCCTCTGCTACAGACAGTTGGCCGGTTCAAGTCCCATGTCATGACGTCAAGGTGCTGGGAAGGACCATCGGGAGACGGTGCTCTCTCCCCCTGTTTCCTGAGATGTAACGGTTGGGGCTTATGTCTGAAAGAACCCTGTCCAGCTAACCTTTTACCATGAAAATGTCGATTAAAAAAAAGATGAAAATGATTAAACAAATATTACTATAGTGTGTAGTTTTTTCATTGTCAAAAGTCAAGAGAATGACATTGCCATTGTCCAGGATTATAATCGGGCTCCAGTATGCAAATACACAGACTATTCTGTCAGATGATGTGCCAAAATGCATTGCTATTTTATTTTTAAACGTTTGACCTAATTCTCATCTGTAAAACTTTACGTGGACAGGGTTCTTTCAAACATAACCCCCGACCGTTACATCTCAGGAAACAGGGGGAGAGAGCACCGTCTCCCGATGGTCCTTCCCAGCACCTTGACGTCATGACATGGGACTTGAACCGGCCAACTGTCTGTAGCAGAGGCAACGGGTCAAGCGCTCCACACCATTGAGCCAAGGCACCTTGGGGCATTCAGGAGATTTCTCCTGGTGCTTTTGAGTTAAACAGAGCTAGAATGTTTAAACAGTACTGGTTCGGATCATGTTAAAAGCACCATGGTCCCCGAGGTGGATTCAAACCAACAACCTCTTGGTTTACAGCCAAGCGCACTAGTCCACAGCACCACACAAGGCTGTTGGGTGTTGAAGCAAAAGTGTGTGTATTGAATATGGATTCGGAGTCCCAGGGGCTTTACTATCTGAAGGCTAACATACAAAAGATCGCTTCAACAGTACAAAGAGGCAGATGTTACTGAGTGATGGTGTAGTAGGGGTTATTCAGCACAGAGAGTTCATGTTCAAATCCCACTCTTCCTAAAGTTTAATGCTAGAGTTATTGAGCTTCATTTACTGCTATTCTAGCAGTGGCTCACAGCCTCAGCCTGACAACCTCAAAACTCTAATTGTCGTAGTGGTTAAGATGTTGGCTTTCCACGTGGGAGACCAGGGTTCGATTCCCGGCTGTTACACTATCATACAAAAGAAGACCTCAACAGCGCTAAGAAACATCTGATTAATATGATGCTGTGTTATTTAAACTTTACGAACTGAAGGCTAACGAACAAAAGATCACTTCAAAATTACCAGGAGACTTTGCCTGAGAGTGACTGACTGATGGTGCAGTGGTCTAATCATCAGGCTTTCAGTACAGACATTCCATGTTCAAGGCCTGTTCCTCCCACAGCTCAATGCTGCAGTAATTTGAACTTTTCAAGGCTTGACTAAAAAATAAAAACTCAAAAGCACCAGGAGAAATCTCCTGAATGCCCCAAGGTGCCTTGGCTCAATGGTGTGGAGCGCTTGACCCGTTGCCTCTGTTACAGACAGTTGGCCGGTTCAAGTCCCATGTCATGACGTCAAGGTGCTGGGAAGGACCATCGGGAGACGGTGCTCTCTCCCCCTGTTTCCTGAGATGTAACGGTTGGGGCTTATGTCTGAAAGAACCCTGTCCAGCTAACCTTTTACCATGAAAATGTCGATTAAAAAAAAGATGAAAATGATTAAACAAATATTACTATAGTGTGTAGTTTTTTCATTGTCAAAAGTCAAGAGAATGACATTGCCATTGTCCAGGATTATAATCGGGCTCCAGTATGCAAATACACAGACTATTCTGTCAGATGATGTGCCAAAATGCATTGCTATTTTATTTTTAAACGTTTGACCTAATTCTCATCTGTAAAACTTTACGTGGACAGGGTTCTTTCAAACATAACCCCCGACCGTTACATCTCAGGAAACAGGGGGAGAGAGCACCGTCTCCCGATGGTCCTTCCCAGCACCTTGACGTCATGACATGGGACTTGAACCGGCCAACTGTCTGTAGCAGAGGCAACGGGTCAAGCGCTCCACACCATTGAGCCAAGGCACCTTGGGGCATTCAGGAGATTTCTCCTGGTGCTTTTGAGTTAAACAGAGCTAGAATGTTTAAACAGTACTGCTTCGGATCATGTTAAAAGCACCATGGTCCCCGAGGTGGATTCAAACCAACAACCTCTTGGTTTACAGCCAAGCGCACTAGTCCACAGCGCCACACAAGGCTGTTGGGTGTTGAAGCAAAAGTGTGTGTATTGAATATGGATTCGGAGTCCCAGGGGCTTTACTATCTGAAGGCTAACATACAAAAGATCGCTTCAACAGTACAAAGAGGCAGATGTTACTGAGTGATGGTGTAGTAGGGGTTATTCAGCACAGAGAGTTCATGTTCAAATCCCACTCTTCCTAAAGTTTAATGCTAGAGTTATTGAGCTTCATTTACTGCTATTCTAGCAGTGGCTCACAGCCTCAGCCTGACAACCTCAAAACTCTAATTGTCGTAGTGGTTAAGATGTTGGCTTTCCACGTGGGAGACCAGGGTTCGATTCCCGGCTGTTACACTATCATACAAAAGAAGACCTCAACAGCGCTAAGAAACATCTGATTAATATGATGCTGTGTTATTTAAACTTTACGAACTGAAGGCTAACGAACAAAAGATCACTTCAAAATTACCAGGAGACTTTGCCTGAGAGTGACTGACTGATGGTGCAGTGGTCTAATCATCAGGCTTTCAGTACAGACATTCCATGTTCAAGGCCTGTTCCTCCCACAGCTCAATGCTGCAGTAATTTGAACTTTTCAAGGCTTGACTAAAAAATAAAAACTCAAAAGCACCAGGAGAAATCTCCTGAATGCCCCAAGGTGCCTTGGCTCAATGGTGTGGAGCGCTTGACCCGTTGCCTCTGTTACAGACAGTTGGCCGGTTCAAGTCCCATGTCATGACGTCAAGGTGCTGGGAAGGACCATCGGGAGACGGTGCTCTCTCCCCCTGTTTCCTGAGATGTAACGGTTGGGGCTTATGTCTGAAAGAACCCTGTCCAGCTAACCTTTTACCATGAAAATGTCGATTAAAAAAAAGATGAAAATGATTAAACAAATATTACTATAGTGTGTAGTTTTTTCATTGTCAAAAGTCAAGAGAATGACATTGCCATTGTCCAGGATTATAATCGGGCTCCAGTATGCAAATACACAGACTATTCTGTCAGATGATGTGCCAAAATGCATTGCTATTTTATTTTTAAACGTTTGACCTAATTCTCATCTGTAAAACTTTACGTGGACAGGGTTCTTTCAAACATAACCCCCGACCGTTACATCTCAGGAAACAGGGGGAGAGAGCACCGTCTCCCGATGGTCCTTCCCAGCACCTTGACGTCATGACATGGGACTTGAACCGGCCAACTGTCTGTAGCAGAGGCAACGGGTCAAGCGCTCCACACCATTGAGCCAAGGCACCTTGGGGCATTCAGGAGATTTCTCCTGGTGCTTTTGAGTTAAACAGAGCTAGAATGTTTAAACAGTACTGCTTCGGATCATGTTAAAAGCACCATGGTCCCCGAGGTGGATTCAAACCAACAACCTCTTGGTTTACAGCCAAGCGCACTAGTCCACAGCGCCACACAAGGCTGTTGGGTGTTGAAGCAAAAGTGTGTGTATTGAATATGGATTCGGAGTCCCAGGGGCTTTACTATCTGAAGGCTAACATACAAAAGATCGCTTCAACAGTACAAAGAGGCAGATGTTACTGAGTGATGGTGTAGTAGGGGTTATTCAGCACAGAGAGTTCATGTTCAAATCCCACTCTTCCTAAAGTTTAATGCTAGAGTTATTGAGCTTCATTTACTGCTATTCTAGCAGTGGCTCACAGCCTCAGCCTGACAACCTCAAAACTCTAATTGTCGTAGTGGTTAAGATGTTGGCTTTCCACGTGGGAGACCAGGGTTCGATTCCCGGCTGTTACACTATCATACAAAAGAAGACCTCAACAGCGCTAAGAAACATCTGATTAATATGATGCTGTGTTATTTAAACTTTACGAACTGAAGGCTAACGAACAAAAGATCACTTCAAAATTACCAGGAGACTTTGCCTGAGAGTGACTGACTGATGGTGCAGTGGTCTAATCATCAGGCTTTCAGTACAGACATTCCATGTTCAAGGCCTGTTCCTCCCACAGCTCAATGCTGCAGTAATTTGAACTTTTCAAGGCTTGACTAAAAAATAAAAACTCAAAAGCACCAGGAGAAATCTCCTGAATGCCCCAAGGTGCCTTGGCTCAATGGTGTGGAGCGCTTGACCCGTTGCCTCTGTTACAGACAGTTGGCCGGTTCAAGTCCCATGTCATGACGTCAAGGTGCTGGGAAGGACCATCGGGAGACGGTGCTCTCTCCCCCTGTTTCCTGAGATGTAACGGTTGGGGCTTATGTCTGAAAGAACCCTGTCCAGCTAACCTTTTACCATGAAAATGTCGATTAAAAAAAAGATGAAAATGATTAAACAAATATTACTATAGTGTGTAGTTTTTTCATTGTCAAAAGTCAAGAGAATGACATTGCCATTGTCCAGGATTATAATCGGGCTCCAGTATGCAAATACACAGACTATTCTGTCAGATGATGTGCCAAAATGCATTGCTATTTTATTTTTAAACGTTTGACCTAATTCTCATCTGTAAAACTTTACGTGGACAGGGTTCTTTCAAACATAACCCCCGACCGTTACATCTCAGGAAACAGGGGGAGAGAGCACCGTCTCCCGATGGTCCTTCCCAGCACCTTGACGTCATGACATGGGACTTGAACCGGCCAACTGTCTGTAGCAGAGGCAACGGGTCAAGCGCTCCACACCATTGAGCCAAGGCACCTTGGGGCATTCAGGAGATTTCTCCTGGTGCTTTTGAGTTAAACAGAGCTAGAATGTTTAAACAGTACTGCTTCGGATCATGTTAAAAGCACCATGGTCCCCGAGGTGGATTCAAACCAACAACCTCTTGGTTTACAGCCAAGCGCACTAGTCCACAGCGCCACACAAGGCTGTTGGGTGTTGAAGCAAAAGTGTGTGTATTGAATATGGATTCGGAGTCCCAGGGGCTTTACTATCTGAAGGCTAACATACAAAAGATCGCTTCAACAGTACAAAGAGGCAGATGTTACTGAGTGATGGTGTAGTAGGGGTTATTCAGCACAGAGAGTTCATGTTCAAATCCCACTCTTCCTAAAGTTTAATGCTAGAGTTATTGAGCTTCATTTACTGCTATTCTAGCAGTGGCTCACAGCCTCAGCCTGACAACCTCAAAACTCTAATTGTCGTAGTGGTTAAGATGTTGGCTTTCCACGTGGGAGACCAGGGTTCGATTCCCGGCTGTTACACTATCATACAAAAGAAGACCTCAGCAGCGCTAAGAAACATCTGATTAATATGATGCTGTGTTATTTAAACTTTACGAACTGAAGGCTAACGAACAAAAGATCACTTCAAAATTACCAGGAGACTTTGCCTGAGAGTGTCTGACTGATGGTGCAGTGGTCTAATCATCAGGCTTTCAGTACAGACATTCCATGTTCAAGGCCTGTTCCTCCCACAGCTCAATGCTGCAGTAATTTGAACTTTTCAAGGCTTGACTAAAAAATAAAAACTCAAAAGCACCAGGAGAAATCTCCTGAATACCCCAAGGTGCCTTGGCGCAATGGTGTGGAGCGCTTGACCCGTTGCCTCTGCTACAGACAGTTGGCTGGTTCAAGTCCCATGTCATGACGTCAAGGTGCTGGGAAGGACCATCGGGAGACGGTGCTCTCTCCCCCTGTTTCCTGAGATGTAACGGTTGGGGCTTATGTCTGAAAGAACCCTGTCCAGCTAACCTTTTACCATGAAAATGTCGATTAAAAAAAAGATGAAAATGATTAAACAAATATTACTATAGTGTGTAGTTTTTTCATTGTCAAAAGTCAAGAGAATGACATTGCCATTGTCCAGGATTATAATCGGGCTCCAGTATGCAAATACACAGACTATTCTGTCAGATGATGTGCCAAAATGCATTGCTATTTTATTTTTAAACGTTTGACCTCATTCTCATCTGTAAAACTTTACGTGGACAGGGTTCTTTCAAACATAACCCCCGACCGTTACATCTCAGGAAACAGGGGGAGAGAGCACCGTCTCCCGATGGTCCTTCCCAGCACCTTGACGTCATGACATGGGACTTGAACCGGCCAACTGTCTGTAGCAGAGGCAACGGGTCAAGCGCTCCACACCATTGAGCCAAGGCACCTTGGGGCATTCAGGAGATTTCTCCTGGTGCTTTTGAGTTAAACAGAGCTAGAATGTTTAAACAGTACTGCTTCGGATCATGTTAAAAGCACCATGGTCCCCGAGGTGGATTCAAACCAACAACCTCTTGGTTTACAGCCAAGCGCACTAGTCCACAGCGCCACACAAGGCTGTTGGGTGTTTAAGCAAAAGTGTGTGTATTGAATATGGATTCGGAGTCCCAGGGGCTTTACTATCTGAAGGCTAACATACAAAAGATCGCTTCAACAGTACAAAGAGGCAGATGTTACTGAGTGATGGTGTAGTAGGGGTTATTCAGCACAGAGAGTTCATGTTCAAATCCCACTCTTCCTAAAGTTTAATGCTAGAGTTATTGAGCTTCATTTACTGCTATTCTAGCAGTGGCTCACAGCCTCAGCCTCAGCCTGACAACCTCAAAACTCTAATTGTCGTAGTGGTTAAGATGTTGGCTTTCCACGTGGGAGACCAGGGTTCGATTCCCGGCTGTTACACTATCATACAAAAGAAGACCTCAACAGCGCTAAGAAACATCTGATTAATATGATGCTGTGTTATTTAAACTTTACGAACTGAAGGCTAACGAACAAAAGATCACTTCAAAATTACCAGGAGACTTTGCCTGAGAGTGACTGACTGATGGTGCAGTGGTCTAATCATCAGGCTTTCAGTACAGACATTCCATGTTCAAGGCCTGTTCCTCCCACAGCTCAAAGCTGCAGTAATTTGAACTTTTCAAGGCTTGACTAAAAAATAAAAACTCAAAAGCACCAGGAGAAATCTCCTGAATGCCCCAAGGTGCCTTGGCGCAATGGTGTGGAGCGCTTGACCCGTTGCCTCTGCTACAGACAGTTGGCCGGTTCAAGTCCCATGTCATGACGTCAAGGTGCTGGGAAGGACCATCGGGAGACGGTGCTCTCTCCCCCTGTTTCCTGAGATGTAACGGTTGGGGCTTATGTCTGAAAGAACCCTGTCCAGCTAACCTTTTACCATGAAAATGTCGATTAAAAAAAAGATGAAAATGATTAAACAAATATTACTATAGTGTGTAGTTTTTTCATTGTCAAAAGTCAAGAGAATGACATTGCCATTGTCCAGGATTATAATCGGGCTCCAGTATGCAAATACACAGACTATTCTGTCAGATGATGTGCCAAAATGCATTGCTATTTTATTTTTAAACGTTTGACCTAATTCTCATCTGTAAAACTTTACATGGACAGGGTTCTTTCAAACATAACCCCCGACCGTTACATCTCAGGAAACAGGGGGAGAGAGCACCGTCTCCCGATGGTCCTTCCCAGCACCTTGACGTCATGACATGGGACTTGAACCGGCCAACTGTCTGTAGCAGAGGCAACGGGTCAAGCGCTCCACACCATTGAACCAAGGCACCTTGGGGCATTCAGGAGATTTCTCCTGGTGCTTTTGAGTTAAACAGAGCTAGAATGTTTAAACAGTACTGGTTCGGATCATGTTAAAAGCACCATGGTCCCCGAGGTGGATTCAAACCAACAACCTCTTGGTTTACAGCCAAGCGCACTAGTCCACAGCGCCACACAAGGCTGTTGGGTGTTGAAGCAAAAGTGTGTGTATTGAATATGGATTCGGAGTCCCAGGGGCTTTACTATCTGAAGGCTAACATACAAAAGATCGCTTCAACAGTACAAAGAGGCAGATGTTACTGAGTGATGGTGTAGTAGGGGTTATTCAGCACAGAGAGTTCATGTTCAAATCCCACTCTTCCTAAAGTTTAATGCTAGAGTTATTGAGCTTCATTTACTGCTATTCTAGCAGTGGCTCACAGCCTCAGCCTGACAACCTCAAAACTCTAATTGTCGTAGTGGTTAAGATGTTGGCTTTCCACGTGGGAGACCAGGGTTCGATTCCCGGCTGTTACACTATCATACAAAAGAAGACCTCAACAGCGCTAAGAAACATCTGATTAATATGATGCTGTGTTATTTAAACTTTACGAACTGAAGGCTAACGAACAAAAGATCACTTCAAAATTACCAGGAGACTTTGCCTGAGAGTGTCTGACTGATGGTGCAGTGGTCTAATCATCAGGCTTTCAGTACAGACATTCCATGTTCAAGGCCTGTTCCTCCCACAGCTCAATGCTGCAGTAATTTGAACTTTTCAAGGCTTGACTAAAAAATAAAAACTCAAAAGCACCAGGAGAAATCTCCTGAATGCCCCAAGGTGCCTTGGCGCAATGGTGTGGAGCGCTTGACCCGTTGCCTCTGCTACAGACAGTTGGCCGGTTCAAGTCCCATGTCATGACGTCAAGGTGCTGGGAAGGACCATCGGGAGACGGTGCTCTCTCCCCCTGTTTCCTGAGATGTAACGGTTGGGGCTTATGTCTGAAAGAACCCTGTCCAGCTAACCTTTTACCATGAAAATGTCGATTAAAAAAAAGATGAAAATGATTAAACAAATATTACTATAGTGTGTAGTTTTTTCATTGTCAAAAGTCAAGAGAATGACATTGCCATTGTCCAGGATTATAATCGGGCTCCAGTATGCAAATACACAGACTATTCTGTCAGATGATGTGCCAAAATGCATTGCTATTTTATTTTTAAACGTTTGACCTAATTCTCATCTGTAAAACTTTACGTGGACAGGGTTCTTTCAAACATAACCCCCGACCGTTACATCTCAGGAAACAGGGGGAGAGAGCACCGTCTCCCGATGGTCCTTCCCAGCACCTTGACATCATGACATGGGACTTGAACCGGCCAACTGTCTGTAGCAGAGGCAACGGGTCAAGCGCTCCACACCATTGAGCCAAGGCACCTTGGGGCATTCAGGAGATTTCTCCTGGTGCTTTTGAGTTAAACAGAGCTAGAATGTTTAAACAGTACTGCTTCGGATCATGTTAAAAGCACCATGGTCCCCGAGGTGGATTCAAACCAACAACCTCTTGGTTTACAGCCAAGCGCACTAGTCCACAGCGCCACACAAGGCTGTTGGGTGTTGAAGCAAAAGTGTGTGTATTGAATATGGATTCGGAGTCCCAGGGGCTTTACTATCTGAAGGCTAACATACAAAAGATCGCTTCAACAGTACAAAGAGGCAGATGTTACTGAGTGATGGTGTAGTAGGGGTTATTCAGCACAGAGAGTTCATGTTCAAATCCCACTCTTCCTAAAGTTTAATGCTAGAGTTATTGAGCTTCATTTACTGCTATTCTAGCAGTGGCTCACAGCCTCAGCCTCAGCCTCAGCCTGACAACCTCAAAACTCTAATTGTCGTAGTGGTTAAGATGTTGGCTTTCCACGTGGGAGACCAGGGTTCGATTCCCGGCTGTTACACTATCATACAAAAGAAGACCTCAACAGCGCTAAGAAACATCTGATTAATATGATGCTGTGTTATTTAAACTTTACGAACTGAAGGCTAACGAACAAAAGATCACTTCAAAATTACCAGGAGACTTTGCCTGAGAGTGACTGACTGATGGTGCAGTGGTCTAATCATCAGGCTTTCAGTACAGACATTCCATGTTCAAGGCCTGTTCCTCCCACAGCTCAATGCTGCAGTAATTTGAACTTTTCAAGGCTTGACTAAAAAATAAAAACTCAAAAGCACCAGGAGAAATCTCCTGAATGCCCCAAGGTGCCTTGGCTCAATGGTGTGGAGCGCTTGACCCGTTGCCTCTGTTACAGACAGTTGGCCGGTTCAAGTCCCATGTCATGACGTCAAGGTGCTGGGAAGGACCATCGGGAGACGGTGCTCTCTCCCCCTGTTTCCTGAGATGTAACGGTTGGGGCTTATGTCTGAAAGAACCCTGTCCAGCTAAACTTTTACCATGAAAATGTCGATTAAAAAAAAGATGAAAATGATTAAACAAATATTACTATAGTGTGTAGTTTTTTCATTGTCAAAAGTCAAGAGAATGACATTGCCATTGTCCAGGATTATAATCGGGCTCCAGTATGCAAATACACAGACTATTCTGTCAGATGATGTGCCAAAATGCATTGCTATTTTATTTTTAAACGTTTGACCTAATTCTCATCTGTAAAACTTTACGTGGACAGGGTTCTTTCAAACATAACCCCCGACCGTTACATCTCAGGAAACAGGGGGAGAGAGCACCGTCTCCCGTCTCCCGATGGTCCTTCCCAGCACCTTGACGTCATGACATGGGACTTGAACCGGCCAACTGTCTGTAGCAGAGGCAACGGGTCAAGCGCTCCACACCATTGAGCCAAGGCACCTTGGGGCATTCAGGAGATTTCTCCTGGTGCTTTTGAGTTAAACAGAGCTAGAATGTTTAAACAGTACTGCTTCGGATCATGTTAAAAGCACCATGGTCCCCGAGGTGGATTCAAACCAACAACCTCTTGGTTTACAGCCAAGCGCACTAGTCCACAGCGCCACACAAGGCTGTTGGGTGTTGAAGCAAAAGTGTGTGTATTGAATATGGATTCGGAGTCCCAGGGGCTTTACTATCTGAAGGCTAACATACAAAAGATCGCTTCAACAGTACAAAGAGGCAGATGTTACTGAGTGATGGTGTAGTAGGGGTTATTCAGCACAGAGAGTTCATGTTCAAATCCCACTCTTCCTAAAGTTTAATGCTAGAGTTATTGAGCTTCATTTACTGCTATTCTAGCAGTGGCTCACAGCCTCAGCCTGACAACCTCAAAACTCTAATTGTCGTAGTGGTTAAGATGTTGGCTTTCCACGTGGGAGACCAGGGTTCGATTCCCGGCTGTTACACTATCATACAAAAGAAGACCTCAGCAGCGCTAAGAAACATCTGATTAATATGATGCTGTGTTATTTAAACTTTACGAACTGAAGGCTAACGAACAAAAGATCACTTCAAAATTACCAGGAGACTTTGCCTGAGAGTGTCTGACTGATGGTGCAGTGGTCTAATCATCAGGCTTTCAGTACAGACATTCCATGTTCAAGGCCTGTTCCTCCCACAGCTCAATGCTGCAGTAATTTGAACTTTTCAAGGCTTGACTAAAAAATAAAAACTCAAAAGCACCAGGAGAAATCTCCTGAATGCCCCAAGGTGCCTTGGCGCAATGGTGTGGAGCGCTTGACCCGTTGCCTCTGCTACAGACAGTTGGCCGGTTCAAGTCCCATGTCATGACGTCAAGGTGCTGGGAAGGACCATCGGGAGACGGTGCTCTCTCCCCCTGTTTCCTGAGATGTAACGGTTGGGGCTTATGTCTGAAAGAACCCTGTCCAGCTAACCTTTTACCATGAAAATGTCGATTAAAAAAAAGATGAAAATGATTAAACAAATATTACTATAGTGTGTAGTTTTTTCATTGTCAAAAGTCAAGAGAATGACATTGCCATTGTCCAGGATTATAATCGGGCTCCAGTATGCAAATACACAGACTATTCTGTCAGATGATGTGCCAAAATGCATTGCTATTTTATTTTTAAACGTTTGACCTAATTCTCATCTGTAAAACTTTACGTGGACAGGGTTCTTTCAAACATAACCCCCGACCGTTACATCTCAGGAAACAGGGGGAGAGAGCACCGTCTCCCGATGGTCCTTCCCAGCACCTTGACGTCATGACATGGGACTTGAACCGGCCAACTGTCTGTAGCAGAGGCAACGGGTCAAGCGCTCCACACCATTGAGCCAAGGCACCTTGGGGCATTCAGGAGATTTCTCCTGGTGCTTTTGAGTTAAACAGAGCTAGAATGTTTAAACAGTACTGCTTCGGATCATGTTAAAAGCACCATGGTCCCCGAGGTGGATTCAAACCAACAACCTCTTGGTTTACAGCCAAGCGCACTAGTCCACAGCGCCACACAAGGCTGTTGGGTGTTGAAGCAAAAGTGTGTGTATTGAATATGGATTCGGAGTCCCAGGGGCTTTACTATCTGAAGGCTAACATACAAAAGATCGCTTCAACAGTACAAAGAGGCAGATGTTACTGAGTGATGGTGTAGTAGGGGTTATTCAGCACAGAGAGTTCATGTTCAAATCCCACTCTTCCTAAAGTTTAATGCTAGAGTTATTGAGCTTCATTTACTGCTATTCTAGCAGTGGCTCACAGCCTCAGCCTGACAACCTCAAAACTCTAATTGTCGTAGTGGTTAAGATGTTGGCTTTCCACGTGGGAGACCAGGGTTCGATTCCCGGCTGTTACACTATCATACAAAAGAAGACCTCAACAGCGCTAAGAAACATCTGATTAATATGATGCTGTGTTATTTAAACTTTACGAACTGAAGGCTAACGAACAAAAGATCACTTCAAAATTACCAGGAGACTTTGCCTGAGAGTGACTGACTGATGGTGCAGTGGTCTAATCATCAGGCTTTCAGTACAGACATTCCATGTTCAAGGCCTGTTCCTCCCACAGCTCAAAGCTGCAGTAATTTGAACTTTTCAAGGCTTGACTAAAAAATAAAAACTCAAAAGCACCAGGAGAAATCTCCTGAATGCCCCAAGGTGCCTTGGCGCAATGGTGTGGAGCGCTTGACCCGTTGCCTCTGCTACAGACAGTTGGCCGGTTCAAGTCCCATGTCATGACGTCAAGGTGCTGGGAAGGACCATCGGGAGACGGTGCTCTCTCCCCCTGTTTCCTGAGATGTAACGGTTGGGGCTTATGTCTGAAAGAACCCTGTCCAGCTAACCTTTTACCATGAAAATGTCGATTAAAAAAAAGATGAAAATGATTAAACAAATATTACTATAGTGTGTAGTTTTTTCATTGTCAAAAGTCAAGAGAATGACATTGCCATTGTCCAGGATTATAATCGGGCTCCAGTATGCAAATACACAGACTATTCTGTCAGATGATGTGCCAAAATGCATTGCTATTTTATTTTTAAACGTTTGACCTAATTCTCATCTGTAAAACTTTACGTGGACAGGGTTCTTTCAAACATAACCCCCGACCGTTACATCTCAGGAAACAGGGGGAGAGAGCACCGTCTCCCGATGGTCCTTCCCAGCACCTTGACGTCATGACATGGGACTTGAACCGGCCAACTGTCTGTAGCAGAGGCAACGGGTCAAGCGCTCCACACCATTGAGCCAAGGCACCTTGGGGCATTCAGGAGATTTCTCCTGGTGCTTTTGAGTTAAACAGAGCTAGAATGTTTAAACAGTACTGGTTCGGATCATGTTAAAAGCACCATGGTCCCCGAGGTGGATTCAAACCAACAACCTCTTGGTTTACAGCCAAGCGCACTAGTCCACAGCACCACACAAGGCTGTTGGGTGTTGAAGCAAAAGTGTGTGTATTGAATATGGATTCGGAGTCCCAGGGGCTTTACTATCTGAAGGCTAACATACAAAAGATCGCTTCAACAGTACAAAGAGGCAGATGTTACTGAGTGATGGTGTAGTAGGGGTTATTCAGCACAGAGAGTTCATGTTCAAATCCCACTCTTCCTAAAGTTTAATGCTAGAGTTATTGAGCTTCATTTACTGCTATTCTAGCAGTGGCTCACAGCCTCAGCCTGACAACCTCAAAACTCTAATTGTCGTAGTGGTTAAGATGTTGGCTTTCCACGTGGGAGACCAGGGTTCGATTCCCGGCTGTTACACTATCATACAAAAGAAGACCTCAACAGCGCTAAGAAACATCTGATTAATATGATGCTGTGTTATTTAAACTTTACGAACTGAAGGCTAACGAACAAAAGATCACTTCAAAATTACCAGGAGACTTTGCCTGAGAGTGACTGACTGATGGTGCAGTGGTCTAATCATCAGGCTTTCAGTACAGACATTCCATGTTCAAGGCCTGTTCCTCCCACAGCTCAATGCTGCAGTAATTTGAACTTTTCAAGGCTTGACTAAAAAATAAAAACTCAAAAGCACCAGGAGAAATCTCCTGAATGCCCCAAGGTGCCTTGGCTCAATGGTGTGGAGCGCTTGACCCGTTGCCTCTGTTACAGACAGTTGGCCGGTTCAAGTCCCATGTCATGACGTCAAGGTGCTGGGAAGGACCATCGGGAGACGGTGCTCTCTCCCCCTGTTTCCTGAGATGTAACGGTTGGGGCTTATGTCTGAAAGAACCCTGTCCAGCTAACCTTTTACCATGAAAATGTCGATTAAAAAAAAGATGAAAATGATTAAACAAATATTACTATAGTGTGTAGTTTTTTCATTGTCAAAAGTCAAGAGAATGACATTGCCATTGTCCAGGATTATAATCGGGCTCCAGTATGCAAATACACAGACTATTCTGTCAGATGATGTGCCAAAATGCATTGCTATTTTATTTTTAAACGTTTGACCTAATTCTCATCTGTAAAACTTTACGTGGACAGGGTTCTTTCAAACATAACCCCCGACCGTTACATCTCAGGAAACAGGGGGAGAGAGCACCGTCTCCCGATGGTCCTTCCCAGCACCTTGACGTCATGACATGGGACTTGAACCGGCCAACTGTCTGTAGCAGAGGCAACGGGTCAAGCGCTCCACACCATTGAGCCAAGGCACCTTGGGGCATTCAGGAGATTTCTCCTGGTGCTTTTGAGTTAAACAGAGCTAGAATGTTTAAACAGTACTGCTTCGGATCATGTTAAAAGCACCATGGTCCCCGAGGTGGATTCAAACCAACAACCTCTTGGTTTACAGCCAAGCGCACTAGTCCACAGCGCCACACAAGGCTGTTGGGTGTTGAAGCAAAAGTGTGTGTATTGAATATGGATTCGGAGTCCCAGGGGCTTTACTATCTGAAGGCTAACATACAAAAGATCGCTTCAACAGTACAAAGAGGCAGATGTTACTGAGTGATGGTGTAGTAGGGGTTATTCAGCACAGAGAGTTCATGTTCAAATCCCACTCTTCCTAAAGTTTAATGCTAGAGTTATTGAGCTTCATTTACTGCTATTCTAGCAGTGGCTCACAGCCTCAGCCTGACAACCTCAAAACTCTAATTGTCGTAGTGGTTAAGATGTTGGCTTTCCACGTGGGAGACCAGGGTTCGATTCCCGGCTGTTACACTATCATACAAAAGAAGACCTCAGCAGCGCTAAGAAACATCTGATTAATATGATGCTGTGTTATTTAAACTTTACGAACTGAAGGCTAACGAACAAAAGATCACTTCAAAATTACCAGGAGACTTTGCCTGAGAGTGTCTGACTGATGGTGCAGTGGTCTAATCATCAGGCTTTCAGTACAGACATTCCATGTTCAAGGCCTGTTCCTCCCACAGCTCAATGCTGCAGTAATTTGAACTTTTCAAGGCTTGACTAAAAAATAAAAACTCAAAAGCACCAGGAGAAATCTCCTGAATACCCCAAGGTGCCTTGGCGCAATGGTGTGGAGCGCTTGACCCGTTGCCTCTGCTACAGACAGTTGGCCGGTTCAAGTCCCATGTCATGACGTCAAGGTGCTGGGAAGGACCATCGGGAGACGGTGCTCTCTCCCCCTGTTTCCTGAGATGTAACGGTTGGGGCTTATGTCTGAAAGAACCCTGTCCAGCTAACCTTTTACCATGAAAATGTCGATTAAAAAAAAGATGAAAATGATTAAACAAATATTACTATAGTGTGTAGTTTTTTCATTGTCAAAAGTCAAGAGAATGACATTGCCATTGTCCAGGATTATAATCGGGCTCCAGTATGCAAATACACAGACTATTCTGTCAGATGATGTGCCAAAATGCATTGCTATTTTATTTTTAAACGTTTGACCTAATTCTCATCTGTAAAACTTTACGTGGACAGGGTTCTTTCAAACATAACCCCCGACCGTTACATCTCAGGAAACAGGGGGAGAGAGCACCGTCTCCCGATGGTCCTTCCCAGCACCTTGACGTCATGACATGGGACTTGAACCGGCCAACTGTCTGTAGCAGAGGCAACGGGTCAAGCGCTCCACACCATTGAGCCAAGGCACCTTGGGGCATTCAGGAGATTTCTCCTGGTGCTTTTGAGTTAAACAGAGCTAGAATGTTTAAACAGTACTGCTTCGGATCATGTTAAAAGCACCATGGTCCCCGAGGTGGATTCAAACCAACAACCTCTTGGTTTACAGCCAAGCGCACTAGTCCACAGCGCCACACAAGGCTGTTGGGTGTTTAAGCAAAAGTGTGTGTATTGAATATGGATTCGGAGTCCCAGGGGCTTTACTATCTGAAGGCTAACATACAAAAGATCGCTTCAACAGTACAAAGAGGCAGATGTTACTGAGTGATGGTGTAGTAGGGGTTATTCAGCACAGAGAGTTCATGTTCAAATCCCACTCTTCCTAAAGTTTAATGCTAGAGTTATTGAGCTTCATTTACTGCTATTCTAGCAGTGGCTCACAGCCTCAGCCTCAGCCTGACAACCTCAAAACTCTAATTGTCGTAGTGGTTAAGATGTTGGCTTTCCACGTGGGAGACCAGGGTTCGATTCCCGGCTGTTACACTATCATACAAAAGAAGACCTCAACAGCGCTAAGAAACATCTGATTAATATGATGCTGTGTTATTTAAACTTTACGAACTGAAGGCTAACGAACAAAAGATCACTTCAAAATTACCAGGAGACTTTGCCTGAGAGTGACTGACTGATGGTGCAGTGGTCTAATCATCAGGCTTTCAGTACAGACATTCCATGTTCAAGGCCTGTTCCTCCCACAGCTCAAAGCTGCAGTAATTTGAACTTTTCAAGGCTTGACTAAAAAATAAAAACTCAAAAGCACCAGGAGAAATCTCCTGAATGCCCCAAGGTGCCTTGGCGCAATGGTGTGGAGCGCTTGACCCGTTGCCTCTGCTACAGACAGTTGGCCGGTTCAAGTCCCATGTCATGACGTCAAGGTGCTGGGAAGGACCATCGGGAGACGGTGCTCTCTCCCCCTGTTTCCTGAGATGTAACGGTTGGGGCTTATGTCTGAAAGAACCCTGTCCAGCTAACCTTTTACCATGAAAATGTCGATTAAAAAAAAGATGAAAATGATTAAACAAATATTACTATAGTGTGTAGTTTTTTCATTGTCAAAAGTCAAGAGAATGACATTGCCATTGTCCAGGATTATAATCGGGCTCCAGTATGCAAATACACAGACTATTCTGTCAGATGATGTGCCAAAATGCATTGCTATTTTATTTTTAAACGTTTGACCTAATTCTCATCTGTAAAACTTTACGTGGACAGGGTTCTTTCAAACATAACCCCCGACCGTTACATCTCAGGAAACAGGGGGAGAGAGCACCGTCTCCCGATGGTCCTTCCCAGCACCTTGACGTCATGACATGGGACTTGAACCGGCCAACTGTCTGTAGCAGAGGCAACGGGTCAAGCGCTCCACACCATTGAACCAAGGCACCTTGGGGCATTCAGGAGATTTCTCCTGGTGCTTTTGAGTTAAACAGAGCTAGAATGTTTAAACAGTACTGGTTCGGATCATGTTAAAAGCACCATGGTCCCCGAGGTGGATTCAAACCAACAACCTCTTGGTTTACAGCCAAGCGCACTAGTCCACAGCGCCACACAAGGCTGTTGGGTGTTGAAGCAAAAGTGTGTGTATTGAATATGGATTCGGAGTCCCAGGGGCTTTACTATCTGAAGGCTAACATACAAAAGATCGCTTCAACAGTACAAAGAGGCAGATGTTACTGAGTGATGGTGTAGTAGGGGTTATTCAGCACAGAGAGTTCATGTTCAAATCCCACTCTTCCTAAAGTTTAATGCTAGAGTTATTGAGCTTCATTTACTGCTATTCTAGCAGTGGCTCACAGCCTCAGCCTGACAACCTCAAAACTCTAATTGTCGTAGTGGTTAAGATGTTGGCTTTCCACGTGGGAGACCAGGGTTCGATTCCCGGCTGTTACACTATCATACAAAAGAAGACCTCAACAGCGCTAAGAAACATCTGATTAATATGATGCTGTGTTATTTAAACTTTACGAACTGAAGGCTAACGAACAAAAGATCACTTCAAAATTACCAGGAGACTTTGCCTGAGAGTGTCTGACTGATGGTGCAGTGGTCTAATCATCAGGCTTTCAGTACAGACATTCCATGTTCAAGGCCTGTTCCTCCCACAGCTCAATGCTGCAGTAATTTGAACTTTTCAAGGCTTGACTAAAAAATAAAAACTCAAAAGCACCAGGAGAAATCTCCTGAATGCCCCAAGGTGCCTTGGCGCAATGGTGTGGAGCGCTTGACCCGTTGCCTCTGCTACAGACAGTTGGCCGGTTCAAGTCCCATGTCATGACGTCAAGGTGCTGGGAAGGACCATCGGGAGACGGTGCTCTCTCCCCCTGTTTCCTGAGATGTAACGGTTGGGGCTTATGTCTGAAAGAACCCTGTCCAGCTAACCTTTTACCATGAAAATGTCGATTAAAAAAAAGATGAAAATGATTAAACAAATATTACTATAGTGTGTAGTTTTTTCATTGTCAAAAGTCAAGAGAATGACATTGCCATTGTCCAGGATTATAATCGGGCTCCAGTATGCAAATACACAGACTATTCTGTCAGATGATGTGCCAAAATGCATTGCTATTTTATTTTTAAACGTTTGACCTAATTCTCATCTGTAAAACTTTACGTGGACAGGGTTCTTTCAAACATAACACCCGACCGTTACATCTCAGGAAACAGGGGGAGAGAGCACCGTCTCCCGATGGTCCTTCCCAGCACCTTGACGTCATGACATGGGACTTGAACCGGCCAACTGTCTGTAGCAGAGGCAACGGGTCAAGCGCTCCACACCATTGAGCCAAGGCACCTTGGGGCATTCAGGAGATTTCTCCTGGTGCTTTTGAGTTAAACAGAGCTAGAATGTTTAAACAATACTGCTTCGGATCATGTTAAAAGCACCATGGTCCCCGAGGTGGATTCAAACCAACAACCTCTTGGTTTACAGCCAAGCGCACTAGTCCACAGCGCCACACAAGGCTGTTGGGTGTTGAAGCAAAAGTGTGTGTATTGAATATGGATTCGGAGTCCCAGGGGCTTTACTATCTGAAGGCTAACATACAAAAGATCGCTTCAACAGTACAAAGAGGCAGATGTTACTGAGTGATGGTGTAGTAGGGGTTATTCAGCACAGAGAGTTCATGTTCAAATCCCACTCTTCCTAAAGTTTAATGCTAGAGTTATTGAGCTTCATTTACTGCTATTCTAGCAGTGGCTCACAGCCTCAGCCTGACAACCTCAAAACTCTAATTGTCGTAGTGGTTAAGATGTTGGCTTTCCACGTGGGAGACCAGGGTTCGATTCCCGGCTGTTACACTATCATACAAAAGAAGACCTCAACAGCGCTAAGAAACATCTGATTAATATGATGCTGTGTTATTTAAACTTTACGAACTGAAGGCTAACGAACAAAAGATCACTTCAAAATTACCAGGAGACTTTGCCTGAGAGTGTCTGACTGATGGTGCAGTGGTCTAATCATCAGGCTTTCAGTACAGACATTCCATGTTCAAGGCCTGTTCCTCCCACAGCTCAATGCTGCAGTAATTTGAACTTTTCAAGGCTTGACTAAAAAATAAAAACTCAAAAGCACCAGGAGAAATCTCCTGAATGCCCCAAGGTGCCTTGGCGCAATGGTGTGGAGCGCTTGACCCGTTGCCTCTGCTACAGACAGTTGGCCGGTTCAAGTCCCATGTCATGACGTCAAGGTGCTGGGAAGGACCATCGGGAGACGGTGCTCTCTCCCCCTGTTTCCTGAGATGTAACGGTTGGGGCTTATGTCTGAAAGAACCCTGTCCAGCTAACCTTTTACCATGAAAATGTCGATAAAAAAAAAGATGAAAATGATTAAACAAATATTACTATAGTGTGTAGTTTTTTCATTGTCAAAAGTCAAGAGAATGACATTGCCATTGTCCAGGATTATAATCGGGCTCCAGTATGCAAATACACAGACTATTCTGTCAGATGATGTGCCAAAATGCATTGCTATTTTATTTTTAAACGTTTGACCTAATTCTCATCTGTAAAACTTTACGTGGACAGGGTTCTTTCAAACATAACCCCTGACCGTTACATCTCAGGAAACAGGGGGAGAGAGCACCGTCTCCCGATGGTCCTTCCCAGCACCTTGCTGTCATGACATGGGACTTGAACCTGCCAACTGTCTGTAGCAGAGGCAACGGGTCAAGCGCTCCACACCATTGAGCCAAGGCACCTTGGGGCATTCAGGAGATTTCTCCTGGTGCTTTTGAGTTAAACAGAGCTAGAATGTTTAAACAGTACTGCTTCGGATCATGTTAAAAGCACCATAGTCCCCGAGGTGGATTCGAACCAACAACCTCTTGGTTTACAGCCAAGCGCACTAGTCCACAGCGCCACACAAGGCTGTTGAGTGTTGAAGCAAAAGTGTGTGTATTGAATATGGATTCGGAGTCCCAGGGGCTTTACTATCTGAAGGCTAACATACAAAAGATCGCTTCAACAGTACAAAGAGGCAGATGTTACTGAGTGATGGTGTAGTAGGGGTTATTCAGCACAGAGAGTTCATGTTCAAATCCCACTCTTCCTAAAGTTTAATGCTAGAGTTATTGAGCTTCATTTACTGCTATTCTAGCAGTGGCTCACAGCCTCAGCCTCAGCCTCAGCCTGACTACCTCAAAACTCTAATTGTCGTAGTGGTTAAGATGTTGGCTTTCCACGTGGGAGACCAGGGTTCGATTCCCGGCTGTTACACTATCATACAAAAGAAGACCTCAACAGCGCTAAGAAACATCTGATTAATATGATGCTGTGTTATTTAAACTTTACGAACTGAAGGCTAACGAACAAAAGATCACTTCAAAATTACCAGGAGACTTTGCCTGAGAGTGTCTGACTGATGGTGCAGTGGTCTAATCATCAGGCTTTCAGTACAGACATTCCATGTTCAAGGCCTGTTCCTCCCACAGCTCAATGCTGCAGTAATTTGAACTTTTCAAAGCTTGACTAAAAAATAAAAACTCAAAAGCACCAGGAGAAATCTCCTGAATGCCCCAAGGTGCCTTGGCTCAATGGTGTGGAGCGCTTGACCCGTTGCCTCTGCTACAGACAGTTGGCCGGTTCAAGTCCCATGTCATGACGTCAAGGTGCTGGGAAGGACCATCGGGAGACGGTGCTCTCTCCCCCTGTTTCCTGAGATGTAACGGTTGGGGCTTATGTCTGAAAGAACCCTGTCCAGCTAACCTTTTACCATGAAAATGTCGATAAAAAAAAAGATGAAAATGATTAAACAAATATTTCTATAGTGTGTAGTTTTTTCATTGTCAAAAGTCAAGAGAATGACATTGCCATTGTCCAGGATTATAATCGGGCTCCAGTATGCAAATACACAGACTATTCTGTCAGATGATGTGCCAAAATGCATTGCTATTTTATTTTTAAACGTTTGACCTAATTCTCATCTGTAAAACTTTACGTGGACAGGGTTCTTTCAAACATAACCCCTGACCGTTACATCTCAGGAAACAGGGGGAGAGAGCACCGTCTCCCGATGGTCCTTCCCAGCACCTTGCTGTCATGACATGGGACTTGAACCTGCCAACTGTCTGTAGCAGAGGCAACGGGTCAAGCGCTCCACACCATTGAGCCAAGGCACCTTGGGGCATTCAGGAGATTTCTCCTGGTGCTTTTGAGTTAAACAGAGCTAGAATGTTTAAACAGTACTGCTTCGGATCATGTTAAAAGCACCATAGTCCCCGAGGTGGATTCAAACCAACAACCTCTTGGTTTACAGCCAAGCGCACTAGTCCACAGCGCCACACAAGGCTGTTGAGTGTTGAAGCAAAAGTGTGTGTATTGAATATGGATTCGGAGTCCCAGGGGCTTTACTATCTGAAGGCTAACATACAAAAGATCGCTTCAACAGTACAAAGAGGCAGATGTTACTGAGTGATGGTGTAGTAGGGGTTATTCAGCACAGAGAGTTCATGTTCAAATCCCACTCTTCCTAAAGTTTAATGCTAGAGTTATTGAGCTTCATTTACTGCTATTCTAGCAGTGGCTCACAGCCTCAGCCTCAGCCTCAGCCTGACTACCTCAAAACTCTAATTGTCGTAGTGGTTAAGATGTTGGCTTTCCACGTGGGAGACCAGGGTTCGATTCCCGGCTGTTACACTATCATACAAAAGAAGACCTCAACAGCGCTAAGAAACATCTGATTAATATGATGCTGTGTTATTTAAACTTTACGAACTGAAGGCTAACGAACAAAAGATCACTTCAAAATTACCAGGAGACTTTGCCTGAGAGTGTCTGACTGATGGTGCAGTGGTCTAATCATCAGGCTTTCAGTACAGACATTCCATGTTCAAGGCCTGTTCCTCCCACAGCTCAATGCTGCAGTAATTTGAACTTTTCAAGGCTTGACTAAAAAATAAAAACTCAAAAGCACCAGGAGAAATCTCCTGAATGCCCCAAGGTGCCTTGGCTCAATGGTGTGGAGCGCTTGACCCGTTGCCTCTGCTACAGACAGTTGGCCGGTTCAAGTCCCATGTCATGACGTCAAGGTGCTGGGAAGGACCATCGGGAGACGGTGCTCTCTCCCCCTGTTTCCTGAGATGTAACGGTTGGGGCTTATGTCTGAAAGAACCCTGTCCAGCTAACCTTTTACCATGAAAATGTCGATTAAAAAAAAGATGAAAATGATTAAACAAATATTACTATAGTGTGTAGTTTTTTCATTGTCAAAAGTCAAGAGAATGACATTGCCATTGTCCAGGATTATAATCGGGCTCCAGTATGCAAATACACAGACTATTCTGTCAGATGATGTGCCAAAATGCATTGCTATTTTATTTTTAAACGTTTGACCTAATTCTCATCTGTAAAACTTTACGTGGACAGGGTTCTTTCAAACATAACCCCCGACCGTTACATCTCAGGAAACAGGGGGAGAGAGCACCGTCTCCCGATGGTCCTTCCCAGCACCTTGCTGTCATGACATGGGACTTGAACCTGCCAACTGTCTGTAGCAGAGGCAACGGGTCAAGCGCTCCACACCATTGAGCCAAGGCACCTTGGGGCATTCAGGAGATTTCTCCTGGTGCTTTTGAGTTAAACAGAGCTAGAATGTTTAAACAGTACTGCTTCGGATCATGTTAAAAGCACCATAGTCCCCGAGGTGGATTCGAACCAACAACCTCTTGGTTTACAGCCAAGCGCACTAGTCCACAGCGACACACAAGGCTGTTGAGTGTTGAAGCAAAAGTGTGTGTATTGAATATGGATTCGGAGTCCCAGGGGCTTTACTATCTGAAGGCTAACATACAAAAGATCGCTTCAACAGTACAAAGAGGCAGATGTTACTGAGTGATGGTGTAGTAGGGGTTATTCAGCACAGAGAGTTCATGTTCAAATCCCACTCTTCCTAAAGTTTAATGCTAGAGTTATTGAGCTTCATTTACTGCTATTCTAGCAGTGGCTCACAGCCTCAGCCTCAGCCTCAGCCTGACTACCTCAAAACTCTAATTGTCGTAGTGGTTAAGATGTTGGCTTTCCACGTGGGAGACCAGGGTTCGATTCCCGGCTGTTACACTATCATACAAAAGAAGACCTCAACAGCGCTAAGAAACATCTGATTAATATGATGCTGTGTTATTTAAACTTTACGAACTGAAGGCTAACGAACAAAAGATCACTTCAAAATTACCAGGAGACTTTGCCTGAGAGTGTCTGACTGATGGTGCAGTGGTCTAATCATCAGGCTTTCAGTACAGACATTCCATGTTCAAGGCCTGTTCCTCCCACAGCTCAATGCTGCAGTAATTTGAACTTTTCAAGGCTTGACTAAAAAATAAAAACTCAAAAGCACCAGGAGAAATCTCCTGAATGCCCCAAGGTGCCTTGGCTCAATGGTGTGGAGCGCTTGACCCGTTGCCTCTGCTACAGACAGTTGGCCGGTTCAAGTCCCATGTCATGACGTCAAGGTGCTGGGAAGGACCATCGGGAGACGGTGCTCTCTCCCCCTGTTTCCTGAGATGTAACGGTTGGGGCTTATGTCTGAAAGAACCCTGTCCAGCTAACCTTTTACCATGAAAATGTCGATAAAAAAAAAGATGAAAATGATTAAACAAATATTACTATAGTGTGTAGTTTTTTCATTGTCAAAAGTCAAGAGAATGACATTGCCATTGTCCAGGATTATAATCGGGCTCCAGTATGCAAATACACAGACTATTCTGTCAGATGATGTGCCAAAATGCATTGCTATTTTATTTTTAAACGTTTGACCTAATTCTCATCTGTAAAACTTTACGTGGACAGGGTTCTTTCAAACATAACCCCTGACCGTTACATCTCAGGAAACAGGGGGAGAGAGCACCGTCTCCCGATGGTCCTTCCCAGCACCTTGCTGTCATGACATGGGACTTGAACCTGCCAACTGTCTGTAGCAGAGGCAACGGGTCAAGCGCTCCACACCATTGAGCCAAGGCACCTTGGGGCATTCAGGAGATTTCTCCTGGTGCTTTTGAGTTAAACAGAGCTAGAATGTTTAAACAGTACTGCTTCGGATCATGTTAAAAGCACCATAGTCCCCGAGGTGGATTCGAACCAACAACCTCTTGGTTTACAGCCAAGCGCACTAGTCCACAGCGCCACACAAGGCTGTTGAGTGTTGAAGCAAAAGTGTGTGTATTGAATATGGATTCGGAGTCCCAGGGGCTTTACTATCTGAAGGCTAACATACAAAAATCGCTTCAACAGTACAAAGAGGCAGATGTTACTGAGTGATGGTGTAGTAGGGGTTATTCAGCACAGAGAGTTCATGTTCAAATCCCACTCTTCCTAAAGTTTAATGCTAGAGTTATTGAGCTTCATTTACTGCTATTCTAGCAGTGGCTCACAGCCTCAGCCTCAGCCTCAGCCTGACTACCTCAAAACTCTAATTGTCGTAGTGGTTAAGATGTTGGCTTTCCACGTGGGAGACCAGGGTTCGATTCCCGGCTGTTACACTATCATACAAAAGAAGACCTCAACAGCGCTAAGAAACATCTGATTAATATGATGCTGTGTTATTTAAACTTTACGAACTGAAGGCTAACGAACAAAAGATCACTTCAAAATTACCAGGAGACTTTGCCTGAGAGTGTCTGACTGATGGTGCAGTGGTCTAATCATCAGGCTTTCAGTACAGACATTCCATGTTCAAGGCCTGTTCCTCCCACAGCTCAATGCTGCAGTAATTTGAACTTTTCAAGGCTTGACTAAAAAATAAAAACTCAAAAGCACCAGGAGAAATCTCCTGAAAGCCCCAAGGTGCCTTGGCTCAATGGTGTGGAGCGCTTGACCCGTTGCCTCTGCTACAGACAGTTGGCCGGTTCAAGTCCCATGTCATGACGTCAAGGTGCTGGGAAGGACCATCGGGAGACGGTGCTCTCTCCCCCTGTTTCCTGAGATGTAACGGTTGGGGCTTATGTCTGAAAGAACCCTGTCCAGCTAACCTTTTACCATGAAAATGTCGATAAAAAAAAAGATGAAAATGATTAAACAAATATTACTATAGTGTGTAGTTTTTTCATTGTCAAAAGTCAAGAGAATGACATTGCCATTGTCCAGGATTATAATCGGGCTCCAGTATGCAAATACACAGACTATTCTGTCAGATGATGTGCCAAAATCCATTGCTATTTTATTTTTAAACGTTTGACCTAATTCTCATCTGTAAAACTTTACGTGGACAGGGTTCTTTCAAACATAACCCCTGACCGTTACATCTCAGGAAACAGGGGGAGAGAGCACCGTCTCCCGATGGTCCTTCCCAGCACCTTGCTGTCATGACATGGGACTTGAACCTGCCAACTGTCTGTAGCAGAGGCAACGGGTCAAGCGCTCCACACCATTGAGCCAAGGCACCTTGGGGCATTCAGGAGATTTCTCCTGGTGCTTTTGAGTTAAACAGAGCTAGAATGTTTAAACAGTACTGCTTCGGATCATGTTAAAAGCACCATAGTCCCCGAGGTGGATTCGAACCAACAACCTCTTGGTTTACAGCCAAGCGCACTAGTCCACAGCGCCACACAAGGCTGTTGAGTGTTGAAGCAAAAGTGTGTGTATTGAATATGGATTCGGAGTCCCAGGGGCTTTACTATCTGAAGGCTAACATACAAAAGATCGCTTCAACAGTACAAAGAGGCAGATGTTACTGAGTGATGGTGTAGTAGGGGTTATTCAGCACAGAGAGTTCATGTTCAAATCCCACTCTTCCTAAAGTTTAATGCTAGAGTTATTGAGCTTCATTTACTGCTATTCTAGCAGTGGCTCACAGCCTCAGCCTCAGCCTCAGCCTGACTACCTCAAAACTCTAATTGTCATAGTGGTTAAGATGTTGGCTTTCCACGTGGGAGACCAGGGTTCGATTCCCGGCTGTTACACTATCATACAAAAGAAGACCTCAACAGCGCTAAGAAACATCTGATTAATATGATGCTGTGTTATTTAAACTTTACGAACTGAAGGCTAACGAACAAAAGATCACTTCAAAATTACCAGGAGACTTTGCCTGAGAGTGTCTGACTGATGGTGCAGTGGTCTAATCATCAGGCTTTCAGTACAGACATTCCATGTTCAAGGCCTGTTCCTCCCACAGCTCAATGCTGCAGTAATTTGAACTTTTCAAGGCTTGACTAAAAAATAAAAACTCAAAAGCACCAGGAGAAATCTCCTGAATGCCCCAAGGTGCCTTGGCTCAATGGTGTGGAGCGCTTGACCCGTTGCCTCTGCTACAGACAGTTGGCCGGTTCAAGTCCCATGTCATGACGTCAAGGTGCTGGGAAGGACCATCGGGAGACGGTGCTCTCTCCCCCTGTTTCCTGAGATGTAACGGTTGGGGCTTATGTCTGAAAGAACCCTGTCCAGCTAACCTTTTACCATGAAAATGTCGATTAAAAAAAAGATGAAAATGATTAAACAAATATTACTATAGTGTGTAGTTTTTTCATTGTCAAAAGTCAAGAGAATGACATTGCCATTGTCCAGGATTATAATCGGGCTCCAGTATGCAAATACACAGACTATTCTGTCAGATGATGTGCCAAAATGCATTGCTATTTTATTTTTAAACGTTTGACCTAATTCTCATCTGTAAAACTTTACGTGGACAGGGTTCTTTCAAACATAACCCCCGACCGTTACATCTCAGGAAACAGGGGGAGAGAGCACCGTCTCCCGATGGTCCTTCCCAGCACCTTGCTGTCATGACATGGGACTTGAACCTGCCAACTGTCTGTAGCAGAGGCAACGGGTCAAGCGCTCCACACCATTGAGCCAAGCCACCTTGGGGCATTCAGGAGATTTCTCCTGGTGCTTTTGAGTTAAACAGAGCTAGAATGTTTAAACAGTACTGCTTCGGATCATGTTAAAAGCACCATAGTCCCCGAGGTGGATTCGAACCAACAACCTCTTGGTTTACAGCCAAGCGCACTAGTCCACAGCGCCACACAAGGCTGTTGAGTGTTGAAGCAAAAGTGTGTGTATTGAATATGGATTCGGAGTCCCAGGGGCTTTACTATCTGAAGGCTAACATACAAAAGATCGCTTCAACAGTACAAAGAGGCAGATGTTACTGAGTGATGGTGTAGTAGGGGTTATTCAGCACAGAGAGTTCATGTTCAAATCCCACTCTTCCTAAAGTTTAATGCTAGAGTTATTGAGCTTCATTTACTGCTATTCTAGCAGTGGCTCACAGCCTCAGCCTCAGCCTCAGCCTGATTACCTCAAAACTCTAATTGTCGTAGTGGTTAAGATGTTGGCTTTCCACGTGGGAGACCAGGGTTCGATTCCCGGCTGTTACACTATCATACAAAAGAAGACCTCAACAGCGCTAAGAAACATCTGATTAATATGATGCTGTGTTATTTAAACTTTACGAACTGAAGGCTAACGAACAAAAGATCACTTCAAAATTACCAGGAGACTTTGCCTGAGAGTGTCTGACTGATGGTGCAGTGGTCTAATCATCAGGCTTTCAGTACAGACATTCCATGTTCAAGGCCTGTTCCTCCCACAGCTCAATGCTGCAGTAATTTGAACTTTTCAAGGCTTGACTAAAAAATAAAAACTCAAAAGCACCAGGAGAAATCTCCTGAATGCCCCAAGGTGCCTTGGCTCAATGGTGTGGAGCGCTTGACCCGTTGCCTCTGCTACAGACAGTTGGCCGGTTCAAGTCCCATGTCATGACGTCAAGGTGCTGGGAAGGACCATCGGGAGACGGTGCTCTCTCCCCCTGTTTCCTGAGATGTAACGGTTGGGCCTTATGTCTGAAAGAACCCTGTCCAGCTAACCTTTTACCATGAAAATGTCGATTAAAAAAAAGATGAAAATGATTAAACAAATATTACTATAGTGTGTAGTTTTTTCATTGTCAAAAGTCAAGAGAATGACATTGCCATTGTCCAGGATTATAATCGGGCTCCAGTATGCAAATACACAGACTATTCTGTCAGATGATGTGCCAAAATGCATTGCTATTTTATTTTTAAACGTTTGACCTAATTCTCATCTGTAAAACTTTACGTGGACAGGGTTCTTTCAAACATAACCCCCGACCGTTAAATCTCAGGAAACAGGGGGAGAGAGCACCGTCTCCCGATGGTCCTTCCCAGCACCTTGCTGTCATGACATGGGACTTGAACCTGCCAACTGTCTGTAGCAGAGGCAACGGGTCAAGCGCTCCACACCATTGAGCCAAGGCACCTTGGGGCATTCAGGAGATTTCTCCTGGTGCTTTTGAGTTAAACAGAGCTAGAATGTTTAAACAGTACTGCTTCGGATCATGTTAAAAGCACCATAGACCCCGAGGTGGATTCGAACCAACAACCTCTTGGTTTACAGCCAAGCGCACTAGTCCACAGCGCCACACAAGGCTGTTGAGTGTTGAAGCAAAAGTGTGTGTATTGAATATGGATTCGGAGTCCCAGGGGCTTTACTATCTGAAGGCTAACATACAAAAGATCGCTTCAACAGTACAAAGAGGCAGATGTTACTGAGTGATGGTGTAGTAGGGGTTATTCAGCACAGAGAGTTCATGTTCAAATCCCACTCTTCCTAAAGTTTAATGCTAGAGTTATTGAGCTTCATTTACTGCTATTCTAGCAGTGGTTCACAGCCTCAGCCTCAGCCTCAGCCTGACTACCTCAAAACTCTAATTGTCGTAGTGGTTAAGATGTTGGCTTTCCACGTGGGAGACCAGGGTTCGATTCCCGGCTGTTACACTATCATACAAAAGAAGACCTCAACAGCGCTAAGAAACATCTGATTAATATGATGCTGTGTTATTTAAACTTTACGAACTGAAGGCTAACGAACAAAAGATCACTTCAAAATTACCAGGAGACTTTGCCTGAGAGTGTCTGACTGATGGTGCAGTGGTCTAATCATCAGGCTTTCAGTACAGACATTCCATGTTCAAGGCCTGTTCCTCCCACAGCTCAATGCTGCAGTAATTTGAACTTTTCAAGGCTTGACTAAAAAATAAAAACTCAAAAGCACCAGGAGAAATCTCCTGAATGCCCCAAGGTGCCTTGGCTCAATGGTGTGGAGCGCTTGACCCGTTGCCTCTGCTACAGACAGTTGGCCGGTTCAAGTCCCATGTCATGACGTCAAGGTGCTGGGAAGGACCATCGGGAGACGGTGCTCTCTCCCCCTGTTTCCTGAGATGTAACGGTTGGGGCTTATGTCTGAAAGAACCCTGTCCAGCTAACCTTTTACCATGAAAATGTCGATTAAAAAAAAGATGAAAATGATTAAACAAATATTACTATAGTGTGTAGTTTTTTCATTGTCAAAAGTCAAGAGAATGACATTGCCATTGTCCAGGATTATAATCGGGCTCCAGTATGCAAATACACAGACTATTCTGTCAGATGATGTGCCAAAATGCATTGCTATTTTATTTTTAAACGTTTGACCTAATTCTCATCTGTAAAACTTTACGTGGACAGGGTTCTTTCAAACATAACCCCCGACCGTTAAATCTCAGGAAACAGGGGGAGAGAGCACCGTCTCCCGATGGTCCTTCCCAGCACCTTGCTGTCATGACATGGGACTTGAACCTGCCAACTGTCTGTAGCAGAGGCAACGGGTCAAGCGCTCCACACCATTGAGCCAAGGCACCTTGGGGCATTCAGGAGATTTCTCCTGGTGCTTTTGAGTTAAACAGAGCTAGAATGTTTAAACAGTACTGCTTCGGATCATGTTAAAAGCACCATAGTCCCCGAGGTGGATTCGAACCAACAACCTCTTGGTTTACAGCCAAGCGCACTAGTCCACAGCGCCACACAAGGCTGTTGAGTGTTGAAGCAAAAGTGTGTGTATTGAATATGGATTCGGAGTCCCAGGGGCTTTACTATCTGAAGGCTAACATACAAAAGATCGCTTCAACAGTACAAAGAGGCAGATGTTACTGAGTGATGGTGTAGTAGGGGTTATTCAGCACAGAGAGTTCATGTTCAAATCCCACTCTTCCTAAAGTTTAATGCTAGAGTTATTGAGCTTCATTTACTGCTATTCTAGCAGTGGCTCACAGCCTCAGCCTCAGCCTCAGCCTCAGCCTGACTACCTCAAAACTCTAATTGTCGTAGTGGTTAAGATGTTGGCTTTCCACGTGGGAGACCAGGGTTCGATTCCCGGCTGTTACACTATCATACAAAAGAAGACCTCAACAGCGCTAAGAAACATCTGATTAATATGATGCTGTGTTATTTAAACTTTACGAACTGAAGGCTAACGAACAAAAGATCACTTCAAAATTACCAGGAGACTTTGCCTGAGAGTGTCTGACTGATGGTGCAGTGGTCTAATCATCAGGCTTTCAGTACAGACATTCCATGTTCAAGGCCTGTTCCTCCCACAGCTCAATGCTGCAGTAATTTGAACTTTTCAAGGCTTGACTAAAAAATAAAAACTCAAAAGCACCAGGAGAAATCTCCTGAATGCCCCAAGGTGCCTTGGCTCAATGGTGTGGAGCGCTTGACCCGTTGCCTCTGCTACAGACAGTTGGCCGGTTCAAGTCCCATGTCATGACGTCAAGGTGCTGGGAAGGACCATCGGGAGACGGTGCTCTCTCCCCCTGTTTCCTGAGATGTAACGGTTGGGGCTTATGTCTGAAAGAACCCTGTCCAGCTAACCTTTTACCATGAAAATGTCGATAAAAAAAAAGATGAAAATGATTAAACAAATATTACTATAGTGTGTAGTTTTTTCATTGTCAAAAGTCAAGAGAATGACATTGCCATTGTCCAGGATTATAATCGGGCTCCAGTATGCAAATACACAGACTATTCTGTCAGATGATGTGCCAAAATGCATTGCTATTTTATTTTTAAACGTTTGACCTAATTCTCATCTGTAAAACTTTACGTGGACAGGGTTCTTTCAAACATAACCCCTGACCGTTACATCTCAGGAAACAGGGGGAGAGAGCACCGTCTCCCGATGGTCCTTCCCAGCACCTTGCTGTCATGACATGGGACTTGAACCTGCCAACTGTCTGTAGCAGAGGCAACGGGTCAAGCGCTCCACACCATTGAGCCAAGGCACCTTGGGGCATTCAGGAGATTTCTCCTGGTGCTTTTGAGTTAAACAGAGCTAGAATGTTTAAACAGTACTGCTTCGGATCATGTTAAAAGCACCATAGTCCCCGAGGTGGATTCGAACCAACAACCTCTTGGTTTACAGCCAAGCGCACTAGTCCACAGCGCCACACAAGGCTGTTGAGTGTTGAAGCAAAAGTGTGTGTATTGAATATGGATTCGGAGTCCCAGGGGCTTTACTATCTGAAGGCTAACATACAAAAGATCGCTTCAACAGTACAAAGAGGCAGATGTTACTGAGTGATGGTGTAGTAGGGGTTATTCAGCACAGAGAGTTCATGTTCAAATCCCACTCTTCCTAAAGTTTAATGCTAGAGTTATTGAGCTTCATTTACTGCTATTCTAGCAGTGGCTCACAGCCTCAGCCTCAGCCTCAGCCTCAGCCTGACTACCTCAAAACTCTAATTGTCGTAGTGGTTAAGATGTTGGCTTTCCACGTGGGAGACCAGGGTTCGATTCCCGGCTGTTACACTATCATACAAAAGAAGACCTCAACAGCGCTAAGAAACATCTGATTAATATGATGCTGTGTTATTTAAACTTTACGAACTGAAGGCTAACGAACAAAAGATCACTTCAAAATTACCAGGAGACTTTGCCTGAGAGTGTCTGACTGATGGTGCAGTGGTCTAATCATCAGGCTTTCAGTACAGACATTCCATGTTCAAGGCCTGTTCCTCCCACAGCTCAATGCTGCAGTAATTTGAACTTTTCAAGGCTTGACTAAAAAATAAAAACTCAAAAGCACCAGGAGAAATCTCCTGAATGCCCCAAGGTGCCTTGGCTCAATGGTGTGGAGCGCTTGACCCGTTGCCTCTGCTACAGACAGTTGGCCGGTTCAAGTCCCATGTCATGACGTCAAGGTGCTGGGAAGGACCATCGGGAGACGGTGCTCTCTCCCCCTGTTTCCTGAGATGTAACGGTTGGGGCTTATGTCTGAAAGAACCCTGTCCAGCTAACCTTTTACCATGAAAATGTCGATTAAAAAAAAGATGAAAATGATTAAACAAATATTACTATAGTGTGTAGTTTTTTCATTGTCAAAAGTCAAGAGAATGACATTGCCATTGTCCAGGATTATAATCGGGCTCCAGTATGCAAATACACAGACTATTCTGTCAGATGATGTGCCAAAATGCATTGCTATTTTATTTTTAAACGTTTGACCTAATTCTCATCTGTAAAACTTTACGTGGACAGGGTTCTTTCAAACATAACCCCCGACCGTTAAATCTCAGGAAACAGGGGGAGAGAGCACCGTCTCCCGATGGTCCTTCCCAGCACCTTGCTGTCATGACATGGGACTTGAACCTGCCAACTGTCTGTAGCAGAGGCAACGGGTCAAGCGCTCCACACCATTGAGCCAAGGCACCTTGGGGCATTCAGGAGATTTCTCCTGGTGCTTTTGAGTTAAACAGAGCTAGAATGTTTAAACAGTACTGCTTCGGATCATGTTAAAAGCACCATAGACCCCGAGGTGGATTCGAACCAACAACCTCTTGGTTTACAGCCAAGCGCACTAGTCCACAGCGCCACACAAGGCTGTTGAGTGTTGAAGCAAAAGTGTGTGTATTGAATATGGATTCGGAGTCCCAGGGGCTTTACTATCTGAAGGCTAACATACAAAAGATCGCTTCAACAGTACAAAGAGGCAGATGTTACTGAGTGATGGTGTAGTAGGGGTTATTCAGCACAGAGAGTTCATGTTCAAATCCCACTCTTCCTAAAGTTTAATGCTAGAGTTATTGAGCTTCATTTACTGCTATTCTAGCAGTGGTTCACAGCCTCAGCCTCAGCCTCAGCCTGACTACCTCAAAACTCTAATTGTCGTAGTGGTTAAGATGTTGGCTTTCCACGTGGGAGACCAGGGTTCGATTCCCGGCTGTTACACTATCATACAAAAGAAGACCTCAACAGCGCTAAGAAACATCTGATTAATATGATGCTGTGTTATTTAAACTTTACGAACTGAAGGCTAACGAACAAAAGATCACTTCAAAATTACCAGGAGACTTTGCCTGAGAGTGTCTGACTGATGGTGCAGTGGTCTAATCATCAGGCTTTCAGTACAGACATTCCATGTTCAAGGCCTGTTCCTCCCACAGCTCAATGCTGCAGTAATTTGAACTTTTCAAGGCTTGACTAAAAAATAAAAACTCAAAAGCACCAGGAGAAATCTCCTGAATGCCCCAAGGTGCCTTGGCTCAATGGTGTGGAGCGCTTGACCCGTTGCCTCTGCTACAGACAGTTGGCCGGTTCAAGTCCCATGTCATGACGTCAAGGTGCTGGGAAGGACCATCGGGAGACGGTGCTCTCTCCCCCTGTTTCCTGAGATGTAACGGTTGGGGCTTATGTCTGAAAGAACCCTGTCCAGCTAACCTTTTACCATGAAAATGTCGATTAAAAAAAAGATGAAAATGATTAAACAAATATTACTATAGTGTGTAGTTTTTTCATTGTCAAAAGTCAAGAGAATGACATTGCCATTGTCCAGGATTATAATCGGGCTCCAGTATGCAAATACACAGACTATTCTGTCAGATGATGTGCCAAAATGCATTGCTATTTTATTTTTAAACGTTTGACCTAATTCTCATCTGTAAAACTTTACGTGGACAGGGTTCTTTCAAACATAACCCCCGACCGTTACATCTCAGGAAACAGGGGGAGAGAGCACCGTCTCCCGATGGTCCTTCCCAGCACCTTGCTGTCATGACATGGGACTTGAACCTGCCAACTGTCTGTAGCAGAGGCAACGGGTCAAGCGCTCCACACCATTGAGCCAAGGCACCTTGGGGCATTCAGGAGATTTCTCCTGGTGCTTTTGAGTTAAACAGAGCTAGAATGTTTAAACAGTACTGCTTCGGATCATGTTAAAAGCACCATAGTCCCCGAGGTGGATTCGAACCAACAACCTCTTGGTTTACAGCCAAGCGCACTAGTCCACAGCGCCACACAAGGCTGTTGAGTGTTGAAGCAAAAGTGTGTGTATTGAATATGGATTCGGAGTCCCAGGGGCTTTACTATCTGAAGGCTAACATACAAAAGATCGCTTCAACAGTACAAAGAGGCAGATGTTACTGAGTGATGGTGTAGTAGGGGTTATTCAGCACAGAGAGTTCATGTTCAAATCCCACTCTTCCTAAAGTTTAATGCTAGAGTTATTGAGCTTCATTTACTGCTATTCTAGCAGTGGCTCACAGCCTCAGCCTCAGCCTCAGCCTGACTACCTCAAAACTCTAATTGTCGTAGTGGTTAAGATGTTGGCTTTCCACGTGGGAGACCAGGGTTCGATTCCCGGCTGTTACACTATCATACAAAAGAAGACCTCAACAGCGCTAAGAAACATCTGATTAATATGATGCTGTGTTATTTAAACTTTACGAACTGAAGGCTAACGAACAAAAGATCACTTCAAAATTACCAGGAGACTTTGCCTGAGAGTGTCTGACTGATGGTGCAGTGGTCTAATCATCAGGCTTTCAGTACAGACATTCCATGTTCAAGGCCTGTTCCTCCCACAGCTCAATGCTGCAGTAATTTGAACTTTTCAAGGCTTGACTAAAAAATAAAAACTCAAAAGCACCAGGAGAAATCTCCTGAATGCCCCAAGGTGCCTTGGCTCAATGGTGTGGAGCGCTTGACCCGTTGCCTCTGCTACAGACAGTTGGCCGGTTCAAGTCCCATGTCATGACGTCAAGGTGCTGGGAAGGACCATCGGGAGACGGTGCTCTCTCCCCCTGTTTCCTGAGATGTAACGGTTGGGGCTTATGTCTGAAAGAACCCTGTCCAGCTAACCTTTTACCATGAAAATGTCGATTAAAAAAAAGATGAAAATGATTAAACAAATATTACTATAGTGTGTAGTTTTTTCATTGTCAAAAGTCAAGAGAATGACATTGCCATTGTCCAGGATTATAATCGGGCTCCAGTATGCAAATACACAGACTATTCTGTCAGATGATGTGCCAAAATGCATTGCTATTTTATTTTTAAACGTTTGACCTAATTCTCATCTGTAAAACTTTACGTGGACAGGGTTCTTTCAAACATAACCCCCGACCGTTAAATCTCAGGAAACAGGGGGAGAGAGCACCGTCTCCCGATGGTCCTTCCCAGCACCTTGCTGTCATGACATGGGACTTGAACCTGCCAACTGTCTGTAGCAGAGGCAACGGGTCAAGCGCTCCACACCATTGAGCCAAGGCACCTTGGGGCATTCAGGAGATTTCTCCTGGTGCTTTTGAGTTAAACAGAGCTAGAATGTTTAAACAGTACTGCTTCGGATCATGTTAAAAGCACCATAGACCCCGAGGTGGATTCGAACCAACAACCTCTTGGTTTACAGCCAAGCGCACTAGTCCACAGCGCCACACAAGGCTGTTGAGTGTTGAAGCAAAAGTGTGTGTATTGAATATGGATTCGGAGTCCCAGGGGCTTTACTATCTGAAGGCTAACATACAAAAGATCGCTTCAACAGTACAAAGAGGCAGATGTTACTGAGTGATGGTGTAGTAGGGGTTATTCAGCACAGAGAGTTCATGTTCAAATCCCACTCTTCCTAAAGTTTAATGCTAGAGTTATTGAGCTTCATTTACTGCTATTCTAGCAGTGGTTCACAGCCTCAGCCTCAGCCTCAGCCTGACTACCTCAAAACTCTAATTGTCGTAGTGGTTAAGATGTTGGCTTTCCACGTGGGAGACCAGGGTTCGATTCCCGGCTGTTACACTATCATACAAAAGAAGACCTCAACAGCGCTAAGAAACATCTGATTAATATGATGCTGTGTTATTTAAACTTTACGAACTGAAGGCTAACGAACAAAAGATCACTTCAAAATTACCAGGAGACTTTGCCTGAGAGTGTCTGACTGATGGTGCAGTGGTCTAATCATCAGGCTTTCAGTACAGACATTCCATGTTCAAGGCCTGTTCCTCCCACAGCTCAATGCTGCAGTAATTTGAACTTTTCAAGGCTTGACTAAAAAATAAAAACTCAAAAGCACCAGGAGAAATCTCCTGAATGCCCCAAGGTGCCTTGGCTCAATGGTGTGGAGCGCTTGACCCGTTGCCTCTGCTACAGACAGTTGGCCGGTTCAAGTCCCATGTCATGACGTCAAGGTGCTGGGAAGGACCATCGGGAGACGGTGCTCTCTCCCCCTGTTTCCTGAGATGTAACGGTTGGGGCTTATGTCTGAAAGAACCCTGTCCAGCTAACCTTTTACCATGAAAATGTCGATTAAAAAAAAGATGAAAATGATTAAACAAATATTACTATAGTGTGTAGTTTTTTCATTGTCAAAAGTCAAGAGAATGACATTGCCATTGTCCAGGATTATAATCGGGCTCCAGTATGCAAATACACAGACTATTCTGTCAGATGATGTGCCAAAATGCATTGCTATTTTATTTTTAAACGTTTGACCTAATTCTCATCTGTAAAACTTTACGTGGACAGGGTTCTTTCAAACATAACCCCCGACCGTTACATCTCAGGAAACAGGGGGAGAGAGCACCGTCTCCCGATGGTCCTTCCCAGCACCTTGCTGTCATGACATGGGACTTGAACCTGCCAACTGTCTGTAGCAGAGGCAACGGGTCAAGCGCTCCACACCATTGAGCCAAGGCACCTTGGGGCATTCAGGAGATTTCTCCTGGTGCTTTTGAGTTAAACAGAGCTAGAATGTTTAAACAGTACTGCTTCGGATCATGTTAAAAGCACCATAGTCCCCGAGGTGGATTCGAACCAACAACCTCTTGGTTTACAGCCAAGCGCACTAGTCCACAGCGCCACACAAGGCTGTTGAGTGTTGAAGCAAAAGTGTGTGTATTGAATATGGATTCGGAGTCCCAGGGGCTTTACTATCTGAAGGCTAACATACAAAAGATCGCTTCAACAGTACAAAGAGGCAGATGTTACTGAGTGATGGTGTAGTAGGGGTTATTCAGCACAGAGAGTTCATGTTCAAATCCCACTCTTCCTAAAGTTTAATGCTAGAGTTATTGAGCTTCATTTACTGCTATTCTAGCAGTGGCTCACAGCCTCAGCCTCAGCCTCAGCCTGACTACCTCAAAACTCTAATTGTCGTAGTGGTTAAGATGTTGGCTTTCCACGTGGGAGACCAGGGTTCGATTCCCGGCTGTTACACTATCATACAAAAGAAGACCTCAACAGCGCTAAGAAACATCTGATTAATATGATGCTGTGTTATTTAAACTTTACGAACTGAAGGCTAACGAACAAAAGATCACTTCAAAATTACCAGGAGACTTTGCCTGAGATTGTCTGACTGATGGTGCAGTGGTCTAATCATCAGGCTTTCAGTACAGACATTCCATGTTCAAGGCCTGTTCCTCCCACAGCTCAATGCTGCAGTAATTTGAACTTTTCAAGGCTTGACTAAAAAATAAAAACTCAAAAGCACCAGGAGAAATCTCCTGAATGCCCCAAGGTGCCTTGGCTCAATGGTGTGGAGCGCTTGACCCGTTGCCTCTGCTACAGACAGTTGGCCGGTTCAAGTCCCATGTCATGACGTCAAGGTGCTGGGAAGGACCATCGGGAGACGGTGCTCTCTCCCCCTGTTTCCTGAGATGTAACGGTTGGGGCTTATGTCTGAAAGAACCCTGTCCAGCTAACCTTTTACCATGAAAATGTCGATAAAAAAAAAAGATGAAAATGATTAAACAAATATTACTATAGTGTGTAGTTTTTTCATTGTCAAAAGTCAAGAGAATGACATTGCCATTGTCCAGGATTATAATCGGGCTCCAGTATGCAAATACACAGACTATTCTGTCAGATGATGTGCCAAAATGCATTGCTATTTTATTTTTAAACGTTTGACCTAATTCTCATCTGTAAAACTTTACGTGGACAGGGTTCTTTCAAACATAACCCCCGACCGTTAAATCTCAGGAAACAGGGGGAGAGAGCACCGTCTCCCGATGGTCCTTCCCAGCACCTTGCTGTCATGACATGGGACTTGAACCTGCCAACTGTCTGTAGCAGAGGCAACGGGTCAAGCGCTCCACACCATTGAGCCAAGGCACCTTGGGGCATTCAGGAGATTTCTCCTGGTGCTTTTGAGTTAAACAGAGCTAGAATGTTTAAACAGTACTGCTTCGGATCATGTTAAAAGCACCATAGTCCCCGAGGTGGATTCGAACCAACAACCTCTTGGTTTACAGCCAAGCGCACTAGTCCACAGCGCCACACAAGGCTGTTGAGTGTTGAAGCAAAAGTGTGTGTATTGAATATGGATTCGGAGTCCCAGGGGCTTTACTATCTGAAGGCTAACATACAAAAGATCGCTTCAACAGTACAAAGAGGCAGATGTTACTGAGTGATGGTGTAGTAGGGGTTATTCAGCACAGAGAGTTCATGTTCAAATCCCACTCTTCCTAAAGTTTAATGCTAGAGTTATTGAGCTTCATTTACTGCTATTCTAGCAGTGGCTCACAGCCTCAGCCTCAGCCTCAGCCTGACTACCTCAAAACTCTAATTGTCGTAGTGGTTAAGATGTTGGCTTTCCACGTGGGAGACCAGGGTTCGATTCCCGGCTGTTACACTATCATACAAAAGAAGACCTCAACAGCGCTAAGAAACATCTGATTAATATGATGCTGTGTTATTTAAACTTTACGAACTGAAGGCTAACGAACAAAAGATCACTTCAAAATTACCAGGAGACTTTGCCTGAGAGTGTCTGACTGATGGTGCAGTGGTCTAATCATCAGGCTTTCAGTACAGACATTCCATGTTCAAGGCCTGTTCCTCCCACAGCTCAATGCTGCAGTAATTTGAACTTTTCAAGGCTTGACTAAAAAATAAAAACTCAAAAGCACCAGGAGAAATCTCCTGAATGCCCCAAGGTGCCTTGGCTCAATGGTGTGGAGTGCTTGACCCGTTGCCTCTGCTACAGACAGTTGGCCGGTTCAAGTCCCATGTCATGACGTCAAGGTGCTGGGAAGGACCATCGGGAGACGGTGCTCTCTCCCCCTGTTTCCTGAGATGTAACGGTTGGGGCTTATGTCTGAAAGAACCCTGTCCAGCTAACCTTTTACCATGAAAATGTCGATAAAAAAAAAGATGAAAATGATTAAACAAATATTACTATAGTGTGTAGTTTTTTCATTGTCAAAAGTCAAGAGAATGACATTGCCATTGTCCAGGATTATAATCGGGCTCCAGTATGCAAATACACAGACTATTCTGTCAGATGATGTGCCAAAATGCATTGCTATTTTATTTTTAAACGTTTGACCTAATTCTCATCTGTAAAACTTTACGTGGACAGGGTTCTTTCAAACATAACCCCTGACCGTTACATCTCAGGAAACAGGGGGAGAGAGCACCGTCTCCCGATGGTCCTTCCCAGCACCTTGCTGTCATGACATGGGACTTGAACCTGCCAACTGTCTGTAGCAGAGGCAACGGGTCAAGCGCTCCACACCATTGAGCCAAGGCACCTTGGGGCATTCAGGAGATTTCTCCTGGTGCTTTTGAGTTAAACAGAGCTAGAATGTTTAAACAGTACTGCTTCGGATCATGTTAAAAGCACCATAGTCCCCGAGGTGGATTCGAACCAACAACCTCTTGGTTTACAGCCAAGCGCACTAGTCCACAGCGCCACACAAGGCTGTTGAGTGTTGAAGCAAAAGTGTGTGTATTGAATATGGATTCGGAGTCCCAGGGGCTTTACTATCTGAAGGCTAACATACAAAAGATCGCTTCAACAGTACAAAGAGGCAGATGTTACTGAGTGATGGTGTAGTAGGGGTTATTCAGCACAGAGAGTTCATGTTCAAATCCCACTCTTCCTAAAGTTTAATGCTAGAGTTATTGAGCTTCATTTACTGCTATTCTAGCAGTGGCTCACAGCCTCAGCCTCAGCCTCAGCCTGACTACCTCAAAACTCTAATTGTCGTAGTGGTTAAGATGTTGGCTTTCCACGTGGGAGACCAGGGTTCGATTCCCGGCTGTTACACTATCATACAAAAGAAGACCTCAACAGCGCTAAGAAACATCTGATTAATATGATGCTGTGTTATTTAAACTTTACGAACTGAAGGCTAACGAACAAAAGATCACTTCAAAATTACCAGGAGACTTTGCCTGAGAGTGTCTGACTGATGGTGCAGTGGTCTAATCATCAGGCTTTCAGTACAGACATTCCATGTTCAAGGCCTGTTCCTCCCACAGCTCAATGCTGCAGTAATTTGAACTTTTCAAGGCTTGACTAAAAAATAAAAACTCAAAAGCACCAGGAGAAATCTCCTGAATGCCCCAAGGTGCCTTGGCTCAATGGTGTGGAGCGCTTGACCCGTTGCCTCTGCTACAGACAGTTGGCCGGTTCAAGTCCCATGTCATGACGTCAAGGTGCTGGGAAGGACCATCGGGAGACGGTGCTCTCTCCCCCTGTTTCCTGAGATGTAACGGTTGGGGCTTATGTCTGAAAGAACCCTGTCCAGCTAACCTTTTACCATGAAAATGTCGATTAAAAAAAAGATGAAAATGATTAAACAAATATTACTATAGTGTGTAGTTTTTTCATTGTCAAAAGTCAAGAGAATGACATTGCCATTGTCCAGGATTATAATCGGGCTCCAGTATGCAAATACACAGACTATTCTGTCAGATGATGTGCCAAAATGCATTGCTATTTTATTTTTAAACGTTTGACCTAATTCTCATCTGTAAAACTTTACGTGGACAGGGTTCTTTCAAACATAACCCCCGACCGTTAAATCTCAGGAAACAGGGGGAGAGAGCACCGTCTCCCGATGGTCCTTCCCAGCACCTTGCTGTCATGACATGGGACTTGAACCTGCCAACTGTCTGTAGCAGAGGCAACGGGTCAAGCGCTCCACACCATTGAGCCAAGGCACCTTGGGGCATTCAGGAGATTTCTCCTGGTGCTTTTGAGTTAAACAGAGCTAGAATGTTTAAACAGTACTGCTTCGGATCATGTTAAAAGCACCATAGACCCCGAGGTGGATTCGAACCAACAACCTCTTGGTTTACAGCCAAGCGCACTAGTCCACAGCGCCACACAAGGCTGTTGAGTGTTGAAGCAAAAGTGTGTGTATTGAATATGGATTCGGAGTCCCAGGGGCTTTACTATCTGAAGGCTAACATACAAAAGATCGCTTCAACAGTACAAAGAGGCAGATGTTACTGAGTGATGGTGTAGTAGGGGTTATTCAGCACAGAGAGTTCATGTTCAAATCCCACTCTTCCTAAAGTTTAATGCTAGAGTTATTGAGCTTCATTTACTGCTATTCTAGCAGTGGTTCACAGCCTCAGCCTCAGCCTCAGCCTGACTACCTCAAAACTCTAATTGTCGTAGTGGTTAAGATGTTGGCTTTCCACGTGGGAGACCAGGGTTCGATTCCCGGCTGTTACACTATCATACAAAAGAAGACCTCAACAGCGCTAAGAAACATCTGATTAATATGATGCTGTGTTATTTAAACTTTACGAACTGAAGGCTAACGAACAAAAGATCACTTCAAAATTACCAGGAGACTTTGCCTGAGAGTGTCTGACTGATGGTGCAGTGGTCTAATCATCAGGCTTTCAGTACAGACATTCCATGTTCAAGGCCTGTTCCTCCCACAGCTCAATGCTGCAGTAATTTGAACTTTTCAAGGCTTGACTAAAAAATAAAAACTCAAAAGCACCAGGAGAAATCTCCTGAATGCCCCAAGGTGCCTTGGCTCAATGGTGTGGAGCGCTTGACCCGTTGCCTCTGCTACAGACAGTTGGCCGGTTCAAGTCCCATGTCATGACGTCAAGGTGCTGGGAAGGACCATCGGGAGACGGTGCTCTCTCCCCCTGTTTCCTGAGATGTAACGGTTGGGGCTTATGTCTGAAAGAACCCTGTCCAGCTAACCTTTTACCATGAAAATGTCGATTAAAAAAAAGATGAAAATGATTAAACAAATATTACTATAGTGTGTAGTTTTTTCATTGTCAAAAGTCAAGAGAATGACATTGCCATTGTCCAGGATTATAATCGGGCTCCAGTATGCAAATACACAGACTATTCTGTCAGATGATGTGCCAAAATGCATTGCTATTTTATTTTTAAACGTTTGACCTAATTCTCATCTGTAAAACTTTACGTGGACAGGGTTCTTTCAAACATAACCCCCGACCGTTACATCTCAGGAAACAGGGGGAGAGAGCACCGTCTCCCGATGGTCCTTCCCAGCACCTTGCTGTCATGACATGGGACTTGAACCTGCCAACTGTCTGTAGCAGAGGCAACGGGTCAAGCGCTCCACACCATTGAGCCAAGGCACCTTGGGGCATTCAGGAGATTTCTCCTGGTGCTTTTGAGTTAAACAGAGCTAGAATGTTTAAACAGTACTGCTTCGGATCATGTTAAAAGCACCATAGTCCCCGAGGTGGATTCGAACCAACAACCTCTTGGTTTACAGCCAAGCGCACTAGTCCACAGCGCCACACAAGGCTGTTGAGTGTTGAAGCAAAAGTGTGTGTATTGAATATGGATTCGGAGTCCCAGGGGCTTTACTATCTGAAGGCTAACATACAAAAGATCGCTTCAACAGTACAAAGAGGCAGATGTTACTGAGTGATGGTGTAGTAGGGGTTATTCAGCACAGAGAGTTCATGTTCAAATCCCACTCTTCCTAAAGTTTAATGCTAGAGTTATTGAGCTTCATTTACTGCTATTCTAGCAGTGGCTCACAGCCTCAGCCTCAGCCTGACTACCTCAAAACTCTAATTGTCGTAGTGGTTAAGATGTTGGCTTTCCACGTGGGAGACCAGGGTTCGATTCCCGGCTGTTACACTATCATATAAAAGAAGACCTCAACAGCGCTAAGAAACATCTGATTAATATGATTCTGTGTTATTTAAACTTTACTAACTGAAGGCTAACAAACAAAAGATCACTTCAAAATTACCAGGAGACTTTGCCTGAGAGTGTCTGACTGATGGTGCAGTGGTCTAATCATCAGGCTTTCAGTACAGACATTCCATGTTCAAGTCCTGTTCCTCCTACAGCTAAATGCTGCAGTAATTTGAACTTTTCAAGGCTTGAATAAAAAATAAAAACTCAAAAGCACCAGGAGACATCTGCTGAATGCCCAAAGGTGCCTTGGCGTAATGGTGTGGAGCGCTTGACCCGTTGCCTCTGCTACAGGCAGTTGGCAGGTTCAAGTCCCATGTCATGACATCAAGGTGCTGGAGGACCATCGGGAGACGGTGCTCTCTCCCCCTGTTTCCTGAGATGTAACGGTTGGGTCTTATATCTGAAAGAGCCCTGTCCAGCTAACCTTTTACCATGAAAATGTCCAATTTAACATACTCTTACCACCTCTCAGTGTGCCCTTTTCCAACTGGCCTGGAAGCCAGAAATAAAAGAGGGACTTTCCAACCAAGTTTTGGGCCACCAATCAGGGCCCAGTATGCAAATACACAACCTATTATGTCAGATGATGGGCCAAAACCATGTCGTTTTTTCATCATTTTCATATTGGTTTTTGAAATCGTTGCGAAAATCATGAACTATAGTTCATGGTTTTTGCGACGATTATTAAACAAATATACTATAGTGTCGTTTTTTCATTGTCAAAAGTCAAGAAAAATGACATTGCCATTGTCGACGATTATAACACACTGTGTGTGTGTGTCCAACTTGGAACGATGCAAGTTGGAAATGCATGCCCCACCCAGATATTGTGCATTGGAGTATCTACAGCGGTGCCCGTTGGGCACTGGCCTACAATATTTGGTAGTGAAATGTAGTGGAGTAGAAGTAAAATTATTGAAAATTGCAAATACGTAGTACAAATTCCTCAAAATTGTACAGTACTCAATTAACTAGAGCAGAACGCTCCACAGCGTGCATCTCTCCACCAGGCTTTGGTTGCCTAGCCAGGACTGTGTGGTTGCAGCCATCAGGACCCAAGGAAACTGCAGGGGGAGAACATGCATTTCTACGACATACAGTGCAACTTTGTGCACTTGCGGCGACAGTGGCCCATAGGTAGAAGTAAAAGTGCTTTCATTATTGTCACAAATATAAAACGACACTGCACTTTGAAAACCAACCACATAAGTATAGTCAAGCAAGCAAGCAGTCAGTATACAGACAGTTGGTTCTCAGAATTGTATCTTTTATTTGAACTGCACTGAATGCTAAATGTTCACCTTGTACAAGAAACAAATACAAATACTCACACTAAAAACAAAACATACTGCTGGCTGCCTTTCTGCTATCGTTGGGACACTAAGGGCTAATGTGCACCTCGTCGCACGGCAGCGTCGCTCGGCTGAAGAAAAAGAAAAACGGGAATCCCGTTGTTTTTGCCGGGTGGCACGGTCGTGTGACAATAAAGCACAACATGGAGTTTTGCTATTGCTCTTACAGAGTACAGGAAAGAACCTGGCCTTCGATAGAACAAATAAAATATAAGTAGGAGAGAAATAGAGAGGGAGAGAGAAAGAGAAAGAGAGAGAGAGAGGGTGGATCACATAGGACTATGGTTATAGGAACATTTAACTAGGCAATACAAATCTAACAGGACTTTTCAAAACTTTGTTTTAAACACCAAAAACATGGGATGGTCTTGTATATAAAAATACCACAATGGAGTAGATGAGGGAAGAGAGAAAGTATCCAGACTACTACCCAAATTAGTAATTTCTTTTTTCCTTTTTTTTCTTTTTTCCTCGAGACAAAATTTTGGGAATAAACAATAATCTGCAAAAAGGGTGTTTTCCTGAGTCATTAAGGAATGAAGTCTGCTTTAACCCTTTCCTGTTCGTGAAGTTATGCGGCGCACGCCGCCGCTCAAGGGAGGAGGGAGTCGCAATCTGGCACGGCTCTGGCTGATCAATATATGGGAAAGTCAGAAACGTTGTCCTGCTGTCGTCGGCAGAAATGTTCCGTCAGCACGCGGATAGGAAAGAGCGATGCGGTGTCCTCTTGCGACGAGGGGAGTGCTGGCGGCACGCTTTGACCCTCCTCCTTTTTGTTCTCTTTGTGACATTTCACAAAAAAAGTTATACATTTCTTAATATAATATTGTAGTGAATTATTATTATTATTATTATTATTAGACAGTTCTGTCACCTCATCTCTCAGAGCGATTACCTCCCCTTCTAACTTCACACGAAACCCAAACGTCAGGTAACAACTACATTCAAATACACATACAGAGCGAGTGTTTGTGAGGGCTCAGCGATACTGGTTTCATTTCAGTACACAACGGTGCTTCTATAGAGATATTCTTGGCTAAGCATTGCAACAACAATGTTCCGTGATCTCAGTGATCTCAGTGACCCCACCCCAAGACACAGCATGACAGCGCCCTCTGTGGGTATCTTTCTGTAAAATCGCCATCCATGTAAACACCATACCGACATCGCCAGGAAAGGGTTAAAACTCACTCTTTAGATTACGTGAGCAATCTTTGTCCTTTTCCTTTTTTTCACGGTGTGTCCGATGAATGATAAATACATGACAAGTCGACAGACGCTCTGGCCTTATCTCCGCGTCGTACATACTGAAGATTGAGAGGGGGAAAAATATTCTCTTCTGAGGCGTCAATACAGAATGGACAGATCAGAGCTAAATTTACTTATCGGTTACATGAGGAGGGGTCTCAAAGTGGGGGTGGGGGTGCTGGGGGCCCGAGGGGGGGGGGGGGGGGGGGGTAAAGGTCAGGTGATAGGGGCGTTGGGGGGGAGGGCGGTATAAGGTCCAGTAGCACATGATGTCAAAGTTTTTCTTCTTCTTCTCTCTTGTTCTCCCATCGGGTTGGGCTTACCTTTTTTTATTTCCTGTGAGCTCTGCTGGGGTGTGTGTGTGTGTGTGTGTGTGTGTGTGTGTAGGCCAGAGTCTCATTGCACGGCTGGCAATTCGACCCCTCTCCCCCTCGAAAGCCACTCAAAACACTATAGACTCTGGAGGACAGACATGTTCCAGGGGAAAAACAAAAAGAAACATCATCATCGTTATCAGAGTGAAGTTGGTACTGAACCCAAAAATAGACAGAGAGAATAAAAACAAAAACGGTAAAGAGTTTAAATTCCGCCGCGGAAAGGGGGGGGGGGGGGGGGGGGAGGGAACACTTCCGCTCGGTCCGCCATGTTTTTGCTGAGTGAGTGAGTGACAGGGCAGCCCGCCTTTTTGTGTATTCACGGTCTCTTGGTCCCAGTTACGGTGGGGTTGGTGTGTGTGTGTGTGTGTGGACGCCGGTGGGGTTGCCTTCGCTTGGTCTGTCAGTGGGTGTAGTTTTCTTTGGGGGGGGGGGGGGGGGGGGGATGCATGTGAGTGACGTTGTTGCGGGGCGCTTTACGGGGTCCTCCATCCTGTCTGCTTGCTATTGCTCGGTGAGGTGCTCTCTGGTCTCGCCGTGTTTGGAGGGCTGGTTGGGCGACGGGGCCTGGGACGGGTGCGTGCCAGAGGGCAGGGTGTGGGCGATGGGCACGCCCCCTGGCACCATGCCCTCCAGCGCTCCTGGCAGCATGCCGCCAGGCGCCACTCCCACCACGCCGGGAGGGTACCTGGAGGAGGACAGGGGGGTTAGTTAGTCCAACCATCAGCTCTGTGGCTTCCCTTTAGTGAGACAATCCAAAGGGAAGCACGCACATCTCAGGAATATTCTACAGGTGCTGATTAAAATATACGTACAGTGTAAAAGGAAGGCAGTCCGCACACTGATCTTGAGCTCCCAGGCACATTATTTGCAGATAAGAAATATAATAACGTTTCGACCCTTGTTTTGACACGGGTCGAAACATTGGATTTCTACTCTGCAAATAAAGTGCATGGGAGCTCAAGATCTGTGTAGGATTATTATTGCGATATAATTATATCTATTTTGGATTAACTTCACCCCTGGAGTACAAGTGGTTAAGTAATTTCCATGATATCCTGATATCCAACAATCCCTGACGATATCTAGTCACAGTCATATCACAATATCAATATGATAGCCCCAGTTCAGACACCAGCAGCACCAGAGGAAAGAAAAAGGCAGCTTGTGGCCGACGTCAGTTATTAACCCATTTAAATCAACTGTATCATTTTAGATTTCTTTCATTTGGCTATTCAAAAATGGCAAGATATACAAGCTCATAGCGTGTCACTTTGTGCCATGCTGTATACTGTATATATATGTATAACTCAAATTTGCTTCTCTGCGTCCCTGGAACTTTTTCTTTTTTTAGATGGTTGGTCGTGGTTGGCGGCCAAATACATATAATTTTGGAGAACATGAAAAAGAACCACTGACATACGTAGCAACATACGTTTTTCATAAAACTGTTTGGACTCGGGTCTCAATGGGTTAACTTAATGACGTCTACAGCCAAATTCATACTTTGTGGTATGACGTGTCGCTCGCCAAAACAGAGCCAGTTCCTTTTGGCAAGCGACACCATCGTGCAACGGAGTATACTGTAAATGCAGCTTAACCCACATCCCCTTCACCACGAGAGACTCTCTCCACACAAACACTACATCACAGTGTCTAAAACACACACACAATGTTCCGGGAGGGTAACTATAATACACAGCGTTCAAACAAAAGAAGAAGGGGGGAAAAAGCAAAAGGGAGCCAAATATTGCGTGGTTTTTAACCCAACAGCGCCCCATTCAACCGCGACGAGGGAAACCCCAAAGAGAGGCCATGACTCCATCCGAGTGAATGGACCCAGAAGACTGAATGTCACAACACTCCAAACCCACACTGGGCCTATCTCTATAGCAGTCGGCTAAATGAGAAGTGTGTCAGGGGTTGTGTAGGGGTCCACAGAGAGGGGGTAGGGGTGGGGAGGGTATTAGGGCGGAGACATAATCGACACACAGCAGACCAGGGGGTGAAGAAGGGGTCTATGATCCAGGTCCTGGATTGGTCGTATTTACCTGCTTTTCTGATCTAGGCATTAATTTGGCCCTGGGGGACACCGGTTGTTAGGGCTGGTAGAGTTTGATGTTGAACTTGGCTGTGTGTGAGAAGAAGCACATGCTGAGATCAGGAAGCGCCCACAGAGGCACATCGCGGTGGGCTAGCCAAGCGCTCGCCCTAGCGGCTAGCGCTCTACGCAGAGGCACGTCGCTGTGGGCTAGCCTATCGCTCACAATAGCGGCTATCGCTCTACACATAGGCACGTTGCGGTGGGCTAGCGCTCACCCTAACGGCTACACAGAGACACCCGGTGGGCTAGCACCAGCCCTATATCGGCTAGCGCTCTACATAGTGGAATCATTGGGTCAAGTCAAACCCTAGAGCCCTAGTTTCCCAAACGGACCACATTTTATTGGTCGCGAGACACGAGTAAATATCTCCTTGTTTCTGTTTCCTACATTAAAAATAAATAAAAACAAAAAATGTGTATGTACAATGTCAAATCTCATTAACAAAAAATGTACACAGAAAAATCACAACTTTCATCAACTAAGAACAATTCCAACATGTTTCATGAATAAAATGGAAATAATCAAATATTTTCCATAACTAAGTAAATAAAATATCTAAGAAGTAGTGGAATAGCAGATCTACAAGCTCATAACGCGCGAAGCGACACGTTGTACAGTAGATGTGCTATTTTCACCAGTTTGGGTCCCGTTTGGGCAAACCGTCTCATTTCTCTTTTGAGTCTTGAGCTAAAACGTTTGGAAAGCACTGCTCTGGAGTCTTCAAAGCCGAATACTGATATCCTTTTAGTTCGTTTGTTTTAACTGAGGATATTGAGCGAAGCAAAGCGAAGAATAGGCTTTATAAACCAAATGTAAATGGACACAAGAGATTAGTATGGAATGAAGAGAGCATTTGTTAGGCATGTGGATGAGAGGAACGGCACATCCATTAAAGATGCTACATCTATAGAGTTTTATTCTAACAGTGAGCCTTTGTGAATTATACTGTATGAGAATAAAACGTGGAAAATGACTACACCGATGTGCGAGTCATTGTCATTGTGACAGCACGTTTAAATGTTAGCATTAAAGACCCCCCAACTGTCACTGTGACATTGTGACAAACAGTGAACCTATAGCGACCCGCTTAGGGGACGTACGGTACGTGTTCATTTGATCTATAGTTTGGGGAGTTTCACAAAACCCTGAACTATTCAGACTCCTCCAGGACATGAGGAGACAATCTCACAAGAAATCGACTCAAGGAGGAGGGCTGTAAAAAAGTCATTATCACAATTAATTTAACCACTTAAGCTTTAGATGTCGCGGTAGCCTGGCGAGCTTGAAGATCGGCTATTTTTAGAACAAAATCCATCTATAATGACATGCCCAAAATAGGGCTGCCAGGTGCCAAGTGATTAATGATGATGTACAACTACATGGGAAACCTAAAGCAGGCTAGCTTTCAATTAAAAAAAAAGGCTTCTTTATAAGAAAAGAAAAGGTGACACATTATATTGAAACGGCTGAAGAAATGAACATGTTATGTCCTGCCTTACCTGTAGGCGGCGCCATTTAGCTCAGGGTGGACCCCTGGTTGTTCCATGACCCCCCATGGTGCTGTGGTGATGAAGAACTCCTTGTTGACGCAGTTTCTTAGGCTGTCAGGGATACGGCCTGGAAGAGAAATTAATCATTACAATAAATATCATTAGTACGGCAATAATAACAAAGAAACAAAGAAATAAATAACTTTATGAAACATAAACAAATAAAATGATAATATAATTAAAAACCATTTAAACATAGATAGATGAGGAAGGCATGTCATGTGTTTTGAGGGTGATTTATCCCATTAAAACCGGGAAAGCATCTGTCATTTATAGATTTTCTTTTTTTCTAAAAAGCATTATTTTATACTTGGCTATTCAAATAATATCGGCCTCTCAGATGTTAAATGGGTAAAAATTGACATAAGAGAGGCTGAGAGCTGCATTGATGCGAGTCGGGAGTGAATTTCACAACATATATCCTATCAAATCATCCCCCCTCCCCCAAAAGAAAGAACACAACCCACACAGCAAACACATTGCTATCCATGTCAGATTCTAGCGACATGAATCTCACACACTCACAATAATAACAACAATGCCAGAGCAAGACGATGAAAGAACCAGAAAGGACACTTGTATGCAAATGTGTTGTGGCCTGACAAACATATCGCAAATTAACATCATTTATCTGTGGATGTTATCTGGTAGGCCAGAGCCTCTTGGCTGTGTTGGTGACGGGGACGGGGACGGGGGGGTGAGGGCCTTAATGATGACATCTATTAAGAGCCCCAGATTTAATAAGGACTGCCCAGGGCCTATTGAAGTGGAAATATGACATCTGGGCGAGCAGAAGATGTGCATCTGATCAGATAAAACAGGGTTTGGGGGGGGGGGGGGGGGGGTTTGAACCGATAAGGGGTGATTTGATAGAATATGTTGATGAGCATTTTAAGCCATCTGTGTGAAACGGTTTAACGTGTATTTCCTGTCCTGCTATTTGAGAGAAAAACCTGAACTCTAAACCCTGACGTCCCTGATTTTGGACGTTATAGTTCACAACGCGTCACAGTGCAACGCAGCGTGAGCTCGCAGGCCAGCTATTTCCACCGTGTGATGCCGTCCATGGATCCATCCATCCATCCACCCATCTTCAACCGCTTAGACATAATTGGGTCGCGGGGGGTAACAGTTCCAACAGAGATTTCCAGTCATTAGTGCTGTAACTTCCTCCTGGGGGATCCCGAGGTGTTCCCCAGGCGAGGATGGAGATCTAATCCCCCCTGTCTGGTCCTTGGACTGCCACGGGGTCTCTTCCCAGTGGGCCGTGCAGTGAGGACCTCCCTAGGGAGACACTCGGGAGGTATCCTAACCAGATGCCCGAACCATCTAAGCTGGCTCCTTTTCCTAGTCAAGGAGCAGCGGGTTCTACTCAACATTCTGACTGAACTTCTCACCCTATTTCTAAGGGAGAGGCCTGGACACCCGTCTAACATACCTCATTTCGGCCGCAATCTTATTCTTTCTTTCATGACCGACACACACTTCATGACAACATTTCTAAATCACCCCGAGCGGGACATTCTGAATCTGTACGTTATTTTCTGCGTGCATGAATGCGAAGGCACGGATGTTGGGACAGGTGAGTGCGTGAATGTGAATGGACGGATATTAGGACGGGTGAGTGCGTGAATGTGAATGGACGGATGTTGGGACGGGTGAGTGTGTGAATGTGTCAATGTGAATGGACGGATGTTGGGACGGGTGAGTGCATGAATGTGAATGTGAATGGACGGATGTTGGGACGGGTGAGTGCATGAATGTGAATGTGAATGGACGGATGTTGGGACGGGTGAGTGCGTGAATGTGAATGTGAATGGACGGATGTTGGGACGGGTGAGTGCGTGAATGTGAATGCGTACCGGTGATGGCTCTCCGGATCTCCGTGGCGGCTGCCTCCCTCATCTCCAGAGAAGCCTGCTCACTGTACCAGGCTGTGTGTGGTGTGCAGATCAGGTTGGGGGCGTCTTTCAGGGGACCCTGGGAAAACCTGAGGAGACAGAGAGAGAGAAGACAGAGAGAGAGAGAGAGAGAGAGAGAGAGACTATTTGATACATGTCCCACATTTTGATTGCATCTAGATTTCAAAAGTAAAATGTGCGGTTTTACATTTGTCTTTTTTCCAATGGCGGTGAACAAAGCAGGGATGGCCGTTATTATGACAGGACAGCGTTTTGATGCCAGTCAAACTGCATGGGGTCAAGTGTCAACATGTCACCGTCTCTGCTGCCTACTATAGCCCTATACACTACTCCCTATACACCACTCCCAATGGCGTAGTTCCATTTGCCTCAAATGGTGTCGAAAAATGACATGCATGAAACTTATGAAAGAATATACTAAAAACATCATACTATGCTAAAAAACTAAACCCTGACGGAGACCTCAGAGGTCAAAATGTTGGTTTAATAAAACTTGATTCTGCACCGTGGCTATGCGACCTCATCTTTAGATTTGAATGTTTTACAGCACCTCCATAATATTGAAAAACTGGAAGGCAAGCACCCCCCACAAGCACCCCCCCCCCTCTCTCTGTGTGGGGTCGCGTTGCGTCTCTCGTTACACACTCGGCTTTGCGTGCAATGTGTGAGTCATCATCATCATCTCTGTCCCTTTGGCGTTCTGAGCGCTCTGTTGTGCTGTGCTGTGCTGTGCTGTGCTGTGCTGTGCTGTGCTGTGCTGTGTTGTGCTGTGCTGTGCTGTGTTGTGTTGTGTTCGGTGCTTCCTCGTGTCTCGCTTGTTGAAATGTTGTCCATGTTGTTGCTTTAGTTCCTACACCTTCCTGTTCTTTATGTCTGCCCCGCAAATCTTTCTGCTTTTATGAATTTATCTTAATGTTTTTCCCCAGTGAGGTCATTTTTCTTTCATGTCATAAATAAAGAGAGAGAAGAGAGAGAGAGCATGTGTCTATCAGTGTGCGTGCGTGCGCGTGCGTGCGTGAGTGCACTCACGTGAAGGGCTCCGTCTCGTGCACGTCCAGAGCGGCTCCACGTATCCTGCCCTCCTTCAGGGCCTGGGCGAGGGCCTTCTCGTCCACCAGACCTCCCCGCGCTGCATTCACGAGGAAAGCCCCCTGACGCATCTGTGGTACCACACACACACACACACACACACACACACACACACACACACACACACACACACAGATACAGTCGGTTAGTCGCAGATCAAAGACCAAAGGCAGTAAAGGGAACATGAAGGCAAGCTGTGTGTGTGTGTGTGTGTGTGTGTGTGTGTGTGTGTGTGTGTGCGTGTGTGTGTGTGTGTGTGTGCGCCAGAGACCGCGAGCCTCGTCACTGCCAATTTTCCTCTGTTTGATCTGAAATGGGACATCAATCTCCGAGTTATTGCTGGTGTTCTCTCTCCGTGGGCTGCGTTTGAGGGTCTTAACACGTATTATAACGGACAGGGGAGAGAAAAATAATACATTCTAGGCTCTGCTGAAAAGGTCTTTGATAGACGGGCAGGTAGGAAGGAAAGAAAGAAGGAAAGAAGGAAAGACAGACAGACAGACACAGACCCAGACACAGACACAGACACACACACACACACACACACACACACACACACACACACCTGGCCGGGAAGTTGTCAGATCTGCGATAGAGTGAAAAGTCTTAGCCTAACAAAAAAAGAAAAAGAAGAAAAGCCACAAGATGAAATGAAGGTTGAGCTGATAAGACAAACCTGCGCACAAAAAAAGAAGGAAAAAAAATAAAAATAAAAATGAGTAGCAGGGAACAAAAATCAAATGACTACGCTCAGAAGAAAGTAATCCCTTAATCTTGACAAAAGCTGAAATTCAGGGCAAGTAAAGCCCTTGCGCTGCCAGGCAGTCTTTTATTAGGCATAGCATTATTTATTTATCTATATATTTTGTGTGTGTGTGTGTGTGTGTGTGTGTGTGATACAAACACACACACACACACGCATATATACGCATGCACGCACAAGTACAAACACAGCTCCACTTCACTTCAGCTAAGAACCGCTGTCTTTCTTTTTTTCTTTTTTCTTTTGGATGCGGTAGAAGAGAAGAGCACTCTTTAATTTTGGAAGTTAAAGAGGCAGCTGGGGATCTCTAGCTTTGGAGAAGAAACAGAGTTAACTAGGTTAAGCCATTCATGGCGCGGGAACCCCTTTTGGTGTTTGGTGAAAAATAGCAGATCTACAAGCTCATAGCGCACCACCGAGTGGCGCACTACGAGCTTGTAGGTCTGCTATTTTTTTTAAATCGAAGAACGACTTGACATAGAAACAGCGCTTTTTCAGAAAACTGTCAGGATGTAGAAGACATTTTTAGAATCTGATCTCAGGTCAGAATGGGTTAAGCCATTATCCTACTCCCCCTCCTTTTGCTCTTCACTGAGCACAATCTGACAGTGCTAACATCAACCAGAGAGAGAGAGACAGAGAGACAGAGAGAGACAGAGAGAGAGAGAGAGAGAGAGAGAGAGAGAGGAGGGGGGGTCAGATGCAAACATGCAGAGATTTGGGAAGACGGGATCTACATTAAACGTTGCCGTCTGTCGGGCACCAACCTTTGTAACATCTCCACATTTCAGCGTTTAATCATTTCAGTAAATCAATGCCCTTCTTTGTCGACAGCGCCACGCAAAAGTTTGCGAACATAATCCGATCGGCATGAAGCTCCCAACACATCGGAAGCGTGTTCTTTTTTTATCGATATTGAACCAATAAAAAGCATTAAAAGAGCAATGTGACCAAATAATAACAACACTGGATCCATTTGGAAAACGGGTTCTTCTCACGGATTAGGACAGTGCTGCTCAACCCGTGGGCCACATGCGGCCCCTGCTTCATGTATATTAATGGTCATACCAATACAAATATAATTTGTTATTTTCATTGTTTTGAACAAGATTGATAGGACATACTGACATTTTGGCCTCTGAGCCATCACGGGACCCCTTTTGGTGTTTTAAGCATTACGTTATACTTTAGCTACTAGCTATTGAAAACCCTGTGCCGCGCTACAAGCTTGTGGATCTGCTTAAAAAAAAAAAATCTTGAAAATTTGGCGCAAATCTTTTAATATCATATTCTTTCAGAGCGAACGTTTTTAACTCAAATCTTTGCTTCTGGGGGGGGGGGGGGGGGGGGGGGGTCCCTGGAACAACTTTTCAGATGGGGGTCGTGGCCAATTACATATCATTTTTGGGGTCCTTGACATGAAATAGTTTGACAACCACTGACATAAAAACATTCAGAAAACTGTTTTAAAGGACATTTGTATAATCTGGTCTCAGACTAGTAGCCCTAGTTTAGGACCTAAAAGGTCTCCACCATCCATCCGGCAGCCACGAAGGATGAAACTAGACATGTTTGTGGTTGTTTAATGTTGTTGTTTCTTTTGCGCTCATGCAATTCGCCCCCTCGCCTGCAGGTGTCACCAGCGGCAGCAACGTGAGTGCGACATGAAGATAGTTATTGATACAGAGGAGAGAGAGAGAGAGAGAGAGAGAGAGAGAGAGAGAGAGAGAGAGAGAGAGAGAGAGAGAGAGAGAGAGAGAGAGAGAGAGAGAGAGAGAGAGAGAGAGGGTTAAGCATGCCCGCTCCCCGCAGCGCTCTCAGCGCCCCGCTGCGGAGCCCAGTCGATATATTTGCTGTAGCCACGGGCTGGTACGGGCTGGCGCTAATTGCATTTGACAGAGCAGAGGAATGAATTTGTTTCCAGCCTTGGTGGAAGCTTAAGATAAAAAAATAAAATACAAAAAAACTAAATAAAAATATGCCGCGGAGGCAGCAAAGCTGCGCTACAGCATGTATCTCTCTCTCTCTCTCTGTGTGTGTGTAATGTTCCATATTATTCTGAGCTTATACAGGAGCTCTAATACACCTGTTTGTTTACCTATTAAGACGGTGGTATTTAAGCATCAAGGTTAAGTAGAATGCTGGTGTTTGTGTGTGTGTGTGTGTGTGTGTGTGTGCGTGCGTTCGTGCGTGCGTGCGTGCATGCGTGCGTGCATGCGTGCGTGCGTGCATGCGTGCAACAGGTTTAAGTGATTTGCAACATCCCACAAAGTAACATCCATCACGTACAGATAGATATCCCCCATCTGGACGTGAGGGGGGAGGAAAGATGTGATTGAGCTGCAAATGAGCCGGGGCGCTCAGTGGATTATTAAACAATGGCTTCATGGAGCGCACGTGGTGTATTTAAACATAATACCCACCGGGTGAATACGTTGTATCTCGTCTCTGTCGGGTGGAAACCTCATATGTCCAAAACTGTTACTTTTCAGTTCAGTGAGAGATAACTCACGAATAGATTAAACCAATATTGTAAGTGTGAATATACTTTATCTTGGCATTTTTCTCCCTGCTCGGCATAATTAAACACCATCATTAAACATTAAGAGCAGGGAGATAGATATACAATAACAACCCCCCCCCCCTCCCATGGGGAGCATAAATAACATAACTGGCGGTGGGAGCAAACATCACATAACAACCAGGAACCACATGCAGAAGGAAGGCAGGAAGAAGCATGCAGTCTAGGTGAACTTAAATACGCCGCCCAATTGGTCAGCTGACTGCAACATCAGCGAATGACATGTGGGCCTTGCACACACTGAATACACCCACATAGTAATGCAGCGTATTAGCCCCTCGAGTATATGTATGCGCCCTTGAGCACAGCATGATACCGCTCGAGTAGACCTGCCTGAACTAACTCTGCACGCTACGTATCATTATTCAAATTGCCTTTCGGGCAACCACACTAAATAGCAGATCTACAAGCTCAAAACGATGGTGAAGTCGTTGAAGAGGTTGATGAGGTGGTGGTGGTTGTGTTGGGTCGGGTGCGGTACCAACCTGTTTGATGGTGAAGTCGTTGATGAGGTGGTGGTTGTGTTCGTTCAGGTTGCAGTGCAGGGACACACAGTCGCTCTGGTAGAGCAGGTCCTGCAGCGTGTAGACGCGCTGCACGCCCAGCGAGCGCTCCAGGCCGTCCTGGAGGTACGGGTCGTAGAAGATCACGTTGAAGCCGAACACCTTGGCCCGCACGGCCACCGCCTGGCCCGAGCGCCCTGGAGCACGGGGGAGAGAGAGATAGAGAGAGAGAGAGAGAGAGAGAGAGAGAGAGAGAGAGAATGGAAAGGGTGACTTTTATGAATTACGAATGCCTTCTAAATCATTAGTTCTCACACCACGATTAAAAAAAGAAATCTCAAAAATAGCAGATCTACAAGATTGTCAAATGTGGGTGTCAAATGTGTGTATATCATATATCATATCATATATTGCAATGCAGCACAAGGTGATGCACTGTGAGCTTGTACATTTGTACATCCGATATTTATATTTTTATATAACACTTTATACCATTATCACAATAGTACAATATCCCAAATCACAGACAATATCCAGCCTAATATCATGGATATATGGATATAATATTGATACTAGGGAGGTCCCGATCACGTTTTTGTGTCCCGATCCGATTCCGATCATTTTGAAAATGACGAGATCGGCGCCGATTTCCGGTCACGTGATCAATGAGTTCAACGCCACAGCTGCTAAAAGGTTTTACCCGTTCTTATCTTTTCATAAACCTATAGACATTTTTACATTTTACATTTATATGCAGTATTATAATTGTTATACTGTATTTTGCTACTGTGGCGCATCATGCCAGATGATGCCACACCGACATTTCGCTGCATGTTAAACCCTGTTGAACGTTGAATCATTATGGCTGACATCTCCGCGCTGCATTCCTCTGTTACTGACTGACTGACTGCGCTTATTATAGAGAGCATGAACACACACACACACACACACACACCATGTCATGGTCACGATGACGGCAATGCTCTCACTTTCACTTCAATCTTTTATCCGTGCACTATCAAAGGGGAGTGTCATGACATGTTGCGCTGCTAAAGTGTTGAATTCCGCGCGAGATTGACATCCGCACTGAGCGCCTAGCGCAGCCAGGCAGAATGCTGGAGGGAGGGAAAAATCACACGGCTTTCCCTTCAAGGGCACACAGCCGCTGAAAGAATGAATGCAGCAGGAGGAGTGTGTGTGTGTGTGTGTGTGTGTGTGTGTGTGTGTGTGTGTCTTTTCTTCCACCAGCGCCTTTGTACAACCAGTAGAATATTTACAGTACAGAAAAATGAAAATGAATTAGAGAGAGGCCTTGGAAAAGAAAGTCTCACACTGTGCCGTTTCACCTTGAAAAGAGAGCTTTCTGTGCGTGTGTGCGCTTGCACGGGCGTGGTACACATGTACACCTCTATCAGCTGTTCCTTTTCATCTAGCCTATCTCTTCTTAAAACTTTATTGTTTTGACGTTTTATCCTCGATTGTTTTAACCCATGAACACATTCCATGCGATCCGGATCACAGACAAAGAGCAAAGCGGGCTAAAATCGTCTATACCCCCTATTCCATAATAATCATCTAACAACGGCGAATTAAACACATGAAACAAATAGCGGGTTTAGCGTATTACGCATGGAAAGACAATGGAATACATGTTGTGTATGGCAGGTTATGCGGTCAATGTGTTAAGACCTGAGGCCGATTCCACAAATGTCCTGTGGTTAGGGTTAGGGTTGCGTGTGTTTCCAGCAGGCTGCGTGTAGACAGACCCATTATGTGCAGCGTCACCAAGGAGGTCTCTCTCTCTCTCTCTCTCTCTCTCTCTCTCTCTCTCTCCACTGCTACTCGTCATGCTGCCAGGTGGAAACCTCGTATGTCCAAAGCAGTTACTTTCCAATACGTGGGGGGAACCCGGTCGGTGGTACCAGCGGATCCAGTGTAGTTGTTATTTTAGTCACAACAAGCTCTTATTAATGCTTTTTGTCTGTTAAATGATCATGAAAATCCACAAGCAGCAACGCTCGCCCACTTCATCTTTCACTCGTGATAAAATGTCTCCGCGAAAACAGCAGATCTACATCACATCCACCATGGCGTGTCGTTAAAACAGCAGATCTACAAGGTGACGTCGCATCATATCACATCGACCGCGGCGTGTCGTTAATAGAGCGGCTATTTCCGCCACTTGTGTGCGACACACTTGTCTTGTTGCGGCGAAGGAAGTAAGTTATGGAGAAAAAAATCACAAAACGTTTTGGAAAATACTGTATATATGGAGATACAAGGTTTCTGAAGCCGACGGCGACGCGCTGCTCCAGACAATGGACAATGTGCTGGGCGGAGGAGGGTGAGGGGGGGGGGGTTCTCAATGCCAGGCCTTCAGTTTTGGGCACAGGGAGACTGGGCAGCTGTCTGGCTGGCGCCAGGGTGGGTGGGTGTGTGTGTGTGTGTGTGTGTGTGTGTGTGTGTGTGTGTGTGTGTGTGTGTGTGTGTGTGTGTGTGTGTAGGCCTGGGGGGCGCTGGGGGGGGGGGTGATAGTAGGTGTATGTGGACATGAAGATAAGGCAGTACTTTGGAAAAGCTTCTGAGGAGAGAGAGAGAGAGAGAGAGAGAGAGAGAGCATCATTCAGTTCTGTGTCGTGACAGGATGAGGACACGCACACGCACGCACGCACACACACACACACCTCTATGCCAGGTGGGAAAGTGGGCAATTGCAGACACACTGTAAGTACACACAGACACGCAAGCACACACACACACACACACACGCACGCATGCATGCATGCATGCATGCACGCACACACACACGCACACACACACACACACACACACACACACACACACACACACACACACACACACACACACACACACAGCTCGCTACCATGAAGGGCCCGATTATGGCAGGATAGGGTGGCAAGGGACCCAGACAGATAGAAAGAGAGAGAGAGAGAAGGGGGGGGGGGGCTGCGAGACATAGCAAGAGTGTCGGGGCGAGAGAGAACAATGCAGAATAATGGAGATATAATGGTGAGCATTAGAGAGAGAGGGAGATGAGAGGACAGGCTGGAGGAGGATAGGAAGTCTGCCCGCGGACACGGGGACACACACACACACACACACTTGAGATAATCTGTCGGACAGGCAGAGAGAGAGAGAGAGAGAGAGAGAGAGAGAGAGAGAGAGAGAGAGACTTATCAGAGGCAGGAAAACAGAGGAGCACAGATGTGAGCGGAGAGAGAGAGGATATGAGACAGGGATGGAGGGCGAGGGAGAGAGAGAGAGAGAGAGAGCGAGGTCTAAACCAATGTATTCTTAGTTACGCGCCAGAGATTTTGCCTGTAAGTTTGTTTGTTTTGAATCATTCCTGTACTTTACTTGCTTATGTGTTTATTTGTATTTAATATTTATCTTTTTTCAGGGAATCCAGTATTATTATTCCTTTAATTATTATCATCACCATCTTTTGTATCGGAAACACAGTGTTTTTGTGGGAAACACAGCCTTTGCGGAACATGTCCCACCAACATTTTGATGCGTGTACCTGTATGAGTGTCCGTCGCTTATAAACTGAAATCCATGCTCTACAACAGGGATGGCCTGTAAAACACCAAAAAGGGGTTCCTTCCCGTCCTAAAAGTGACAGTTACAGATGCGTTCCAATAAGGTCTTAACGGGGGTCCTCCTCCTCAGTAGCTCACCGAAGCCGATGAGTCCCAGGGTCTCTCCGCGGATGCGCGCGGCTCCGGACGCCACCTCGCGGATCTGCTCCACGCTCTGGACCCGCGTGCCCTCCCGGAGGGCCTGGTACAGCCAGGTGTTCCGCCGGTACAGGTTGAGGATGTGACACATGGTGGAGTCCGCCGTCTCCTCCACCGCCGCCGAGGGGATGTTACACACCGCGATGCCTAAGGGGGGACGCACGCACACACACACACACACACACACACGAGAACACACAATTTACTATCATCGTGGGAACATCAAAACCTATGTTATGACGTTTTTTTGTTTGTTTTTTACGTAAAGCAGAACTATGTAACTTTCTATAGTATACCCCAGATTTGAACTTGAGTTTCCTGATCAAGTGCTTACATTTTTACAATTATTATTATTAAATTGTTTTTTTCTACACAAAACAAGACATACCAACATACATACATACACCACTAGACTACACATAAGCATACAATACATTAAGAAAAATAAGTAAATAAAAAAAGACTGAAATACAGGACCAAAACAGACACACAATAAAATAAAGTAAAATTAAAATATAAAGGTAATAAGGTTATATCGTATTACATTACATTACAATGTTCTCAAACAGATCGTCACTTGCCATACAAGAATAATTAAACTATTAGACAGCTGTCCTACACCTGAACCTCCTCAGCCGGGAATCTTTGTTTAAAATAGTCCAAAAATGGCTGCCAGACCTTATAGAATTTCTGGGCGGAGCCCCTGGTAGAATATTTGAGCTTTACCTTAATTCTGTTTTAGCTCTGAACTGAAATTAAATCAAACAGAAAGATGCATGAGGTAAATCATCCTATAATCACGCCTCTGTGGATCTTAGCAGAAGCACTGAGCTCTACTGACTGACTCACGCACATATAGGAACATATAGAAGTTAATAATAGATAACTCTCCTCATGTCTTGGATGCACAGAGCACCAAGGGTGTGCGTGTTTAATTTTCCGCACTGCCGAACGTGACACGATCGGCGCCGCTTCTTCCATATATATATACGTTCTGAGTTATGATTTTAAACCCATTCAGGACGGGAATACCCTTTTGGTGTTTTAAGCATTATGTTATACTTTTTGCCAGATCTGCTATTTTTTTTTTTAATCATGAAAATGTGCTGCAGTTCGTTGAATATATATTCTGTCAGAGCGAATGTTTTAACTCAAATCTTTGCTTCTGGGGGGGGGGGGGGGGTCCCTGGAACAAGATATTTTCAGATGGGGGTCTGCTACTATAGAGGGTATGCTCATGCATTTATGAAGTGGATGGGAAATCGAGTGTCAAAGTGACTTGTCGTGTCGGTACGTAACGTACCCAGCTCCCGGCGGTGTGACGTGCTGTTATTGTGCTGTGTGTGTATGCTGTGTTTGACGTACCCAGCTCCCCGGCGGTGTGACGTGCTGTTATTGTGCTGTGTGTGTATGCTGTGTTTGACGTACCCAGCTCCCCGGCGGTGTGACGTGCTGTTATTGTGCTGTGTGTGTATGCTGTGTTTGACGTACCCAGCTCCCCGGCGGTGTGACGTGCTGTTATTGTGCTGTGTGTGTATGCTGTGTTTGACGTACCCAGCTCCCCGGCGGTGTGACGTGCTGTTATTGTGCTGTGTGTGTATGCTGTGTTTGACGTACCCAGCTCCCCGGCGGTGTGACGTGCTGTTATTGTGCTGTGTGTGTATGCTGTGTTTGACGTACCCAGCTCCCCGGCGGTGTGACGTGCTGTTATTGTGCTGTGTGTGTATGCTGTGTTTGACGTACCCAGCTCCCCGGCGGTGTGACGTGCTGTTATTGTGCTGTGTGTGTATGCTGTGTTTGACGTACCCAGCTCCCCGGCGGTGTGACGTGCTGTTATTGTGCTGTGTGTGTATGCTGTGTTTGACGTACCCAGCTCCCCGGCGGTGTGACGTGCTGTTATTGTGCTGTGTGTGTATGCTGTGTTGTTGTGTTTGACGTACCCAGCTCGCCGGCGGCCTTGATGTCGATGTTGTCGTAGCCGCTGCCGATGCGGATGATGATGCGCAGCGCCTTGAACTTCTCCAGGTCCTCCCTGGTCAGCGTGATGGTGTGGTACATCATGGCTCCCACCGCCTCGTTCAGCACCTGCACGCACACACACACACACACACACACACACACACACACACACACACACACACACACACACACACACACACACACGTACATCAACATTTTAGGACAAGGATTTTATGGATGGCATTTTTAATACATTTTAACTGTGAGCCTGAAAGTCCGAAAAATTGTCTACCCAGCTCATAAAAGCAGCTTATAGATCAGCTATAGATGGCAAATTTATATAGCGCCTTTATTCAAGGCGCTTTGCATAGATTGTGCATTACATTCACCCATTCATACACACACAATCACACACCGATGGCGGAGGAAAGCACACATGGCATCAACGCATGGTGTTGTGTGCCGGCACACTATACACTCTGTCTTTCTTTTATCATTCATTTTTTAAGAGCCTGCCCAGGGACTACAGATGAAATTTAGCTTGGCTAACTCTGGCCCATTTACATTGAGGTGAAAACTGATGCCATTGGAACTATTTGCATTCAAAACTTTTCCATCAGAGTAATTTCATAGCAGATGCCATTGGAACGATTTGTATTAAAAACCTTTCAAACAAAAGTAATTTCATAGTCAAACAGAAACCACTACTACTACAACAGGGCTATTCAGCTAAATTGTTCAGGGGCCACATTGTCACACATGTCGTTCAAGTCGGTCAATCCCCAGTTTGTTCATTGTTCCCTCCATTCCTCATGGGCTAACCAACTAACTGGCCATAACAGCAGATCCCTGAGGTCAATGTGAGATCCTTAAAGAAGAACCCATGACAATCACAAGATCACGTCTCGTCCCCTCTGCGTGAACCATGAAGACCACATGACAGATGGAGACATTAAAAATGTTTTTTATGGTGAGGAGGGGAGGGGGAAGGGGGATATGAGCCCAGCAGACATCACATGGCAACCGCCGTCAGCACAGCAGTGACACTACTGTCCTTTTAAAGCCCCTGTGTCTCTGAGCTGGAACAAGTCATTACGTTGTCTCGGTGGAGGGAGGTTTGTGCGGCGTCATCAGAAGTGCACTGCGTGCCCTCTGGGTCTCAACGGGTCGGCTAATTGACTGAAGAGAGAGGTCGCATCGTGTGGCTGATCCCAGTGCAAACGTTTATGCTTCATTTTAATTTACACTTGCTTGGTAGTTCGTACACATTCAAGCACATTCAAGTGGCGCGCTGTGAGCGTGTATATTTGCTATTGCAAAAAATCTAAAATCACACACAAAATGACCAGTTTTAACGGGTTAACACTCTGAGATGTAGTGGAGTATTATATATATACTGTATATAAGTACAAGTGCAGAAAATTGGAAATACTCCCGCTCCACCACCACTCTATACAGACACCAGGAAATACTCCACTCCACCACCACTCTATACAGACACCAGGAAATACTCCACTCCACCACCACTCTATACAGACACCAGGAAATACTCCCGCTCCACCACCACTCTATACAGACACCAGGAAATACTCCCGCTCCACCACAACTCTATACAGACATCAGGAAATAAATGCCCCTCCTCCAGACAAGGTGACCTGCAGGCCTCCAGGATTCAGTGTAGTGTGGATCTAAGCATCAGCCTGTCAGCGGGCAGTGTGGTAAATAACTGTTCACCTCCAGCCAAAACTGCATTAGCTCTCCTCTGATTAGCAGATTAGCTCCGAAAATGTCCCATTGCGCTTTTATTAGCCCCCGCGTCCCAGCCGGGCCCTGTGAAGTGCTAATTCAAGGGTAAAGCTACACCATACCGCACGCACGCACAGACTGTGTGTTTTAGGCTACTATACTTGAGAGGACATCAACATTTTAGGACGGCATAGGAAAATTCTGAAAACTGCCGAAAAATTGCCAAAGAATAGCTGGATAATAGGCGAAAAATAGAAGCTCACAGAGAGCGGCTATGTGTCGGTGTGCGCACATCTAACCCCAACATCGCCATCTTTTTTTTCTTGTTAGGACCATGGAAATCCTCGCAATTTCCATTTCTCATATTGTACTATACTTGTGTGGTGTGAACATTTGGTCCTCACAGCTACGCACGCGCGCACACATGCACACGCACACGCACACGCACACGCACACACACACACACACTTAAAAATTTAGGCATTTAGCAGACACTCTTAATCCAGAGTGATTTACATTAAGCTACAACAAAAACATGGCGATACATCATACATAAAGACTAATTATCATCATGAAACATATGTAAGCTATGATCATAGAAGTGGAAAAAATCTATATAATGAAATATGCATATACCGGTATACTACTGTATATAGTGCTATGTCTACATAAAATGCTATCTATGTAAATGACATAAGTCGAGCCTTTGCATTTGCCTTTTGTTGGGGTAGGGCGAGTGCTACAGCAAGTGCTATGGGGCCAAGATGGAGTCTGAAGAGGTGGGTTTTCAGACTGCGGCAGAAGATATGGGAGTGAGTCTGCGAGCATGCATGCACGCACGCACGCACGCACGCACGCACACGCACACACGCACACACACACACACACACACACACACACACACACACACACACACACACACACACACACACACACACACACACACACACACACTTCACTTTCTATACTAGTCTACTCTGGACTTTGCCTGAAGGGAAGGTTTTGTGTGTGGAGACAAAAGGCTGTAGCGTGAGGAATGGACTATAGGCCAGTCAGTGGAAGGTACTGGGAGGAGTGTGTGTGTGTGTGTGTGTGTGTGTGTGTGTGTGTGTGTGTGTGTGTGTGTGTGTGTGTGTGTGTGTGTGTGTGTGTGTGTGTGTGTGTGTGTGTGTGTGTGTGCGCGTGTGTGTGTGTGTGTGGGAGTATAGGGGGGAGACAAACTGAATGCATTTTACTTTAATGGAAACTCTGAGCTAATGTGTCTATTTCCCTCCTCCTCCTCCTCCTCCTCCTCCTCCTCCTCCTCCTCCTCTCTGCTGAAACTGGAGCCACCGCTGCTTTTTACAAGTATCATTTGTGACAGCGGCCGGGCGTTTTTTTGACACAACACAGAAGGCTCCCCAACTACTGGAGAATGTGCATGTGTGTGTGTGTGTGTGTGTGTGTGTGTGTGTGTGTGTGTGTGTGTGTGTGCGCGCGTGCGTGTGAGGGGGAAGGGAGCGAGCGTGTTCTGTAAAGTATACTTGCATGAATGATATCTCTGGGTGCATGCAATGCCAAGGAACGTGTGTGTGTGTGTGTGTGTGTGTGTGTGTGCGTGTGTGTGTGTGTGTGTGTGTGTGTGTGTGTGTGTGTGTGTGTGTGTGAAAGATGCATGAATTATTTGGTGATACTGAGGAGGGATCATATACTATGAGGTCATCCCAGTGGTGAGCAGGGCTGATGTAGTTGGGATGAGGGCTGCATGGCTGTAATGCTGAGAGAGCAGAGATATTCTGCACACGCTACACCAGGCCAGGCCAAGCCAGGCCAGGCCAGGCCCCTCACACAACCACAGCCTGCCTCCCTTCAAATACACTTAATACATGAGTTTTTTGGCCTCTTCAACAGGCCTGAAAATCCACCTTTCAGCAGGCCCAAGGGAGAGGAAATGGCCTTCCTTTTCCCCTCCTTGTACAGTGTTTTATTTTCCCTGTGATGATATTAAATTTTATTGCTATTCTTCAGTATTATGTCTATGAATTGATTGCATACCATAGGGCCTTAAATGTTTCCTGAAAACACTCGACGGGATAAAATGAAACCATCATTTTACGCTCTCAAGAGTTACATTGTTGTTAAACTTCTGCATTACTGTACTGTTTTATTGTTTTTTATTCTTATTTTACTTGTTTTTTTTCTAATAAAGTTGTCCTTTCTAAGGACAACCCTCCGGCCCCCACACGATATTATTACTTAATTTACAAGAAGTCTGAACAATTAGAGAATGTGTAGAAGAAAGGGTCGAAAAGCACTGACCTATATAGTGTATATATATATATATATACAGTATATAGTATAGTATAGCAGACGTTTGGGTATAGACAGAGGGCTGGCCAGGCCTTTCACCTGGATTCCTGCGGTCACTCAGAGTTTGGACAGAGTGCGAGACAGAGAGCAGGTGTTTTTGTTCTGGCTCCGACACAGCCGGGCAGTGTTAATGCGTTAACTCTTGAATTAAAAGATGACATTATACCGAGGCTGCCGGGATTGTTTAATTACCTTTGGAGCATATATACGCCGAAGTATTTGCACCTTTGATCCATGAAAATCCCCCTTGAAAATAGTCCCATTGTTGCCGAACCGAAAAATACTCCACCGTCGCGATCTGGAACAACAGGCAGTGATCGCTGCTGGAGCCCAGTTGAAACTACCGTTCATTGGGCTTGTAGATCTGATATTTTTGTATTTTATTTTTCGCGTGACGTCGCCATACAAGAAAGTATAAATCGGGCTTCAATCGAGGCTACTTTCGCCTTCAACTCAGTCAGCGCTTCTGTTTGGCTGCTGTGGACAGAGGCATGCGTGTGTGTATGTTTTACTTAAGTCAAATTATTGTCTCCACCAGGCCGAAGGCATGGGGAGAGAGTATGTTTTGCACACGTGCGTGCGTGCGGGGTGGGGGTGGGCGTTCCAACATCCGAGCCGAAACTCACTCGATTATCCACGACCATCGTCGTCTCCACGCCAGGGAAATGGAGATTGGACATATTATTTTCTCTCTTTTCAATCTACACCTACACGGTACACCTCCCCCTCTGGGTATATGTACTGTATATATCCCTGCAACCAGCCAGTTATTACCACCGTCTGGCGTAATATGTTGCCGAGCGAAGGTGCACATCACAATCATGTTTCCCCGATAAGAGCTGCATGTTAAAACAAACAACCCCCCCAAAAGAAACACCCCTGCTATGCCCCCCCCCCCCCCCCACACACACACACACACACACACACACACACACACACACACACACACACTCTACTCTCTCCGTCTCTCTCCTGGTCGCCTGAAGGTTTCACATTGAATTGATCTCTATGCAAATGCGCCTTTTTTTATATGTCCCATTTTCACCGAGTCGGGTCGAGGTCCGTAGACGGAGAGAGAGAGAGAGATAGCTCCTCACCAGACACCAGAGAGAGAGAGAGAGAGAGAGATAGCACCTAGACACACACCCGCGCCTCCATTCCATAGCCAAATATTATACATGTGGTTTCTCTCTTTCTCTCTCTCTCTCTCTGTTCCTCTCTTTTCCGCAGCTGCATAAAATGTAATAAAGAGCCTCGACAAGCCAGCGCAATGTAATTACACCGTGCTGCGCGCTCCCCCACACCCACCTAACCCCCCCCCCCCACACACACACACACACACACACACACACACCGCACACAGACACACACACACACACACACACACACACAGCACATACACACAGACTAGAATGAGGCCCTGTTCCTTCTTAGAACGTGATCGCAGTTTGCCACCAAAGTGACATTAAATCACAATGAAGCCACTTTATTTTAGCGGAGGAGGAGGGGTGGGAGGGGAGGGTGGGGGTGACACGGCGTGCCGTGCGTGGCATATCAGCCCCGTGTTGTCGAGGCTGAAGGAGACAGAGGGAGTGTGAGGAGAGATGCTTTATTTATGCTCCGTCCGTCCGTCGCACGGCGGAAATAGGCGACGAACAGGCTCACGACATGTCGCATCTGCGGCGCGCAGTGAGCTTGTAGATCGGATGTTTTCGCTGGCCATCACCGGTGTTAGACGAAGTATAAATAGGGAGAGAGAGAGAGAGAGAGAGAGAGAGAGAGAGAGATGACAAAGGAGGAACGTAGATAGAGAGAGAGTACGTGCGATGCAGATGCAATGGTCTGTCAACTATGAGTCCACTGTTGTGTGAGGAATACACAAGCACAATGCAGTGTGTGTGTGTGCGTCTACTGTATGTATGTTTCTGTGTTTGTGTATGTAGATTTCTCTGTGTGTGTGTGTGTGTGTGGGGGGGGGGTGTGTGTGTGTGTGTGTGTGTGCGTGCGCTACCTTCTCGTGGATCTCCTGTGTGGACTGTGCGTCGCAGAAGGCCACCGTGGCCAGGTCTTTGAGGATGGGCATCTCCACGGTGCAGTCGCGCCCGTCCAACAAGGCCACCAGGGGGCGTGGGTGCATGGGCCCGTTCATGATCTGGGGCCGGATACCTGTAGGAGAGAGAGAGAGAGAGAGAGAGAGGGTCAGGATTTAAAATGGTAAATAATCTCAAGGACCCCCAATAACAAATGAAACCAAATGGCTTACATTCCCATTTAGAACCCCCTGTAGGAAGTTGGAACCCAGAGGGTCTCTGGGACCCCGCTTTGAGAACCACCGGGGCATTCATTATATTAGCGCCTTTATCCAAAGTGCTTCACTACAGTATGAGCGTTACCTGTACATTCATCACTCATTCACACATAATGCCATGTCATGTTTATGAATTGAATACGTAGGACCCGAATGGAAACAATACCGCAGACCAACTGTTTGACTGTACTCGTTGCAGTCTACAGTTTATTTTTCCGCTACATATACATCTGGATCTTATTTCATTGGCTGTCACTTCTTCTCCACCATGAGTTCACATTCGATTGACAAGAAGAGGAACATTTGTCATTATTCTTGGAGATCCCCTCTTTACTGCTAGTTGCATCATGCTATGTATACAGTATGCAATCTACAAATTAAATTAAAACATTTCCCCCAAGGGGCAGTTATAATAGTTATGGGGGCAATATGCACTGCAAAGGCTGGCTACATGAGGCTATAGTACAGTCAAGTGGCTCCAACAAAAACAACTCCTGCTGAATAAATGTAGGACACAGTCGCAGGTGAAACTAAACAGTTAAACTCGGTGTTGAACAATAGCAGAGAGGGCCATTCATCATCACTATACAATGCTTTCCCACATCCATACTGATTGACCCCCTCGCTTTAATTCTCAGGTCCAAGCTAAACGGAAACAGATGGACAGTACACAGAGTTTATACTGCCAGGGTACGAGCACACACGTTGCAGAAATTAAAAAGCCATCGGCAGCGAGATTAATCCTTGCGTCTAAAACGTTTCTTTACATCTACATTTCTTTTATGCTCGATTTATTATACTCCACGCTTGTATATGCACCGAAAATAGCCGATGTGTGATCATCACACTGATGAGCGTGTATAAAAGTATATACATTTGGCTTTACATTAAGCTGAAACTGTTGGAGCGAAACACTCTTCACACCATGATGTCATGTCCATGATGTCATCGACACTGGGCTCACTTACTTCCTGGACTACATGTTGTCTCAGTAAGACATCCCTCCCCCTATCCACAAGGAGGAGCAGTGTACCAAAGCATTATGGGTATTGTAGTCCAGGAAGGAAGTGAGCCCAGTGTCCATGACATCCTGGACACGCTGAAATACTAAAATACCTAAAAAACCCCCCCACATATTACCCACATAAAAACCCCCAGGAAAGTGTTTCTTGTCTCCCAAACATCATTAAAATAAGATCTGATTGCCAAAAGGGGTGAAGTCACAATTCAGAAAACATACCGTGCCGACTAGCGCATGATTAGCAGCCACACGCACACGCTCGCCCCCGAGTGTGCGCGTGTGCAGGCTTTGATTAGGTTAGGCTACTCTAAAAGCTAACAAACGCATGCTCAATAAATCGATGCTCTGACTCAGACTGGATTAGGGGCCGCCGCCTCGCTTACAGGAACCCGCCGTGTTTCACCTTAACCCTTACTGTAATTTATCCTCGCTGCTCGCCTAAAAGAGCGATCCACAAGCCAACGACGCGTTGCAACAACACAGCCTCGTGGCGGTGATGAGGGGAGTATATAAATGGGCCTGGTCTGGCGGCGCACAGCGGCACACAGCTGCATGCACACACATACGCATGCAGAGCAGAGCCATGCTCCCGTGCATACACTACAGTAAGTATACATGTCACCTGCTGCGAACGCACCGACCGTACTGTGTACTGTACGCCCTGGGATAAGAATATCTGTGCACAGGTGTGGACACGAATGCACTCCATCATGCCGGGAGGGCCACATAACCCCTTGTGTGCTAGTTTGACAAAAGCGTGCACGCACGCGCATGCATGCACGCACGCGCACGCATGCACGCATGCGCACGCATGCACGCATACGCACACACAGTTAGCTCTTATAGTTCTTCGTTCAGAGTGAGACTGGCTTCTATGTTTGACTTGATGTGAGTGGTAATAGCAGCTATGCAAACAGCGAGAGATAGAGAGAGAGAAAGAGAGAGATGGGGGGGGATGCAAAGGCGAATAACGAAGAAAATAAATTTAAACTAGACAAAGTGCCAATCGGCACAGGTCTCCACCAGGGCAGGTCAGGTTGTGGCCTCATGGTGGCGCTATAACAGGCTGTTGAGGAAGATTTGGGCCGGAGGTTCGTGTTGGAGGGATGCAGGTACAATGTTTTTCCATGTGTGCATACATAAGTTGTATACAGATCGATGCAGTTATAGCTAAAAACAGGAATTGGCCTGTTATAGCGCCACCGTGAGGCTGATTTTGAGGAAAAATTTGTGGCATGTCGTCCTCGGCCTAGTGAAAATGTGCGTGTATAATTTAACGGAAATTGCAAACTGTGTTTGTGATTTGTGGCCTTTTTTCGAAATGGATGAATCGTGTGAGCTTTGGAAGCCAATCTTAGCCAATCAGGATGGAAGATGGGAAATGGTGGCGCTCCGTGTTTATCACATGACTATGGAGATAGTGTATACCGATTTGCGTGAAATTTGGATAAAAGGAAGGAGTAATAATAGAAAATGTGTTTTACATATGTCGGCCTCCTGGTGGCGCTATAAAGAGCAGATGTGAAAAATTCCAGGCAAAGGTTTTTCCTTGGCCTCTAGGGAGTTGGCATACAAAGTTATCCACAGATCCGTGCAGTTAGAGGTAAAAACACTTTTCGGCCAGTTATAGCGCCACCTTGAGTCTGAGTTGAAATTGTTCATGTGGCATTTCGTCCTCTGCCTAGTGGGAATGTGGGTGCACAATTTCAGGGAAATCACGCGATGTGTTCATGATTTGCAGCATTTTGTTTGAAACTGAGCACTCCTGTGAACTTTGGAAGCCAATCTTAACCAATCAGGATGGAGTCTGAGAAATCTGAAAGACCGGTTTTGTTGAATGGCTGTAGAGAGACTGTGTACCAATTTGCGTGATGTTTGGACAAAATCTGTAGGTGTACTGTGCAAAAACTTGTTTTGCACAAAGCGGCCTCCTGGTGGCGCTATAACAGGCCGTTCTGGAAAGTTTGGGGCAGAGGTTCATCGTTGGCATCCAGGGAGTGTGTGTAAAATGTGGCATCGACCGGGTTAACGGTGGCCGAGATTAGCTGCTCACGGACACACGGACGGACGGACGGACGGACACACGGACGGACACACGGACGGACAGAGTGCAAAACATACTCTCCCCACATGCCTTCGGCCTGGTGGAGACAAAAAGGAGAAAACCCACAGAGCTACCCCCAGACAGACCACAGGCTGGCCCTGCAGGCCTGCATGCGTCAATGAAGCTGTGTATCGCGACACGCAACGTGTCGGTGTCACCCAACCAACCGAACGACCCACAGCAACGTGTCGGTGTCACCCAACCAACCGAACGACCCACAGCAACGTGTCGGTGTCACCCAACCAACCGAACGACCCACAGCAACGTGTCGGTGTCACCCAACCAATCGAACGACCCACAGCAACGTGGCGGTGTCACCCAACCAACCGAACGACCCACAGCAACGTGTCGGTATCACCCAACCAACCGAACGACCCACAGCAACGTGTCGGTGTCACCCAACCAACCGAACGACCCACAGCAACGTGTCGGTGTCACCCAACCAATCGAACGACCCACAGCAACGTGTCGGTGTCACCCAACCAACCGAACGACCCACAGCAACGTGTCGGTGTCACCCAACCAATCGAACGACCCACAGCAACGTGTCATTGTCACCCAACTGAGCGACCCACAGCAACGTGTCGGTGTCACCCAACCAACCGAACGACCCACAGCAACGTGTCGGTGTCACCCAACCAACCGAACGACCCACGGTAACACTCACATCTGCAGGCCCTGCTGGCGCTGCTGACAACACTCCATTATGGAGGAGCATCGCTGCATGTCACAATCCCGAAGGGGGGGGGGGAGGCTTTTTGTCTCCGCTCGATTCTTTCTCACACCTCTCTCTCCTTCTCTCTCGCCCTGTCTCTCCACACACACACACACACACACACACACACACACGTTTCTTTGGCTCACAGCGAGCTGAGCCACACGAGTCCCCAGCGGGCTGACCTTCTGGTGCGTCCCGTCACAAAGACACATGCCATACAGTACAGCACAGAGTACAGTACAGGGAAAGACAGACAATTACCAGGCCCTGTCCTCATACAATGTTAACAAGCTAAGGGGACGGAGGGACCATCAATATTCATGCTGTCGGCCGGCGGCAGCAGCTACTGCTGTGTTTTTTTCTCTGAGCCGCTTTGGCGTTGGATGGATGTTGGGACCCAGCGAGGGTGTCGAGAACGTCTCCCTGTGGAGTGGTAGCCAGCGGAGTTTGGGATCTCTACAGATAGATTGGGCAGCTACGGATCTGCCAGGGGCCACGGGAGAGTCACGGATCATAAGTCAACCCCTCGCCGTGACAAGAGAGACAGAGAGAGAGAGAGAGAGAGAGAGAGAGAGAGGCGGGGTCCCCGGAGGCCGATCGGAGGTGTGATGTCATGTTGTAGAGTCAGCCTTATCTGGTTGCGTCGGTGCTCTCCAGAGCCTGTTGCTAAGATCATTATCTGCGCGTGTGCGTGTGTGTGTGTGTGTTGCTATATACTTGTGAGGGTCAAATGTAGTATAGTAGTGAACATATACATTGCAATAGACATTGTAAGGACAATTTATACAATATATATATATATTAGATAGATAGATCGATGTGAATGTGTGTGTGTGTGTGTGTGTGTGTGTGTGTGTGTGTGTGTGTGTGTGTGTGTGTGTGTGTGTGTGTTTGAGATAGGCTTACAATTAGGGCTCAGGTTAGGGTTAGGATTAGACATTTAGAGGTTAGGTTAGGTTAGGTTTAGGGTTTAGGAATGGAGACGGTTACGTATGTTGTTGGGGCCTATGTTCGGGTTAGGCAAAAAAAAATGATGAAATGGCATTCATAAAAATTGGCCAAATATATAATGTACTCACAAGTATAGCAATACTGAAACCTGTGTACGTGCGTGTGTGTGTGTGTGTGTGTGTGTGTGCGCGCTCCCACTGATTGGTCCAACGAGCATGATGATGTCAGGCTCCCTGAGGCCAGATAAGGGGTGAGCACTGAGCAGTGTTGGAAAGTAACTATTTACTCAAATGTACTGTACTTACTGTATGTACAATTTTGAGGTATTTGTACTGTACTTCAGTATTTCCAATTTCCAATAATTTTACTTCTACTACACTACATATCAGATCTCACTACAGTTATTTGAAAACTTTAGTTACTTTGTAGATTTTGATTGTTATTACAAAACATATATTTATTTCGACCATTTAAAAGTAGCCAAGCTCACAATGCGTCGTGACGCAATGTGAGCTTGTAGATCTGCTATTTTGAAAAGATGTATATACAGTACATTTGAAAACTTGAAATGGGCTTTTCTGTATAATACTAATATATTTTGATGCCAGTACGTTTGTACTTTTACTCAAGTAAATGTAGAATTCCGGCCATTCAGACTACAGTCTACATTGAAGTATTGATACTTCTACTCAAGTAAAGAATGCGAGTACTTTCCCCCCCCACCACTGGTGGGCGAGCGAGCATGAGGTGCAGTTAGCAGGAGGCGCTTGCTCTCCTCTCGTTAGGGAGGTGCAGTTAGCTCTCCTCTCGTTAGGGAGGTGCAGGCTGGGATTAGGGCATCAAGGGAGGCCGATTAGGAGGAGATCAAGGTGAGATTAGCAGCTTTAAGACCGAGAGAGAGAGAGAGAGAGAGAGAGAGAGAGAGAGAGATATGGGGGGGGGGGGGGGGGGGGGGGGGGGGGCGGGATAGAGAGTAAGGGGGAGAAAGTTGTGCGTGGCTCTGCACAAACACGCTAAAAAAGGCACAGTGGCACTAGCGTTGATTTCGGTGACGAACAAAATGTTCACCGACGAAAACAAAATAGAAACTAAGATCCGATGACTAAAACTAAGAGTAAATAGATTAAATTTCGCCGACAAATAGAACCTAGACGTAATGTTATAGGGAGGGACTAGTGCAGAGGAGTCATTATATGTTTGGTGGCGCTCAAGATGTTGCACCTCTGAAAATAGCAGACCTACAAGCTCTGCTGCAACATGGTTGTGAGCTTCCATACATGTGAAAAGACCTTTATAATCAATTAAACCAATTAGTCAGATTAATTGCTGCACCCCTAAGAAAGGAGAGAGAGAGAGACAGAGCGAGCAAAAGAGGGAAAGTCAGGCCAATTACAACCCGGCACGACGTCTCCCAGGCCTACGGCGATGGAGAACCACACAGCGGAGGTGTCTACAGTACACGCACCCCCCACGCCGTTGTTGCTTCTCCGTCGGTTGTCATGGCGATCGCTTCATAGGGCTTCATCTGGGGTTAGCAGGCACTTTATTTTAAGCAGCGCCGGTTGACACCTGTGCTGCCGAGCCCGAGCAAAGCACAGCAGAGCTGAGCTGAGCTGAGCTGAGCTGAGCTGGCCTGGGCTGGGCTGTTCACAGATTGTGTTGCCAGATTTTTGGTGAAAACAGCTATGTGATGCGAGGTTGCTTCTCGGTTAAAAATGTAAAACATGATGTGATGATAACTTTCTGAGGCAGAACAAAGGTTCCCTGTCTGTCAGTAACACTACACTGGACCATGATTGATTGATTGATGCACGATTGCATGTCAGTCATTGCACACAGTACAGCTACAGTAGAGCTGGTGCAAACATTTTGTCTCACTCAGACTCTGGTCTGACTAAGGAAACAGTACACTTGCAGACAGTGTAGTGTGATAGCGTACTTCTAAAGTAATAAAATATACATCTAAAGCCAAGGAGAAATGGTCAAAGAGACATACAGTAAGAACCTTTGATCAAGAACCTCTTTTCCACAACAAGCGGCCAACAAGGTATTCTATAATAGATTTATCTTTGTTGTTGGTTTTGTTTGATGGACACACTTAACACATGGACACCTGGACACACTGATGTTTGTATTTTCATCTATGTTTCGTCAGTCAGACGTATGTTGTGATGATATTTATGTGTTTATTATTTTGTGTGAACATCGTACAGTTCTCACGGCGTGACACGGAGGGATGAGAAGAATGCCTGAGGTATCCTAATGAATGCCCGTTTATAAAGAACCCGACATGTGTCGTCAATGTTGTGAGAAGACTCAATATGCATTTCCTCTCTGCCCCGTGCAAACTGCACCCACAGCCATACACACACCAAACTGTACCGACAGCCATACACACACCAAACTGCACCCACAGCCAGACACACACCAAACTGTACCGACAGCCATACACACACCAAACTGCACCGACAGCCATACACACACCAAACTGTACCGACAGCCATACACACACCAAACTGCACCCACAGTCATACACACACCAAACTGCACCCACAGCCATACACACACCAAACTGTACCGACAGCCATACACGAACCAAACTGTACCGACAGCTATACACACACCAAACTGTACCGACAGCCATACACACACCAAACTGCACCGACAGCCATACACACACCAAACTGTACCGACAGCCATACACACACCAAACTGCACCGACAGCCATACACACACCAAACTGTACCGACAGCTATACACACACCAAACTGCACCGACAGCCATACACACCAAACTGCACCCACAGCCAGACACACACCAAACTGCACCGACCACACACAGGCACACTTCCCCCTCGCTACACCAGAGGGGGAAGAGGTTTCATCCACTCTGACAGTGTAAATGTGGACCAGTAAGCCTGTGTGTACTGTGTACATGCGCTAGCACCTAGCAACCTACAAAATGAGATGTTTTACTACAAGGGTATTAGTGTACTAAGAGAACAAGCATACTGCTACAAGTGGCTACCCAAATAAAACACCTGGTGCCCTCGACAGGCAGCACGTTTTATTGATTTGCAGAGGTGAGGTTAATAAAAACGTGCAGGCTGGGACTGCAGACTCCAGTATTTTATTTGGGCAGTCTCTTTTCATTTGAAGGGAACAGGGATTATTATATATTTTTTAATATGCAACTCTTGCCACTGTCGAGCACAGAGCCCTTCTAGTGCCCACACCGGGCCGAGGTGCATTGGACTTCTCTTTGTGACAGACCGTGTACAAGTAAGAAATACATAGACAGGATAGATAGATGGACAGTAGGGATGATATTATAGTAGAAATGAATAGTACCGAATACCGAGGGTACAATAGTATATATTATACATAACCTACATCTATTCTATCACTGGATTGAGGCCGTTAAGATCATTTCGTTGTACCCTCGTATGTTCAATGACAAAATAAGATCATCCATCCAGCCAGTGAGTCGCTAAGAAGATAATCGATGATAGCTGCAGCCCTGAGAGAGAGAGAGAGAGAGAGAGAGAGAGAGAGAGAGAGAGAGAGAGAGAGAGAGAGAGAGAGAGAGAGAGAGAGAGAGAGAGAGAGAGAGAGAGAGAGGCCGCAGGTGGAAGGCTGTAGATGTGGAACCATACAGGTGTGATGATGGCTATAAGCCGGGTTCTGGGGGGGGACTACTCCCCCCAGGCAGGAATGCAAGCTGACAGACAGGCTGTAACTCTGTGAATCATCCACTTGGTCGCTCTCTCTCTCTCTCTCTCTCTCTCTCTCTCTCTCTCTGACCTTTAAGTTCCTCCCACTGCTCTCTCTCTCTCTTTGACCTTTCATCTCCTCCAGTGCTCTCTCTCTCTCTCTGCATGAGAGACGACAGAGACAGCATCCAGGCACACACGCACCTCTGGCCAATGGGACAGCAACCAACTGCATGCCAACGGCATCCATCCATGCATGCACACACGCACGCACACACACACACACACACTCAACACGAGACGATGCGACCTGCAGGAGTCACTCACGAGTCACAACATGTTTTATACCGTCGCCGACGAGTGGACAGTTTGAGAATGTGGTCCCTAAGTGCATTAAAGGACCACTTCACCACTTTTCAACATCTCTTCATATAATTGGTCCTCACTAATGTTCATGATAAAACTCCACCATTCTTTTCTGCTAGGTCTGTGTCTCATAGGAGGGCTGTGGGCAGTTCAGACACTCGTCCACCAGTGACATCATCATTAGGCAGATTTCTTTTTAAACAAGATTTGTTTTCAAATATATTTAGATTTGTATTATCGTGAGAACGATGGCTTCCATTTTCGCATTGCAACTTTTCAGGACTAGAAAGCCTGCAGTTTCTATAAGCTTGTATTCCCCATCGATGATGTCACTGGAGGACGGTTTCTGAACTGCCCACAGCCCACCTATGAGACACAGACCGAGTAGAAACAAATTGCGCAATTTTTTGTCATAATTTTTTGTCATAATTTCTTGTCTTATCGTTTTAAAAGCAATAGATCTACAAGCTCTATCTAGCTCGCATCCCGAGCCGTTGTGGAGCTTGTAGATCGGCTATTTTCACTATACGTCTGTACGAGACTCTTGTATGACGAAGTATAGGGCATTCATTTACGGGGGGGGGGGGGAACAAAATATGACATGAACGAATGAAATATGGAGATATAGAGGTTTCTGCCCCGATGAAAACAATTTACAGTACTGTATACATGTGGTGACAGCTCTCTCTCTCTCTCGCCTCATCTCTCTCCTCTCTCCACCTGTCGTACGGTTGTCATTTTCTCGCTCCTTTAAAATCTCTCTTCCTTCCTGTGTGTGTGTGTGTGTGTGTGTGTGTGTTTGTGTGTGACTTTGTGTGTGTGTGAGTGTGTTTTTTCGACCGTGCTCTTTCCTACCTCTGCAATCATTGCTTCTCTCTCTCTCTCTCTCTCTCTCTCTCTCTCTCCCTCTGTCTGTCTCCTCTTCTCTTTCTTTCCCACTCACTACTTATCTGCCCCCCCCTCCTCCTCCCCCCTCCCCCTCTCTCTCTCCATTCCCCATCATCACAGTGTCACTGCCTGTCTTTTGAGTGCCTGTGTGCGTTTGTGCATGCGTGTGTGTGTGTGTGTATGTGTCTACGTGTTTGTGGATGCATAACCGTGCGAGTGCGTGCGTGTGTGTGTGATAGAGAGATAAGACTCTCACAGTGCTGGTTTTGACGGAGGGGAGATGATGTACTTGGTGTCGGAACAGCGAGTGGGGCGGGCGGTGGTACGCTCTCCCCAGTATGCTGGTATAAAACAAGTGGCATCATGGTGGATCATAGCGGTCCGAGCCCACCCTCCCCCCTGGTACAGACACATGGGTCACAGTGCGCTCACGGTGCAACACCTCTCTCTGTACAAGATAAGAAATTAGGAATGCAGCGTGTGTGTGGTCCTTAAAGTATTTATAGGAGCGACACTGCAAAGAGACCAACCAAACCCCGGGTACGGACGGACGTCCGTCAACACGGGCACACCTTGTTGTTGAGAGGGATCACACACACACACACACACACACACACACACACACACACACACACACGCGCGCGCACACGCACGCACACACACACACACCCCCCCCCCCCCGCCCGGCCTACAACAGCTGCTGGACTCTCAGAGGAAGCGGTGCACAGAACAGCTGCGGTATCAAACAGAGGAGGAAGTGTGCGTTCGTTGTCACATTTGATATGAAATATATCCCAGACCGTTAAGATTTTACGGGAGATGCTTCTGAACATATCGCTATAATTTGACCACTTCAAATGCTCTAATGTTAAAATCATAGCCCAAAATAGCCTATCTACAAGCTCTCGAGCTTGTAGAATAGGCTGTTTTCGCTGTGCAACACGCCTCCATTGAAGTCATGCTGGCTTCTATATGGACTCAAAAATGACACTGAACTCAGTCGAGGCGACCGCAGAGAGCTTTAATCCATGCTTCCATTCCTGCTAAATGATCCCCCAGACGCTCCGTCGACATTCATCACGGTGCTCTATTATCTGCTACACTGTATTGTGTAAGGAAGGACTGGTGGTGGCAGCTATCGGTGGCTTATGCACATGCAAGCACACATGCAAGATCCCGCGCCCACTCGGCTCTTTAACCACCACCTCCAGTATCGTCTGACAGACGTCCCACTGCTCTGTCGCCATCACTGATCATGTCATTCTTGGTCATTCTTATTCTCTCATTCAGTGCCGAGAATAATATACTTCTACTTCTGTGGGTGACTATAAGCCGACTATAAGTCCGACCCCCAATCTACGTATGTGCCGAAGTGTCCCTGAGCAAGACAACCCCTAGCGCTCATGCTACTGTACGTTCACACGGGCAGATGCAAAGATACAAGGATTCACAGCATATTTGAGGCTTTGTATCTTTGTACTGTATCTTTGGTAGTAGCTAAAAAACCTGGGATTTGCGTTGTAGCTTCACGGCGTTGCGGCTTCCATTGAAAATGAATGGTAGATTGTATCTGTACCGTGTGAACGCAGCATCACTGCTCCTCATACTTAGGATGGGTTAGATGCAAATACAACATTTCACTGTATATGCATATATTTACAGTGGCAAATATACTGCAAAGGAGTGCGGACCAAATTGTTATGATTATTATTACTCTCTCCCTGCATTTCCTGTCTCTCTCTGCACCATCGCTGCCAAGTACAGTCACTAACATAGACCCATAAATAAACATTTAAAAAGCATGTACAATATGAGCAGCAGTAAGTTAACGCACTGTAAAACACTGCAAGCTGGTAGGCAAGTAGAGTGACGCCATCCCTTTTCATATTAGGCTGCACAACAGCCTTAAAAAAAAAAGAAGTAGAACTGGGTCACAAGGAAATGTATTTTGGAAATGTAGGTCTCTCGCGTGAAAAGGCTCGGGGAAAAATAAAAAGCCCCACATCACCAAAACGCCACATAATGAAGATTACCCACATTAAATCACTTTTTTGGGGGGCGGGTGGTTGTTCTCCATAATATCTCCCCTCATCAGCAATCCAATCCAATTCTAATCATTCCTCTCTCTCTCTCTCTCTCTCTCTCTCTCTCTCTGCACCAATAATAACTTGTGCGGAAGCAAAAACTAGGGCTGAGAAGTCTGGTTCCCAAGCCAGCAACTCTTAGTCAGAGAGAGTCTGGCGTGCAGCGGCAGCACCCAGCATGGAAGAGATAGTCACCCAACAGAGAGAACACCAGCTCAGTGGCCTTGTGGTTAACCCATTTTGACCTGAGATCAGATTCTAAAAATGTCTTCTACATCCTGACAGTTTTCTGAAAAAGCTATGTTTCTATGTCAGTCGTTCTTAGATTAAAAAAAAATAGCAGACCTACAAGCTCGTAGCGTGCCACTCCGTGGCGCGCTATGAGCTTGTAGGTCTGCTATTTTTCAATAGCTAAAGCAATAGCTTTGGTGCTAACACCAAAAGGGGTTCCCGCCCCAAAATGGTTGTCCGCCCTGAAACTGGGAGGTCGGCGTTCGATCCCCAGCCGGGTCATACCAAAGACTCTAAAAATGGGACCCGATGCCTCCCTGCTTGGCCCTCAGCATCAGGGGTTGGATTGGGGGGGGGGGGGGTTAGATCAACTACAAATGATTCCCAAGGGCGGCACGGCTGCGGCTCACCGCTCCAAGAGATGGGGAACACAGAAATGTAATAGTAGATCTGAGCTGAGCCACGGGCTCCGTGATAGAAGCCTGCTCCAACTAGGGACGGCACGGTAATCCTTATAGTTTATCGTGGTCAAAAAGAAAACGTTCACAACAATCGTATTGGCAGAGATTTTAATTGTCATCGCTGTCCTAGCTTTTCTTGGGATGCAAATTCAGTACGGCTTAAACCCTCTTATTTCACTCCACACTAAGGTTGTGCGGTATTTCGGTTTCGCGGTTTAATACGGTTTAAGGTTTCGTCCGTCAAAACCGGCAAACCGTTTCACCTGACATGAGCGTTGGGTGGCCGTGATTATTGTTTACGGAAGCAGTAGAGAATGGCAGCATCGCATGATCCATCCGTCCGTCTGTGTCTGACTAAATTCTTGTGCCAGTTGCCGACTTGCCGTGGTCTCCCCCGCCCGCCTCCCCCTAACGTGCATGCACCATGACAGGCAACGCTGAAGCCAAGTGACACACACGCGCTAAATAATAAGCTAGCAGCGTGTGTGTGTGTGTGTGTGTGTGCGTGCGCTGTATGGTTTACGTCAAGTCACAAAATCACTTGTTGCTGTGGATCGCTATGACACAGAGCTACTGTATGCTGGGACAGTCACAGAACAGATTCGTTGCAGCTCAGCATTGCAAAAATATTGCAAAAAAACACTCTCTGTCAGGAGTCAGGCATGAACTACTTCCACTTCCAATCTAGAATTAATTATACATCGCCGTACTGCGGAGCGCGTGCAGAAAATAGCCGATCTACAAGCTTACAGCGCGTCGTCGCGCATTGTTTATGGATGCGTTCATGACTCGTTTCTGTCACATCATAAGATACTAATGTAATGGGTACCGTAAAATAATCACTGAGATCAACTCGGAGCAGGCAGCCAGGCAACGCTGTTTGCCTGAGCCTGGGAGCTCACACACTATGGTAGGCAGAGAGGAACAAGACAGGCGAACATTACTGACGATACATTACAATAGCGAAAGGGGCCATCTTGTGGCGATAGACTGTAATAGCAGTCTCTGATTAACAAAATGAAATAATGTGAACGCATGGCCACGTTAAAATTAATTAGACGGTAAAACCGACCCAGCTATTTTTGGCCTGGTGCAACCTATATGTTGTTCTACCTTTGATGCCGGCGCAATCTCTGTGTCTCATCAGCTATTGCTATACATGTAGCAACATGACCATTAAAAAAAAGAAATAAACAAAATTTGAAGGTTTTCAGAAACCTTAGGTCAGTTCCCAGATTCGGCCTCAGGCATCAATGGGTTAAGCAAATTTTGATTATCGCAATATCGTTATTTATGGCCACGATATCGACGATATTTTGGGCCAGTTATCATCCATAACTGTATAGGACTATAGTCTCAAGTTGTCTACATGAGATGACACTGGTTATATATATATGAGGAAAGCCTTGATCAAATTAAAAAGGCAACTGCCAACATGTATCAACCATGGTCTTCATCAGGGCATTGTTGTACATACATACATAATGGTCCTAATTCATTAAAAAGAAATATGCCACCGTTACACTGTGGCGGAAACAGATATCGTATTTATCCGTCCGATCAAGCTGCGTTGAGATGACGTGTTATTCAGAGAGTGGTATGTACCACAGGTACGCAGACGTATCGCAGGTGTATGTCATACTGAATTCAGCGGGTGCAAAGTGATCGGAAAAGCACCCGACAACCTCATCTGCATTGATCCACGCCCCATATCGTACCATAAAAGGCTTCAAGCATGACTCAGCAGACAGCAGTTTGAGATCCGTCTGTCAAAAAAAGAAGAAAGGCTTTGCAGCCGCAGACTATAATATATAATAATTCTACATATGTAGCAGGACAGTTAGGGCTTTTATGTTATGTCGTTTTTGCACCATTGTATATTACCACTGTAGGCTACTATATATGTACAAACTGACATCAATCCATCAAAGGACACCAAAGGAAATAAAAAGATTTCCAAGCTTACAACGGTGCGTGCTCCGCTGAAGCAATATAATTATAATTTATTTAATTAAGTTCGGGACCAAGGCGGGTGCTCACTCACACCTTTGCAGAGGTATAAAACATATCCGATATTTAAAATATCGGATATATGTCAATGCAAAAGTCGTCTTTTGAGAGAGAGCTAGAGAGAGAGAGAGAGGGAGGGGGGCATGGGCCCTCGACACTGTTTGCGCGATAAAGAACATTAGCCTATACATTCATAAGTGAATAATTATAGGCCTACCTCGTAGGCCTGGGATCCTCTTGTCTGAAGAAATTATAATCCAGTGAGTTTATCCAGTGAGTTAAACTATTCTGTGTGTGGCATCCATGTGATCAATATCAATATACATTATTATAAATTCTGTCTGTCTGTCTGTCTGTCCGTCATGTTTGTGTACAAGCGCGAGTGGAGGTGAGCTTGCTTAAAACTATGATATGACTGGCCGACTTTCAAAGTGGTCTTCTATTTTTTATATAGGGCTAATTAGCCTATTAATTTTCCAATGTGAATTGGATCGGCAGCACGCTGCTGTCTGCCCCCCCCCCCCCCCTTCCCACACACAACACACACACACACACACACACACACACACACACCGACAGTGAACTCAAGGAGCTCCGTAACAAAACAATTTCAATAGGCCCTGCCGCCTACTGCAGGCATTACTACACTAAACAATGTTGGATTCGTACAGTACAGAATGCAGATAAGCCTCTGTTCTTATTATAATTGTGAGTTTGTTTTTTAACATGCAGCGCGAGTCCGCGAGAGCTGATCTACAAGCTCACAACCGTTGCACTTCGAGTAGAAGGCTGCCGAGTGAGCAGCCCCAATCGCGCATGATAGAAATATTCTAATGCATGCATTTAGGCATACAAGTGCACTCATTTTTTATGTGCTGATCGACCAATATGTTGGGGACACATGCCTACATACTTTATCTGAGATTTGGGAACAATTTATTGATTCAGCATGAAGACTAAAGCCTTCTGAATAAATCTATACGCAAGTGTATGCTTGCGTAGATTTCTCCGCCACCTAAAGAGGTCCCGTAGGATTTGCCGGAGTTTCCGACAAACCTACGTGAGCGTCAAGTTCACGGCCATTTCCATGAATTCCAAATTAATGTGGGAAATCCACGTAAATGCCTTTCCGCTAGCGTCACGTCATTATATCAGCGGAAACGCGTTGAAGAATCAGGCCCATACTGTGTATCCATAGAGAATGGCAGAATAAACATAATAAAGGGGGAGAAATATGTAGGGAATGACAGAAGAGAAGAGAAGAGAAGAGAAGAGAAGAGATATAGGCAGACCAGACAAGCCCTTCTTTCCGCAACATTGTCAACAGCTGCCACCGGTTACCTAGCAACCCCAGGCCACTGTTTGCAGGTGGCTCCTTCCATGACAACAAGGTTGGGTGGCGGGCTGGTGGTTGTTTTGTGGTGATGGCAGCTGTATGCAGTCATGTCCATTTACCCCCATGGCACCCCGGGCAACATGCAGCCATGTCCATTTACCCCCATGGCACCCCGGGCAACATGCAGCCATGTCCATTTACCCCCATGGCACCCCGGGCAACATGTAGCCATGTCCATTTACCCCCATTGGCACCCCGGGCAACATGCAGCCATGTCCATTTACCCCCATGGCACCCCGGGCAACATGCAGCCATGTCCATTTACCCCCATGGCACCCCGGGCAACATGCAGTCATGTCCATTTACCCCCATGGCACCCAGGGCACATGCAGCCATGTCCATTTACCCCTGGCACCCCGGGCAACATGCAGCCATGTCCATTTACCCCTGGCACCCAGGGCAACATGCAGCCATGTCCATTTACCCCTGGCACCCAGGGCAACATGCAGCCATGTCCATTTACCCCTGGCACCCAGGGCAACATGCAGCCATGTCCATTTACCCCTGGCACCCAGGGCAACATGCAGCCATGTCCATTTACCCCTGGCACCCAGGGCAACATGCAGCCATGTCCATTTACCCCTGGCACCCCAGGGCAACATGCAGCCATGTCCATTTACCCCTGGCACCCCGGGCAACATGCAGCCATGTCCATTTACCCCTGGCACCCAGGGCAACATGCAGCCATGTCCATTTACCCCTGGCACCCAGGGCAACATGCAGCCATGTCCATTTACCCCTGGCACCCAGGGCAACATGCAGCCATGTCCATTTACCCCTGGCACCCAGGGCAACATGCAGCCATGTCCATTTACCCCTGGCACCCAGGGCAACAGCGGCCATGCACTCTTAATACCCAGAACACCAGCATCCGCCTGTCCAGTCAGGCACGCAGGGGGGGAGGGGGGGGGGGGGGGGGGGGATGTACTGTATGTGGGTGCGGGTGTGCTAAAATGGGATAATGATGATATGTGTATATGTTTGCATGTCGGGAGTGCTTGTCCACACAGGCAAACACACCAGGGGGTTGGCAGTGCCGTTCACGCTATAAGCCACGTCTGGGCAAATATGCGCATCTGCGTGCCGGAACGCATTTACCATGCATATATACTACTGTATGACGCCACAGTTACACAGGAAAATGCACGCAAGCGGGGGCACACACACACACACACACACACACACACACACACACACACACACACACACACACACACACACACACACACACACACACACACACACACACACACACACACACACACACACACACACACACACACACACACACACACACTTGGCAGGCTGCCACACGCATGGCTGTGGGGTAATGGAGAAGCTTGGCATAATGCACAGATGTGCCGGTGGGTCAAACAACCCTTTTGTTTGTCTTTCTCTCGCCTTCCCGCCCATTTCTAACTGACACGCTGCCAAGGCCTCATGAGCCTCTGCTCTGCACGGGAGGGTGAATCACGCATATACTCATACTACTTTTCAACACACACGCGCGCATGCGCACACGCACAGACACAGACACAGACACAGACACAGACACAGACACACACACCCCTCGGTCACTCACAAACCCTGTCACAAACCACACAACATTTCAGCTGAGTGAAAGGTCACTGCATGGGATGTAGTAGTTGAGAAGTGTGTGTGTGTGTGTGTGCTGGCTATAAGCCCCCTTTGTTGGCAGCTCTCTCTCTCTCTCTCTCTCTCTGCCCTACACTACCCTAACCCCCCCCACCCCCCCCCCCCCTTCACCTCCCCAAAAGGTAGCACACAAAGGGCACTTGTCCTGTGCGCCCCACCCCTGTCACCACCCAGCTGCCCGCCACGCCAATCCATCCACTGCCAAAGAAAACGGGGGAGAGAGAGAGAGAGAGAGAGAGAGAGAGAGAGAGAGAGAGAGAGAGAGGAGAGAGAGAGAGAGAGCTGGCTTAAATGGCACCCTTTGTGCTCGGC